>NC_134860.1:28729858-29050483 GCF_049852395.1 Peromyscus maniculatus bairdii | reverse complement strand
TAGGTACTCTGTTAATATATGCAGCATCTCTGACCTAAACCCATAAAAATTAGGTGGAAAAATGTCTGATGTGTAGTATACATTGTATACATGTTAGTATATGCACATATGTATGAGTATGAACATGCACACATGGGTATGTGCACATGAAGGCCAGTGGTTGACCTTCGGAGTCATCCTCAATCACACCCCACTTTATTTTTCTTCAGATAGGGTCCCTTCCCTAATCTACAGTTTGGTGATTCGGTTAGACTGGCTGGCTAGCATACTCCCAGGTATCCTAAAATCTCTGCCTTGCTAGTGATGGGATAACAGGCCATTTTCTCTGTATCCTGACCTTTTTAACATGAGTGCTGGGGGTAGACCCAGGTCATTAGAATTATATGGCAATATTTTTAGTGATTGAACAATCTCCCCTGTCTGGAAGATGTTCTCAGAGGACAGGAAGCCCTGGGAAGCTACAGAGCAACAGACATGTGTGGCCCTCTCAGTACCTTTCCTGTTTTATAGGAACAAACTTGACATCATTCGGGGACTCGGTCATCCCTTACCTTGTTCTGTAAGGACAAACCATGCCCATCGGAGGCAGTGGAAGCGTCACACTTCTCTGGCCATAGCATGGAAACATGACCTGCCCCATTCTATTCACAGTGACTCTTAGGATGTCACAAAGATGTAACAAAGTGAACCTCATCCTTTCCTACTGCAACATCTGCACCCACATTGTCACCACTGGTCAGGCCAGCAATCCTTGCACTTCTTTAAACAGTTAAGGGATTTGGGGATTACAGCGCCTTAATTTCTCCCCAGGGTTTAAATGTATTTAAATGTATCAATGGATCTAGCCCTTTAGGCTAAGTCTCAGAAATCCCTCTTTTGGAACTGTTTGGTTTAGTTCATTAACTTATAGCAATTCAATACTTATTTTATTTTATTTTTTTACAAAAGAAAAAGCCAGAAAAAAATATAGTTTCCTACAAAACATACCTGAAGACTTTCAAGAAGTCATCAGAAGCTTAAAGTGGACGTGTAAAGTGTCCAAAGACCCTTGAGGCAGACAACTGGACATGTGGGTTGTTATAGTGTTACACTTACCCAGTGTTTCTGCCCAGTTGTTTATTCAGATCTAAGAGCAGTAAGCTGGGCTTTAAGTAGAAACTGGATTCTCAAGTCAGCCTGTGATGGGAATTTTATCAAATTAGATCATATGCCTGGATATAATACAGCTCACGGTGCTCAGAAGACATCAAAATTCTGATCATTTCTCACCAATCCCATCGTTATCATCAAATCTAAGCCACCATCATCTTCTCTCAGAATTACTCTCAAGGCTTTTTAACTAACTGTTCTTTGCTTCTGAATTTGTTCTCACATATTCTATTCATAGAACAACCATCAAATTCTGAAAACAAACAAACAAACAAACAAACAAAAAAGGTCATGCATCCCAGCAGCTTCCCCGTCATCCCCTTGCAAATTCCTGGCCATGGTCTGAAGGACTTCCAACCTGAGACTCTTATCTGCTCAGTCACCCTGATGACTAGAGTCCCCTCACAGCCTGAGCTCCAGATGCAAGATTCTTGAAGTGTTGAGAGAACAGAGCAGAGGCCAGTAGGGCTCACACTTTGCCAGAAGTGTTATTACTCTGTTTCATTCCTTTCATGTTTAAACGTCACTTCTTCAACAAATATTTCCCAATCCTCACATCAACCTTATCATGCTCAGGCTGGAACCGTGACTCAGAGAGCAGGAGTAAGAGGGTAAGTGAGGGTTATTGCTCTTACTTGGAACCTCAGTTCAGTTCCAGGCTCCCAAGCTTGCTGGCTCACAACCATCTGTAACTCCAGCTTCAGGGAATATGCCACTCTCTCCTAACCTATAGACCTCTTCACTCAGTGTGAACACACACACACACACACACACACACACACACACACACACACACACACACACACTTTAAAATCTAAAAATGAGTATCCCTTTCCAAAACTCACTGTTCTTACCCACACCCACCTCCTACTGTTCTGCGGTGCCCTCTACTATCTATATTAGATATTCAAGTCTCCACTGAAATTTAACCTCTGGGACTCAATGATTCATCTTTGTTTTATTTGTTCCAGTAGCATCAAGTTGATCTGAAACATTTTGGTGAATGAATAAAGAAGAAATTGAATCTTGCTATAACGTAATTCATTTTAAACAATTGTTCAGACTTTACAGGTGCCAGGCATGGGATCGGGTTCACTGCCAGAGTGCTTATCTAGTACAAGCACAATGAATGCAACTTTACTTTATATTTAAAAGTTTGTCTGCCAGGGAATTTAATTTAAAATTGCCATAATATGAGAAAGGATCTCTTGGTATGAGTCATATTCACATATATGGACAGAGATATACACCCACGTTATTAAATAAATTACATTTTTATCTAAAAATCACAAATTTGGACAGTGATAGTATGATGCTCTAACCATAGATAAAATTAACTGATCCTTTCTTCAGGAGGCATAGCAGCCATCAGCATGCAGAGAGGGTAAAATTCAGGGTATGTAAAGGGTATGAAAATCAACGGTACAGGTTTCCAGCCATAGGCAGCTTTCACACAACACAAAAATGGAGACTCGATAAGGATGTGTTCAACTAAGGGAATAATCAAGAAGTTTCAAGAAAATGATCTGAACTCACAAATGATGGAGGAAATAAAGCCATGCAAAGCACACAAGGGTGGGCCCTTCCTGCGGGAAGCTCTCTGCCCAGTGGCATCTCATGAATTACTTCCTCTATAATCTGTCCTTCATTGGCTTACAAAGCATGTTCTCTGGGAGTAAGGATGCCATTAGTATTGCCCTTGAGCACAGAAGATATTAAACCTAAGAAAAGTAATGTTTGTAACTTCCGTATGACAAAGCCCTGTATGCCACTGCTCTGAATTAGAGCCATCAACATTACAACACTACCATATCAGTTGTCACTTGTACTAACTTCTGGTTCCAACAACAACAATAAAAAACCTCAAATACATATTTAGATTTATTTATTTTATTTTTATGCATATAAGTATCTTGCCTGAATGTATGTATGTACACTCTGTTGTTTGCCTGGTGCCAGCCAACGTCAGAAGAGGGTGTTGGATCTTCTAGAACTGGAGCTCAGATGGCTGTGAGCTGCTGTGTTGGTGCTGAGAACTGAACCCAGATGTTCTGCAAGAGCAGCAAGTGCTCTTAACAGCTACACCATCTTTCCAGCCCCCCAACACATAACCTCTAATTCTCCAAAGGAAGGCTGAATGTACTAGGGCACCTGGTACAATGGAGGAGGCATTGCTCCTGATTTAACCCGGAGCCAACTCAGGTCCCCTGCTTCCTTACCCTCCTTCTCCAGTCAACAGATGAGTGTCAGTAACAGCTTGGATTCACCTTACAAGTTACTTACATGGTAGTTTTATCTTTGTTTTTCAGCTTCATTTACAAAAATTCTTTAATGCAGACTGGGGGGGGGGGTAGTCTCATCCATCTTCCAGATGAACTTTAGAGAAGACTTCCCCTTGATTACCAAGCTATGTTGTCATAGAGCCCAGGTCAGGACCCATGTTTGCAAACGGGTTATTTACATCTCTCCCTACCAATCTTAGTTGGTGAAGGCACCCAGTGAAACAGTGCTGTCTTTCATACACCATTCACCAGAAAATACATTTTCAAAGGAGAGGGGGAAGTAATAAGGCAATTAAAAGAGGAAAGGAGGTGGGGGAGATGTGGCAGGAGATCACATCCTCCCCAGTCACCTGTGCTTATCACCTACCTCATCCTTAGAAATTAATGATAAATTTCAGCTAAAATTGCCTTCTTGCAATCTCAGTGTGACACCAGCTGAGCCTATCCACTTCATGTGTTATACCTTTAATAAAAGCACTAATTATTATGGGGAAATTTTATATTGAGGTTTATCATAAATGCTGGTTTCCACAAAACTCTTACTGAGGCAATGTTAGAAAGCTCAGCTCTAACTCAATTGCCAGGGCCTCAGAATACGCAGGCACACCTTCTCTTCTTCGTTCTTCCAGGATAAGAAGCTCTAACATCTAGATCAAGTCCAAAGGCAATGCAGTGTCACGTGTCTGGAATAGAACAACAAAGGCACAGAATGATGGAAGAACACACTTCACATTTGGTCCTGCCCTAGGTGGAGGGTTAAAATGTAAACTGAAATACCCATTGCTTTCCGTGGAAGCTCATCTCCCTAGGCTCTCCTAGTCTTAGCCAGGATTTAATCATCCATTCACTGTGTCCTGCATGTCCACATTTTTCCTGGTGCCAGGCTTACAATGAAGGGCACAGGTTCTGGTTCTTCAGAAACAGGGCCCATGTGCTGAAGACACAGCATAGTGTAAGAGCCACAGAGGAAATAAACTGGAGCACTGAGAGAGCATAATGCAGACAAGTCTTCTATTAGTTTCTTTGACTCTGATAAAACACCTTAACAAATGCAATGCAGAGGAGAAAGGGTTTATTTTAACACACAGTTCCAGGGTATGACCCATCATGATGGGGGAGTCAAGGCAGACCTTGAAGCAGCTGGTCACATTCACATTTATGAAACAGAGAGTGGTGAATGTCAGTCAGTGCTCAGTTTACCTTATCCTTTGTACAGCCTGGCATTTCAGTCTAGGGAATAGTGCCACCCAGAATGGACAAGTCTTCTCATTTTAATTAACCTAATAAGAATCGCCCCCATAGGCATGCCTAGAGGCGAGTCTTCTGGGTGATTCCTGATCTTATCATTTTCATAAACTAGGTTAACCATCACAACTCCCTGGAGAGGTGAATCAGTGACTTGCTGTGAATGAACATGGCTTCCTATGCCACACCTGCTTCAGTCCATGATATTTTTCTTACTAGATGGCTAGAGAGCAAGTTAGAAACTGAACAAGCCATAGTGGGGCTGGTACTAAGAATATAAGACAGTTTAGCCTAAGAAATGAGTCATGCAACATTACTGATTTAAAAATAATCAACATAAAGAGTGAGAAAATCTCATCAGTGCAAAAATGGCCTCTTTGTATCTCATCAAGGTATAGTGACTCTATTTGACAAGAGGTATATTGCCAATAAATCTATAAGTCTGTGTCTAATTAATGCAAACTTACAATATTCCAAACTGTTATTAGAATCCAATTAATAACTTGTGATGCTTCATTAATGCAAATATGCTTTCAGTGGTGCTAAACCTTCATTAGTGAAATGGGTCCTATGGCATGACTATTTCATATGATAATGGGACAATGATTAAAAGGCACAATTAATCATTTTCTTCTACTAAATAATCTCTATAACAGTTTTCTTATGCCTGTATGAAACATTTGTTTTATGTAAAAAGCCAATTTATTTTTTAAATTATTCAATGACACAGAGAAAAGTAGAGATACCACACTAATTTCTCTATTAAGTTGCAAAGCATCAGAGGAGCACGTAAGATACTTTAAGAAGAAGGAAGGCTATGGGGCTGGCGGCTTTCTCTGGTCTATGTAACATGCTGCAAGTGTGTAAACGGTGCAGCAAATGCCAGTCATGCAGCTGATTTTAATTGCCCATTCCTGCTCCCCCTGTGTGTTGAAGCCCATCACAGACACTGAGCCAAACACAGAAAATGCAAGAGAACTCCCCTAAACTGTCTGTATGTTTTTAGACAGTGTCTGGCTACTTATACACAGCTGGCTCAGAATTTGCTTACTTGTCTAGGCTGGCCTCAAACTCACAGCAGTCTACTTGTACCAGGCTTGCAAGAACTTGGATTACAACTGTGCTCAAGCACCTTCAGCTCAGAGCATCCCTTTGACTCTGTTCAGTGTGTTGCTTGTGATGCTTGTGGGATCCTAGACATGACAGGTAACAAATGAATGAACGAGGTCATCCTACACTCCAACTTCTGCTCCAACCATAACTCAGGTAATGTCTATCCCTCTCATTGTCCTTGTGTTAGTTCCTAGTGTTATTCGGTGGCAAAAAAAAAACACAGTGTCCAGAAGCCACATACTTATGTAAACAGTAGTTTCACAACTCTATTGAAATTCCATATTAATTGTTGCTTAGTTACCATCAAATGATGACAACTGTTTTCTAGCTTTAAAAAAAAGCACTGTAAAAAAGCAATCTATCATTTTAGTGTCCAAAATTAAGAAACTGTCTTAAAGTTATTTAAAGACTTAGTTATTATAGTAGCCTTATATTACAAATATAACCTAAAAATATAAAACACAATATTTAGAAATTCTATTGCAATAGCTTAAATGCTCTTCTCTCTTCCCAATGTACAGTTTGTGACTATGTCCCCTTGGAAACAGAAGTAATACTGACTCTTAATTAATATGTGTTAAAAAGCTAACAGAATTGCACTTTTTCAATACTGATAGTCACCAACTTAGAAGGTATGGCTTGAGAACTTTGAAATTGATGATGACGTGGAAGTCCTGTATATTTAGTAGAAATCATACTCTGAGTTGGGGACTTTGATCTTTTCTTTGATTGGTGTTATGTGGTCCAACATGCCTTCTCAATGCTTAGATACAGTATTGAACAACAGCTGCCAGCAAGTCACATGATTGTAAGAGGAAACAATGGATTTTCTAGAGAGTTCTGTATTGCTACGCTCTGATATTCAGTAGAGCAACTAGAGTTAATGTTAACTCATTTTCAACTTTCATGTTAGTTTTTATTCTGTCCTTGTGAGGGATTTATTGGGCTGTAACTCCATGGTAACTCAAGGAGCATCTGTATAGTACTATTAATCACATAAGGCATGTTACATATGACAATTGATTAAAATGATATCTGTACTTAAACAGCTGTCCTTTAATTGGTAACAAATATTGATTTTAAAATATGTGCTACAGTCATGGTTACAGTACATATATGCCAGCAGTAATCAAATGGAATGAGTCTGTAGAATACTGAATTAAGGATTTCAAAATCACCTGGGACTCTGCTAGGAAATTAGACAGCAGGGGAACAGGGCTCAGAAGGAGCCACAGATCCATAAGGACAGACATCCATCCATTGATACATGGAAAAGTCCAATTGCTCTGCCAGAAGGTACTTGACCTTTGTGCAGCTCTGACTCTCTGCCCTTTGAGGGCTTGGATTAGATGACCTTAACATCCTTCCAGTTTGAACATAGTATAGTATTCTTGAAAGAATAGCAATAGCTGTTAGGATCAGCAGCCAGAGTGTTTCGGTATGGAGCAGACAAATGCTGGCAGCAAGATCTCAGATGGAAATACTTGGAAGAAAAGTGAGGGCGGGGGGAGGTCAGAAAATGTAAACATTAGTGATTTCCTAAAAAAAGGTAGTTTGCATTCTAGATAACCTTTAAGCCACATTTGCTCTTCACAGTTGGAAATGTGTTTCAGATGTAGCCAGCCTCTTCTCAGCTATAGAAACCAGAAGGTCACAATTTCATAATGCAGCCAGTTCAGGGAAGCATAGTGACTTTCAACATCATGGGTGGCCCCAGAGCTTTTGGGTTCTTTGCTCCACAGACAGAATGAAAGCTCTGCCTTAGGCTATTTGCCCAAATGGTGATTATATGTGTTGTAGTGCTATTGCTAAGCCCTGCTCAATTTCTGAAAAAGACTGGTTTTTCTTTTACAGAAGCACAAGTAAGCCTCCTTTTACCTCTATGTGGCCAAATTGGTTTAGGTGACCTCATCTCTGAATCAATACCTGGCAAAGGGATGAAATTACTCTGACTGGGAAAAAAAGAAGGGAAGAAAGCAGAAAAGAAGAAAGAACAGAGGGAGAGTAGGGGAGAGTAAGAGAGGAAGGTAGGAGGGGGCAGGAAGAGGAGAAAGGAGAGAATCCAGACAAGCTATGGAAAACTGACATCTGAAAGCTAGCGTGATTCTTCCTAGGCTCAGATTGGAAGCCTCTCCCCTCCCAAACACACATTGTGCTCCTGCTGCATACAAATAATGTCCCTAAACACCATCAAGTCAGCAAAGGTCATTTGAGACCACTATAAATGAAGACAAGCAACAGACTGCACAGTTCTGTCTGAACACATATTTAAAAAGCCAATGTCCAATCCATAAGATACCAGGCATCTCTTCTGTCCTTTGAGAAATGACAGTGACCGCTGCTTCAACACTTGTAACAGTTTCAGCCTAGCTCTAGGCTGTTCTCCCTGCAGAGATTTAGGAAGACATCTAGTCATAGATATCTTTTCCATGACTGCTTCCATAGAAACGCCCCCCTATGAGAGCAAAATAAATGTCACTTTCTCTGGACACTTTTAAACCATCCAACCAAAGTCCAAATTGTCTTGAACATCCTCTTCCTGAGATACCCTACCATCCTCCATGGTGTCTGCTCTCTTTCTGGAATAAATAATCTATCTACGAGGTCAAGAACATTGCCAGTAGTGTCAGGCCTGAGAATCAGATGCTCACTTTAGATGAACCTGCTTGAGACTCTTGTCTTCATCACTGTCCTGAATGGCCAACTATTGAAACCATCTCTTCTATTGAAATACTGTAGTTTTAGGGGCATTTCAATTCAGGGTCTCATTCTGTGGCAGAGGCTGGGTTTGAGTTCATTATATAAGCCACAATGGCCTCAAACTTGTGATCTTCAATGCCTCAGCCTCCTGAGTGGTAGAATTAAAGAATGCATCACCATATTTGGGTTCTACCTTTGAAAATTTATATCTATATCTGTTTATATTTCAGTGCTGCATGTCTATTGTGTTTAATGTACAAGTGAGATTTCCCACCCTACTTATAGTCATGAGTTAACTACAAGAGTGAAACTAGACTGTGACTGCATAGAATATATATTAGTTACTTTTCTTACCACTGTAACAAAACACGTGCAGAAACAAAGAGAGGAAAGGTTTGTTTTTGCTCACTGTTTCAGAGTGTTTAGTTCAAAACATGGCTGTGTGCTTCTGAACCCAGGCAAGGCACAGCACTTTGATAGTAGATACATGGGCAGAAGGCTCTTCATTTCATTTCATAGTAAACATAAAGCAGAGGAACAAGAAGAGGCCAAGAACAATGCATCCCTCGGGACATGTCCCTAGGAATCTCCTCCTATGATATGTCTTCATTTCCTTCTTTTTATCATCTCCCAATAACGCATCCTAATAGGAATCCATTAAGGAAGGAATTCATTCACCCATTAGGTGAGGATCTGCATGACCATTTCTATGGAAATGCTTCCACAAATAAACCCAGAGCCATTCCTCAATACAGTCAAGCTGGCCATCAAAGCCAACCACCACAGAAAGGATATGTAAGAGTCCACTACACAATGTTAAAGAGCACACACTCTTAGCAATTTGCCACGATCACATAATAGAGGTAGCAAAGGGTTATTACATCATTTTCTCTACAGATAGACTTTTCCTTAGGCACTGTTATTTTCACTGCTTAGCTCATTTCTATTCAGAAACCTACATGGTAGGTATGATAATTAGCTCTTTTTTAAAACACAAGAAATCATCAGTAGAGTCCTGTGCGCACTGTTGGGGTTTGAACATGAAACGCTCCCCAGAGACCAGTGTGTTGGAAAACCTGCTTTCTAGATGGTGGTACAGTTTAGGAAGGTGGCAGAGCCTTAAAGAGGAACACAGGTCCTGGTTGTGTGTGGATCTTGAGGTTTTATAGCTCAGCTCCACTTCCTGTTCTCTGTCAGCTTCCTGACTGCAGATGTAAACATGACCACCCACCTTCCTGCTACTGCCTCCACGCCTTCTGCAGCAGGATGGAATGCATCTCCTCAAGCTGTAAGTTAGAACAACTCCTGTCTCTCTTCAAATTGCTTCTTGACAGGAATTTTGTAGTGGCAACAAGAAAAGTAAGTACTATATGCTTCATGTCACATGGGCTAATCCACAGAGCAGATACCATGTAGCTGGGCATCTGACTGCAGAGAATACACTCACCCACAAACGCATCTCCTGAGCAGCGTTTCCATCAGCATACACTAAATATATGATGAGATTGTCTCAAAAACAAACAAAAGCCTTAAAATCAACAAGATTTCAAAGGCAGGGGATGATTAGGAAGACAAGAGTCCATGCTGGAAATAGACACAAGGACAGTTCTGAAAAGAGACTTGCAAACATATTGTTCTAAAACTAGTATTAATTCTGTCAGCGAGACAGTAGCAGAAAGACATCATCTTCTAGTTTATCACTCATTCCCTCAGAGGGAAGAGCCTGTGGGATTTCCATGCTATTACTTCTGATACTTAGGAATTATAGTAAAAATTATGGAAACAGGAGTGAGAGAACTAAAAATAAGATGTCAGTGACACAGAAAACCATCTGGGTAACGTGTTTAGAATGTGTGTCACATGACTGTCAGTGTGTCAGAACACAAACCCATTCTCTATGTGTAGATAAGTGAAAGTTGAAAATGCTTGGTTAACAGAGGAAGGCAAAAAGTAGATTTTCCTCCTAGAAATGAGGAATTGAAAAGTGGTGATGAATGCCAGAGGCCGGGGAATTCTATCCAGCCAATGAATAGGACTGTTCATTTGAGTGCAGACTTGCTGCTATGTGGCTCCAGGCTGAGACTGTCTTCCCCAAGAGCCACATCTTCCACATTCCCTGAGTGCTCTCCTCATGGAAGCAAGCTTCTTTGCATTGTTTGTCTTCATAACTATCTTTTTGTTCCTCTTTCCAGAGAATACAGGATGCTCAAAAAAATGTATTTTCTGAGGTCAAGTGGTCCACTCAGTTGGATTTTGCTCAAGCCAGAGCTTGGAGCTGATTTTACACAATCGCAGGAAGAAAACGGCTTTTGTGATGAGCATCTGCTGTTTTGTTAAAAATGTGGTTAAGGACATTAACAAAAGTGACATTACCAGCTGTTGTGATGTCAAGCAGCTTAGCTAAACTGTTTTTATCAAATGACAACACATGATACCCAAATCAATTCTAAACCAATAACGCATTGCTACTTATAAAATGGATCTGCATGCAAGTGGGAATGAGCAATCATGAGTATGTACAAGTAAAACAGAGGTGATAGGAGGGACTAGGATGAGAGAGAGAGAGAGAGAGAGAGAGAGAGAGAGAGAGAGAGAGAGAAAGAGAGATTAAAATGCAAATTTGGATTTCTCCCAGTCAGAATAGTAGATAATAGAATACTGATAATTTTCACAAAAATTCCTATCTCTGTTTCAAACATGAGCAAATACAATTATTCACTCAATGCTCTGACAGTGTGAGAGAGAAACAACAAATTAATTTTGTAATATGCTTGCAATGACAAAAAAAGAACGACTGTTTCTGGCCAGTTCAAGTCTAATTTGGCTTCTGTCCTTGAGCCGCATACCTGCCCCCTGAAGAGAGTGACAGTCACGCAGAAGACCTGCTTTGTGCAGCCATGTTCAGCTGCTCTATTTTTATCTGCCCATCATTTTCAATTATCAGTACATTAAAAGGTGGCAGATCAGTAGCACTGCCAACTGTGTAGTCCTTCTGGCTGAGAGGTCTGTAGCAGTTGATGCAATGGACAGACAGCCTGTGTTCATCATGGAGCCTGGAAAAGCAAAGTGGTCCCACATCAGCCACCTAAACAGCCACACCCAGTCTGAGATAAATGCTTATCACAACTGTGAGGAGAGGAGAACCTGACTGTTGACCACTGTTTAGGGATCTGCAGGTCTATTCAAAATGGAACTCACACATACTTAGTTCATAGGGCCTGGACTAAGTTCTGCTTCCAGGAGAGTTGGCTTGACTGAGTCCTCAGAAATACAGCTACATCCAAGGGCATCTTGCTCCTGGCTGGTAAACAAAGGCGCATGCTTTTGGGGAGGATATTTGCCCAGAACAAAAGGTCCCTGCACATAGAGAATGTTGTAAGGTAGTAAGTCAGGAAGGGCCAGCCAGTGGGAACAACATGTCAGTGCTAATAGAGGAGGCAGAAATAAGCAGCAGCTGTGTGTCCCGGCTCTACAAACTGAAGGAAGGCAGGCCCAAAGTCACAATCAGCATGTGGAGATAATAGAATGGGGGCACCTAGGAAAACTCAAAGCATGGCAGGCTGGAGGACACCTAGGCTCCTAGAGGGCTTCACAGCAGAGCTGCACATGGATGCATTTGCCCCTTAAACTGACACAGTACCAAAGGGTGTATTGGGACAAAGTTAGGGAAGGATGGAAAGCCTATGGGATGTTGACAGTCATACCATAAGGGAATGGAACAGAATGGGCAAAATGACATTGCTTGCCAGGGATGGCATATAAGATGGCTGATGTGCTGCCAGCAGAGAAGACCCAAGATTGTGGACCATCAGCCCTCCGTTTGATCCCCTCCAGATGTTCTGCTTAGCATGCCTCTCTCCAAGGGGCCAAGGCAGAAATGCCTATGTGTCCCAAGGTCATGCTTTATGGCATGCACATGTCATGTCATTCTCCATATAAATATTTCTTGTAATGCTAGTCTTTTTCTTCTATCTGATGTTCATGTTCTGTGTTCCTAGATCAATGGTGATTTCTGTGATGCAGGAAAGGAGTGAAGTAAATTTCATAGGAAATTATACAGAGATGATCACTCAGGCTGGGGTTAAGGCAGTTATACAGTTCATGAAAAAGAACCTGCATCCTGGGGAAGCTTTTCAGGCTTGGATAAACTGTACCAAATGTATGGTCAACTATAGCACATGGTATGATGTGTATCAACACACTGGACTTAAATTGGCCATGACGAATAATTCAGTTTCTGAGGATATTCCAAGGACATTGTGTAAAACTTGAGACCCTAAAGGGTATTGGCTGAAGACTATGGATAGAGTAACATATAGATGGGATGACAAACTAAAGTGTTGGAACCTACAATAGGAGGAAAATAGTGGCCTCTTCCAAGAAAGGGAGATGGCAACTTGAATTCAAATACTTTTTATTCCTCCTGGAGGAGTGTGGAGATAATGTGACAATTAATGGAGATATTGCTGTAAGTTTTACTGGGTTCCTAGATTGAAAAGAGCTGCCAAGAAAGGTGAGCTTCCTTTCATAGAAGCTCTGAAGATTAGATTAGGTCCTCCTTGGAATTTTTGAGATATAGAAGGACCGAAGTTGCTGACTTGCAGGGGCAGATTTCTTGTCTGAGGTCATTGTAACCCACCAGTCATGGAGCTTAGTGTTTGCAGAGGGCTGAGGAGGAACTTAGGCAGCTACAGGGGTCTTGAGGTTGGAGCAGACTGTGTGAGAGGGAAATGACTGTCTGGTACATTGACCACTGTTCTTATTTTACCTTTTTTTTTTTTTTTTTTTTTTTTTTTTGCAAAATTGCATGTTGCTAGCCTCTGGGTCAAGTGCTCAAAAGATTGTATAATCATTAATAATAAAAATAGATTATGCTTGCTTTGGTGTTAAGTCTGGGATAGTTCCTGTGTTTAGTAAAGGATGACGAAGAACATATTGGAGATTTTCTAAGAATAACCTTTGGAATCATGAGAACATTTTGTATTGGGTGATTTCCCCTTTCCTTTCTGTTCTCCCTTTACTTATGATAATAAAAGACTGAGGTTACCAGGGCAAAAAGAGAAGTTAGAGAGGCTAAGAGAAGTTAGAGAAGCTAAGAGAAGCCAGGGGAGCAAAAGAAATTTAGCAACTGCAGAAGCCCGAAGTGCCCTGTCAGCTTGCACAGACATTGTCTCTGAGTCGTTATTGCGCCTTCCAGGTATCCCACCCTTCAGACCCCCGAAACTTCTGAGGCTGGTCCCCGGCAATTGCTGGTCACTGCAGTCCCAGCACTCTCGGACTTCCTTGAGGGTCTTGCATTTTTAGTTTTCCTTACATAGACTTTTTTTTTTCTAATCTCCCATAGCATACATATCACCATTACTCTTGAAAGTAATCTACACCTTTTCCAGTTACCTCTCTCATTTCTGTATGGCTGAAGAAAGAAATTCTGGACCAAATAGCAGTTATCAGTTAAGAACCTCTAGTTTCCTGGTTTTTATAGGATTCATTTTATCATCAGCTATTAACTGATTACAAACACGCATGTCAGCCCCCATTTTCCTGAACTTTTGTAAATTACACTGAGTTCACTGCAATGAGAAATCAGGTTTTGACCTTTTGGAAGACACCACATACTGAGGGATCATAGGGATCAGGTTCCTGCTATGTGCTCCCACCTAGGCACCAAGCCCTATAGAAGAGGGGTTTCACTTTAACCTTCTTTATAATGGGAAACTGGCAGAAAGGAAGGAAGGAAGGAAGGAGAGGGGAAGGGGAGGGAGGGAGGGAAGGAAGGAAGGAGGGAAGGAAAGAAAGAGGGAGGGAGGGGCTGGGCGGTGGTGGCACCCACCTTTAATCATGAGGCAGAGGCAGAGGCAGAGGCAGGCGGATCTCTGTGAGTTCGAGGCCAGCCTGATCTACAGAGAGAGTTCCAGGAATGGCACAAAGCTACACAGAGAAACCCTGTCTCGAAAAACAAAACAAAACAAAACAAAAAACAAAGAGGGAGGGAGGGAAGAAAGGAAGGAAGAGAAGAAATGAAGGAAAAGAGAAATAACAGTAAGAGGGGGGTTGGAACCAGGCCTCCAGTTCCAAGGCAATGCTTCAACAGCTCAACTCTGCTCCTCCTCGTGAACTTCCTTGGGCATTAAACTATCCGTGTAGTTTCTGACTAAGGTACATGTCCCAAATAATGACTTGGCAGTCTTTTCTTAAAAAAAAAAAAAAAAGTACTGGGGCACAAGAAACTGCCTTTGTCAGGTCTTGGAGACACTGGTGTTTGTGAGAGACCCAAGAACAGAAAGAAAGAAAGAAAGAAAGAAAGAAAGAAAGAAAGAAAGAAAGAAAGAAAGAAAGAAAGAAAGAAAGAAAGAAAGAAAGAAAGAAAGAAAGAAAGAAAGAGGAGGGAGGGAGGGAGGGAGGGAGGGAGGGAGGGAGGGAGGGAGGGAGAGAGGGAGGGAGGGAGGGAGGGATCATGTCCAATAATAGAATGGACTGAGTTTCTCATGTAGCTCCCTTATTCCTCTACTCCTTTAGCCTGGACTAGACTGACAGCAGGGGTGTGGGGGAAAGGTTCTCCAAAAATCATCACATGTGCATTATTTGGTTCATTCTGAAAAAGGTGAATGCTGTTATGCTCAGCTGCCCATCCAGCCTGTGAGAAGCAGCAGACTGAGACAAGGTGCACCTGACTCTGAAAGTTGTATTCTTTTTTGTTACAGTATGTTTTAGTCCATGTAGGCTATAAGAAAGAGGGCTTACCTCCTCTTGGAGTCTGAAGGGCTAGAGACTCTCATGGCAGAGAATGTGTGGTGGCAGAGGCTGTGACCACTGCTCACGCTGTGTCTGCACTCAGGAATCTGAGCAAGATAAATGCTGGCACCCAGTTCACTTTCTCCTTTGATTCACTCCCAGCTGCATGCCCATGAAGATGGTGCTGACCACATACAGAGTGGATTAATTAACCCAGTTAACCAACCTAGAAACTCCCTCATGTATATGTCCAGAGGTTTGTCTTCTAGGTGATACAGACCCTATCAAGTTGACAATGTTGACTACCATACAATACATGATACAATATCACTGCTCAAAGCACATAGACATGGACTGTACCACCCTGAGATAGTCAACTCACCTTAGATCTCACCTAACAAGGGAATCTTTTATGAGCCTGCAGCTCCTATGAGGCATCAGATCATCTTCCATCTCTGTCCTGCCCTCTGTCATTGCTTTGGTTTGCTCTCTTCTGATTGACTCCCACAGTCCTCTTCAATTCCTTCACATCTGTGCACCCTTTGTGGCACGTTTGTTCTTTGTCTGGAAACTCCACTCACTTTTCTCTAATTGCTGGTCACCTCCCGGTGACCCTTGAGAAGTTTTCCAGGATATCCTCCATGACTGTCCTAGATGGCAGCTGTCCACACCACACAAAACACATTTTTCAACTTTGGCACTCAGGCCTAGGGACTGGGTCCTTCCTGTGAGATCTACACCATGTATCATATGCAGCTTAGTAGACTGCATACACTAGAGACCAGTACAACCAACCTTGTCTCTTTTGTGACCATCTAAGATATTTTGAGATATTGTCAAAAATCACTGGAGATCAAAGTAACTACTGGTTGGTAATACCAATCTAAAACCTTTTAGAAGCACTCTTGACCAGGGAACTGTCTCCATTGTGACAATGCATGATTGCTGCTGTCATGACTTGACTGTCCCTTGATGCACCTGGACTTGGATCCCTGCTTTATTCCTTATGACTCCAGTGCAGTTGGATACACCATGTGACCTGCCCAGTTTTTTGCTCTGATACAGGTATAGAAACACTCATCCTGTGGGGTAATGCCTAGAGAATGTACAACGTGTGCTGTGAAACATGCCTTCCTGTTTTCAGTCCAGTCCATGATAAAGGGACCTGATCCTGAACCAAAGGAACTGCATGAAAAACTAGGGCTGTTGTTTCAATCATTTTAAATTTGGGATGTTGCCATGAAGGGATAGCTGTGACATGAGCTTTTCTCATGGGGATAGTTCTATTATGGATAGAATAAACCAAGACAGGCATTATGGTATGGTGAATCCCTAAAAGGTAGTGGAGTGGTGACTTCTGCTTGTCCCAGTGTTCAGGTTAGAGTCTTACTCAAAGCAGGATTCCAGGGAAAGCATTTGTAATAATTTCTACCTCCGAAGCACTGCTGAGGATATAAACACAAGTCCGCAGCTAATGGAAGATTGATGAAGCTTTTTTGAACTTAATAAATAATAACCCAGAATCAGACTCTAGAGATATTAAACATTGGGTGGGATGGACAATGTACACAAAAACACAACTTGTAATTGAGGAAAGAGATATGAGTTTATCAGCAAGCTTCCTCACAGCACAAAAGATAACATCCCACCAAAACGTCATTATAAGAGCCTGCTCTCTGAAGTGTATTGCCACATAGCCATGGCACTGATGGGCACATCCTGCTAGTCTGAAATCACATACCATAGCCTGGAATCTTTGCCCAGCTGTACCACCCTGTGTTTCCTTGATGGAAATTAGGAAATAAATGTAACCTCAGCTGACAGGTTTATTAAGACACATAAGACACATTACAAAGGCCCTTTTGACATTATAATCTCCAACACAGTCAGGGGTAGAAGCCAGCTTGCCATCATTATTGAAAGTAATTGGTGAAAGAAACAAAGAAAGGAAGGAAGGAAGGAAGGAAGGAAGGAAGGAAGGAAGAAAGAAAGAAAGAAAGAAAGAAAGAAAGAAAGAAAGAAAGAAAGAAAGAAAGAAAGAAAGAAAGAAAGAAAGAAAGAAAGACACACATGAGAGAAGGAGAGCAACCCATAAAGCTGTCAGTCAAATTAATTATTTGGCTACAGGTTATCTTCACTCACCCCTCTCAGAGCTTTGTTCTGTCCTCCCGACTAGGCTACCTCCATCTCACCCCTAGCTTAGCACACTGTGATGTAAGGCAGCACTTAAAGCAGAATTCTACTGCAGCCACACATTCTCCTTGTCCAGGATTATTCACATACTGATGACTGATTCTTCACGATAATTCCCTGTACGAAGTGATGGAAAAGGTCACAAACAAGTGTAAGTGTTATTTAGATTCTATTTAGGTTCTTAGGAATTTAAGATTTTTTTTTTAGGATCAGAGATCCAAAACCCAGATATTTTTCCCATGCCAGGTGGATAACATATATGAGTTAAGTCAGCCAGATGGCAACAAAAAGGGACTGCCAAGGATGATGACAAGCAGGAACATCTAGCTGTGTTCATCGTCACCAGAGAAAAATCTAACATGCCATGGGAGCAGGGGGTGCTTTATGCTACAGCCAAGTCCCACTATCTGCAGAGTAAATGCTCACTATTGGCCGAACAACTGAATTCCTTATCAGTGTTCATCCTGGTTCACGCCCTTGGGACCTGCACGAGGATGTATTTTTAGGTTTAAGTCTCTGGACATCTCACCAACTGCCATTTGGAAAGTAGGAAATGAATGGAAACAATGGGTAGGTAAGTACATGTGGGAGACACCAGTAATGCCAGGCCCAGACATTCAAGACCCTTTTAGAAAACAAGGTCTCAGAGGGTAAGTAGGTATCACAGTAACCCCAAAGCAGGATGCTAGGGGACTGAAGTGGGTAACAAGCCTCTGTTATTTGTGAATGAACCATGAATGGTTTACAAGCTTCCTAAGAAACCTCCTTTCTCTTATTGCATATCCTAAAGTGAAAAGTGAAAAGTTAATAACTTTTATAGTGCTGGAAATCTGGTGTCAACTTTTTTCCTGAGTGGATTACATGTCTGTAGTAAAAAATGAATTTATTTTTCATTCTTATGAAAAAAAAATGGTCCCACGGATTAGAAGGAATTCTGTTACTGCTCTGTTGGGGACCTTGCAACAAACACTTGAAAGAATGAATCCCTTGCTTGAAGAGTGAACAAGATGGACAGGGCTGCATTCCTCCAGAGAGGCATCTTCTGTGCCTTCCCTATGGCTGTTAGACTGAGGTCATTAATCTCACACATGGAGCAGATTTTACCCTTCATTTTCAAGTACACTGTCTATTAACACTTGCTACGAGCATACTGATTATGCAAAATTCTTGTTAATGGATCCCTGCCAATCCAACTATCAGGATAATGATTTGTGCTTGCCAGCTCTAAGGTGAAGGATCACTCTTGGGTCCATCTCCCTGAGAAGCAGAATTCCTACAAATAGTTGAGAAAAAACAGGTGTCCACTCTCTTCCTGCCAATGTCTAGTCCAGCTCAGGAGGAGGGCACCAAGGTGAAGAGAAACAAAAGCCACTAATCCATATTGGTTATGACTACTGACTTGACTCTCACAGGAAGATGAGATAAAAAGAAAACCTTGCTTTTGAAAGGTGAGCTCCACCCCGTTATCCCACATTCCATCAATGTCAGCTCTTTAGTGTTGGTTGATGCTGATGTCCACAGCCTGTGATGTGTGGATGGCACCATACAGTGAGGCTACAAGGTTGAAGGTTATTCCTGTAATGACTGATACTCCATTTACCATGGTAGTTAGGCATCTGCGGATTCTTCCTTTCTTCTCCCTCTGCTTTTGTGAATCCTGCTGAAGGCTTTTAGGTGAAAACCTCAGCAGTCATTAGACCTTAAACACGAACTTGATGTATGAGGCAATGTGAAGCTACTTGTTGCCCTGTTTCAAGGCCCATCAGGCACACCTAGAATACTGTTGGCAGACTGTTTGAACATGGAGTGAAGTGTGTGTGGATGACCTAGACTGTCAATACATTCTTCTCAGCCATACAAAAATGACACATTGGGGAAGCACATGTTTTCAGCTGATGGAAAGGCTGGTCAAAATGGTGTGTACTAGAATTATGAAAAACTTCACAGGTAAGTCCATCCACTGCTACTCCCTAGTCCATTCTTCCCAATCAAAAACCTAATCAGAAAGAATCAATAAGAAACTCCATAAAAAAGTGAATATGTGAAGAATCTCAATAGCTTTAGGAATATTAAAATGCCCTTGGAGATTGTGTGATTAGTCAAGTCTGAATAAGATAGAACTGACTGTACCATATTGTAGGCAGGACAAGTAGCAAACATGTTATTGACTTATAAACTTCACATATGGTGTTCTTTATTTCATTAGATGAGAAGTGAACATACATCAGTACCAACTTAAAAAAACTATATTTTTTGATAAATGCTATTCTAAATTGAGTATAAGCCAAAGTGAGGCAATCATTGCAACTCCACAGAAAATCCAAAAACTATGAATTCCCTTCAAAAATCTCCTTCTTGTCCATGTTTCCCATGAGAAGCCAGAGAATGGGATCTTGGCATATGTCAGAAAAGTAATATTTCAAATCACTAAAAACTCAGTGTCAGTGGGATCCTTAGACACAACTAAGATACAAAAGTTCCCTGGGGAAACAGAAGCCAGGAGCTCTGCACCCATGAAGACCTGCGTTCTAACATCCAGCATGACTACTCATGACTGAAACCCTTCACTGAGCAGCTGAGACAGATGAATTCCAAGAGGTTGCTCACCAGCCAGCCTAGCCAGAAAGAAAACAAGCTCCTGATTCAGTGACCCCATTGTTAGGCAATAAGGGAGAGAGGTCAAAGAATACACCTAAGGTCCTGCTATTGCCTCTGTAAGCACACACATTGACATATGTACACTGACATTCATTTGCATGCAACACACACACACACACACACACACACACACACACACACACACACGCACACACACCACCCCAAAGGCAGAGAACAATGCTTGTAAGGGAGACTATGGAATTAAATACAGGAACAAGAATAAACCATAGCTGAAATCGGTAAATTTGTTTCAAGTGGCAAAAATAAAGATGAAGTCCTATGTTTACCAGAACACGGACAGCAGTTTTTCATATGTCCAGCATTCATTCCCCCATCTGACTATCCTCTAGGATATTTCTTTCCCACCTACACTCAGATCCCATGATTTGAGAACATACTGTGCATCCCAAGCCCAAGCTATACCCTTTCTGGGAGAGTCGGTCTAAGAACTTCTGTTGAAACTAGCAAAAAGCGAGTATAGCATTGGATCAGGAAGATGGGAGGAAGTACTTGTTATGTCGGCTCAGCAGGTGGTCTCACGTCCATCCTTGTCATCATCTAGGAGACCTTTCCAGAGACTAAGGATCACCTTACAAAGTAGAGGTAGGAGATGAGCGGAGATTTCTAGCAGCATGAGCCTTTAAACCCAGTTATGAGTAAAGCTAGGAATCCTCACCACCTGAGCCAAATCTTCTGTGGTAACTGAGGCTGCCTTAATGTGCACGTTCACTACCTAGAAGACAGTCCACATGCATGAGGCATACATGATCACTCTAAACACAGTCTCTAACCAATGGAGCACAGGACTTTTCACTTAACACAAGCTGATATAAACAGACCAAGTAATCGTTTAATGAATAAATTATTGAAAGTATGTATCTGTTGACTCAATAATTTTCAAATCATAGCTTTTAACATGAAGGCTAATCAAAACAGATTTGTCCTTCCATAAAAGTCACAATAAGACCAGACAATGAACAACATTAGCACCCTTCCATCAAACTGACCCCATACCATTAGTACTTCTATTTGGCAAATGTTAATGCATCATTAATCATCTATTTGTTTTCCCCAAACAAGAATACATAGTGCCTAAATAGTAAGAACTCTCCCAAGGCCACAGCTATTCCACATCCCTGGTGTCCAGTGGAGGTTAATTAGAGCAGCACAGAGACAACTTCTCAGAAAGCAGCATGACCTACATACAAAGAAAACCCACAGCCCTCCAGCCACGAGGGACAGGGAGGACTAAGTGAGTCAAATCTTCACAATCTTCATTTCCACTACAACAAGAAATTTAAAACATCTGTACAGTTTAATTTAATGTTACTATTGAGGTTTTCTTCCCTAATTTGAAATACAAATCACTGTTTATGAAGGATGGAATCTTTTTTTTTAATCTTCTTTCAGTTGATGTAAAGCAAATATTTTCACAAGTTCACCATTGTTTCCTAGGTTACAAATGACTCTGGCCATCTATAGAAAATATTAAGCAAACAGGTTTCTGTACATGGAACCCTTTGAGCAACAATGTGGTGGTATGAGATGGATTGGACAGGTGAAGAGTTTCTACTGAAACAAATACAATCCACTCAGACTACACAGAGGGTATAGAGATAGCCGTACAAACATGAGGACCTCAGTTTGAATTCTGAGAATCCACATAAAAACCAGACAAGTAGCAGGAACATCAGTAATCCTGGTGTAAATTTGGAGCGATGAGGTGTGGAGATCAGAGAAACACAGAAGCCTATGGACTGGTATGGGACAGCTTACCTGCCACACGAAGTACAAAACCAGCAGAGACTCTATTATCAAGGTTGAATGAGGATGTCCTTTGACCTCCTTATATAAATTATGTATGCAACACTCACCTGCACATACATGCAAACACAAAAATAAGAATAAAAATTAAAATATAAAGTTCTACAGTGAAATTGCTACTTTAATGTTGTTGTTTGCTTTTTGGCTCTTTTTTGGGGGACCAGTACCCAGCTCCCAAATGAATCACACACAGAGGCTTATTCTTACTTATGAATGCCCTGCCTTAGCTTGGCTTGTTTCTACCCAGCTTTTCTTAACTTAACTTATCCCATCTATCCTTTGCCTCTGGGCTTTTCCTGCCTCTTACTTCTATAAATCTTACTGTTACTCCATGGCTTGCTGTGTAGCTGGGTGGCTGGCCTCTGATGTCCTCCTCCTCTGGATCCTGGTTCTCTCCTCTCAGTTTTCTCCTTCTATATATACTCTCTGCCTGCCAGCTCCATTTATCCTTTCTCCTGCCTCACTATTGGCCAGTTCTTTAGTAGATCATCAGGTGTTTAACACAGGCACAGTAACACAGCTTCACAGAGTTAAACAAAAGCAACATAAAAAAAAAGTAACACACTTTAAATTAATATTCTACAACACTTTACCCTCCTGTTGAAACACATTCTAGTTGATTTTTCAAGCCTCAACTTCTCATTCTGAGAATCCCATTATCAGTATTATTTTTCTATTATTTTGATTTTCTTAGTTAACATACAATGTAATGGTTTTATTGTGACATTTTCACATAAATACTACTATAGTTTGGTCTCATTCATGCCTCTACTGTTTTCCCTGCTTCCTCTCCTTCCTAGATTCTTTTATCTAAAATAATCATGCTTCTGTTTTGATCTTATACAGTCCATTACACTCTCTTGTTCCTCCCATGCTTTATCTCACTGTCTCCTCTATCACAGTCATCTTTCATGTACACATGCTCACATTCATACACCACACACATACACATGCATTTACACAAGTTTCAATTGATATTTCTCATATAAAAGAAAAGATGATACTGGCACGTCTAAGAATGACTTGCTTTGCTTAACGTAACGATCTTTTGCTTTGTCCACTTTCATGACTGAAGGAAATTCAGTTGCATATATGTACATGTTCTTCCCCACTTCACCTGTTGATGAGCTTCTAGGCTGGCTCCAGATTGTGGCCATTGTGAATGTACACCAACAAACATAACTGAACAAGAATCTAGGTGATATGTTGATGACAAATACTTCAGGTGTATGCTCCAGAGTTGCACAGCCAGACCACATCATAGTTGTATCTTTGGTTTTGTGAGAAATCTTCCCACTGATTTCCACAGTGACCACAGCAGTTCA
This sequence comes from Peromyscus maniculatus bairdii, assembly GCF_049852395.1. Lineage (NCBI taxonomy): Eukaryota > Metazoa > Chordata > Mammalia > Rodentia > Cricetidae > Peromyscus > Peromyscus maniculatus. The sequence continues at coordinate 29,027,262 of NC_134860.1, read as the reverse complement.
CACCCCCTCTCACAGCATGTGTTGTCACTTCTTGCCCTAGCCACCATGATTTCTCAACGTGGCTTCAGTCTGAGTGACCCTGCTGGCAGACAGTAGAGATACTTTCCAAGTATTTTTTTTTTTTATTGGTTTTATTCCTTCCCTTGAGAATGGTCTACCCTTTGGTCTATTTGTTGATTAGGTGATTGAATTTTAGGGCTAAGTTTCTTTTTAGTTCGTTAAAGATCCAATAAATTAATCCTCTGTAGGATATACAAGGCTGACATAGTTCTCACATTCTGTAACTTCTCTTCACTCGGCTATTTCCTTTGCTGTACTGAGCATTTTAATTTCATATAATCTTATTGTTAATTTTTAGGTTTATTTCCTGAATTATGAGTCCTTTTAAAGAGTCCATGTCTATAACAGTACCTTGAAGTGTTTATTTTATGTTTTCTCACTGCAGTCTAGGTATCATATTTTATAATGAAGTCTTTGGTCCATTTTGAATTGATTTTTGTGTAGGGAGGGATACATGGATCTAGTTTCAGAGAATGAAAGATGCTTCAACTGAGGAAATCTCATTTACTAATACAATGAAAGTTCTGGAAGTTTTAGGGACTCACCAAAATGGAATAAAGATGAGCATCAGATGCCATGAGTAGTTGGTTAAAGGAGGATGTATGTGGTTTATGGACCAGATATCCAGGAGGTGCATTTGTTGGGCTATGAAAAAGTAAGAAGTGGGTGGGAGCAAAAAAAAAAAAAAAAGCCTCAAAACAAAGAGAGTGCCTATGGCTGAAAATAGCCTAGTGCTGAGAGAAACCAAAGGAGGCCACAAGGGCTAGACCCTGAGACAAAGATGGTCATTAGATCTAAGGTAAAACCAAGAATATTCTAGACTGGTTTAGGATGGTGCTGACACACTAGTCATGATAAAAAGATCCAACTTCATTTGAAAATGCTCCTTGTAGTAAATTTTTGTATCTATGTAGAATTTTAATTGAATTGGTAGAGAGAGACAGGCCACATAGCTTGCTTGCATCACCTAGCCAATGGAGCATATTTCTTTTACTTCTATTTTTCATGGATATGGCATTATTTCCTTTGCTCGTCTTGTGATCATGACATTTGTAATTTAAAACAACAATTATAATAATTTATGACAACAGAAGCTAGTATTTGTTAAGACTTAATATAAGCAAGACACTGAACCAACTAATTGCTATGCATTCCCACACTGAAAGAAGCTACAATCATTTGAAGTTTGGGTTATTTCATCTTCATGACATAAAACTGAGGCTTACAGATGTGGCCACAAGCCCATGCTAAGGAGTAGTGACACTGCAATATTACTACAAGGCTACAACTTCAAAGAGTATGACCTTGTTCATTAAGGTACAATTGATATAATTAACCACTTAAACAATTCAAGAATATCAACAATTCATAAATATGATATAAATCCCCTTTATTTGAATACAAAACCTTTTTTTACCCCCAGTAAAGTGAATATTTCCTTTTAAAATGAAAAATCAATAAATGATTATAATATATAAAAAATGCTTAAATGTTAATTATTGAAAACAAAACAGTATTTCTTTTTCATTTGTTTCATACTGTGTATACTATAAATTGTTTAGTCATTCATTGATAGATATTTATATAGTTTCACCTTTTGATTATTACAATCACTGCTGGTATAAATTGTGTGTGTGTGTGTGTGTGTGTGTGTGTGTGTGTGTGTGTGTGTGTGTGTGTGTGTTCCTATTATTGATGATCTTGGATATGTATCAAGGAAATATGGTGACTCTGTTAACTTTCTTAAGAGAATCCAACTTTTCCTCAGTGACAACATCATACATTCTACCAACATTACAAGAAGGATTCCAATTTTTCCAGTCCTCACACCAGCAAAAGTTACTGTCTGTTGCTTAGATTATGACCATCCTAGTGTGTCTTGTAGCTTCAATTTGTATTTCCCCAGTGATTTGTGATGTTGTACATATGTTTGCTGTCAAATTAAGTTTTCTCTGGGGAAATGTCTATCCAAGTCTTTTGCCCTTTACATTTATTTATTATTCGATTGTATGTACATGGCTATAAGCACCCCTATCAGATACATTATTTTCAGATATTTTCCCTCGTCATATAGCATGTCTTCTCATTCTCTTGATGTTGCCCTTTTAGTCAAAAGTTCTTAAGTTTTTTTGTTTTTGTTTGTTTTTTAAAGATTTTATTTATTTATTATTTATACAGTGTTCTGCCTGCATGTATGCCTACAGGCCAGAAGAGGCATACATAATGAGGCCAGATCTCATTACAGATGGTTGTGAGCCACCATGTGGTTGCTGGAAATTGAACTCAGGACCTCTGGAAGAGCAGCCAGTGCTCTTAACCTCTGAGCTGTCTCTCCAGCCCCAAGTTCTTAGTTTTAATGAACTCTGATTTGTGGTTCATTTATTTGTTTGTTTGTTTTTGTTTCATTTTGTTGACACTTGGAGTTCTATCTAAGATGCCTCCTACAAATACAAAGAAATAGAGATTTATTCCTTTGATTCTCTTAAGTATGCTATGGCTTCAGAACTTACATTTAGCTGGTTGTACAGAACATGGGGTATTAACATACCTAAGTGGCTGCTATCAAAAATGCATGAAAAAGTTAAATGAAAGCCGCACTACATGGAAACGAACTCTATCTGCACAGAACATTGAGGAACTTTTTAGTATCCTCTACAAATTAGGAGGATGTAGCTAGAGTTTTCCTGCCTTGCTCACAGTCAGGACAAATCTCTGTCACCCACCAGTCCCATAGCCGCTCAGACCCAACTAAGTAAACACAGAGACTTACATTGCTTACAAACTGTATGGCCGTGGCAGGCTTCTTGCTAACTGTTCTTATAGCTTAAATTAATCCATTTCCATAAATCTATACCTTGGCTCGTGGCTTACCAGCATCTTCACATGCTGCTTGTCCTGGCAGCAGCTGGCAGTGACTCCTTTTGCCTTCCTGTTCTTCATTTTTCCTCTCTGTTAGTCCCGCCTACACTTCCTGCCTAGCCACTGGCCAATCAGTGTTTTATTTATTGACCAATCAGAGCAATTTGACATACAGACCATCCCACAGCAGGAGGAGGTGAAGGTTCGAATGCTAGCAGACAGAACTATGTACGGCCAACAGTCTGTCCAGTAGCATGTGCAAAGTGTAGTAAATACATTGTTTAATATGTCATATTAAATATCATATATCATATTATATTGCATTACTTATGAATCAAAGTATGCATTTTCACATGAATATCCAGATTTCCTGATCCATTTGGAAGTACAAGAAACTCTAGCCAGTTGGCTAGAGCTCAGCAGGAACAAGACTTCTCTGGATCCCCAAAGGAGAACCATCTCTTGGGATCTCTTGGGTCACTCTGTACCACCCACCCAGCCTTTGTCCACATGGATTGTAGCCCTTGCCTCAGAAAGAATTTCAATGATATAGGCTGGTCAGTCTTCAAGTGTGGTGATAATGTATTCTCCAAAATATTGTGTACCTTAATAAACTTATCTGGGGTCAGAGAACAGAAAAGCCACTAGTTAGGCAGTGATAGCACACACCTTTAATCCCAGCATTCCAGAGGCAGAAATCCATCTGGGATCTCTGAGTTCAAGGCCACATTGGAAACAGCCAGGCATGGTGACTCACGCCTTTAATCCCAGGAAGCAAGCCTTTAATCCTAGGTAGTGATGGTAGAAAGCAGAAAGGTATATAAGGCGTGAGGACCAGAAACTAGAAGCATTTGGCTGGTTAAGCATTTGGCTGGTTAAGCATGTGGTTGATTAAGCATTTTGGCTGGTTAAGCATGTGGCTGGTTAAGCATGTGGCTGGTTAAGCTTTCAGGCTTTGAAGCAGCACAGTTCAGCTGGGATTCATTCTGGATGAGGACTCAGAGGCTTCCAGTCTGAGGAAACAGGACCAGCTGAGGAACTGGTGAGGTGAGATAGCTGTGGCTTGTTCTGTCTCTCTGATCTTCCAGTATTCACCCCAATAACTGGCCTCGGGTTTGATTTTATTAATAAGAACTTTTAAGATTCCTGCTATATTTGAGGGGCCTCCATGAACACAGAGACAGGGGGATGCTAAACACTAATGACTGATGGTTTCTACCACTTAGGCATAGAGACCCACGTGTACCCTTTGTACGTGGGAAGTTCAGTGAGGAGGACTGGAAGTTGGAGGCTATCATGATGGTATCCATGAAATAGGTATGTCCTTTCAAAGATGGAAGTGTCAAGATTTTGGGGTGCTCATCATTAGGATTATTGCTCAGCCCTGCTCATGGAGAATGTGTCAAGATTTTGTCTACAATTCTGTCTTGAGTGACCAATTTCACACCTCAATTTATATATCAGTTCCTTCAGGAAATCTTTTGAGATATTCCACATTAAGATTAAATAATTCTTTGATGTCCCTTCTTAGCTTTGTTGTATCATTAGCTACACAATCTGTAGGCCATCATGCAACATAAATGCAAAACTTATTAACCATCTCTAGAAGGTGACACCAGAACATTAAGCCATGGAGAAGGTTGCTCTAAGTTGGACTCTGGGCATGTTCACAGGTGACAGATCTTCAGATCAGTCAAATACTTTTCTCCTCTGCCATGGAGCTTGCCATCCTTTATTGCCATCTCTTCTTGTCTTTGAATCAGCCAGCAGTTAACACAGCACACAGTGTAGTAAATGTCAAGAAATATGGTCTGACTGTCTGAATGAAAGCATGGGGGTGGATAATGATTAAACCCCCATAAAATTCTGAGCTATTGTTCTAACATCCATTGCTCACTGCTCCGCAAATGCTCCTTCAAATTTTATCTTCTGTAACAATGACACTATGTCAACCTAAGCACGGAGCCCAACAGTGTTAATGCTGCCTGCTAATAAAACCATCTTTCCCCCACAGAGCTGGCTATTTATTAAAATGGAGCTTTAGAATTTAGAAACTCGGAGCCGGGCGGTGGTGGCGCACGCCTTTAATCCCAGCACTCGGGAGGCAGAGGCAGGCGGATCTCTGTGAGTTCAAGGCCAGCCTGGTCTCCAAAGCGAGTTCCAGGAAAGGCGCAAAGCTACACAGAGAAACCCTGTCTCGAAAAACCAAAAAAAAAAAAAAAAAAAAAAAAAAAAGAATTTAGAAACTCGGGGCCTAACATACTGAATATTGACTTCTAAAACTGAGCAAATCTATGCCTATGGCTTTGCTAAATCTAATATTACTTGAGTGCTTGAAGGGGGAGGGTGGGGATCTCAGGAGGGTGAGCCCCTGTCCGAAGTCTGTAAACTATCAACAGATTCTCAACCTGTGCTACACATAGCCCAGGGTCTGATACAATGACTTAATTATACAGGTTGGAAGTTCTTCCCAGCAGAAATGCCTCAGAAAAACGAAGACTTGAGGTACATAAAGAAAGTCAGATGTTTAAAACGACCAATTTTTGGTAGGTCTAAATAGTAATATCTGTAAGATTATAATGTATATTTTAGAAAGGAGAAGAGAGACAGAAGATAGATACTAAGTTCATTCATAAAACATATTTTGCAAAACACAGAAAACATAGTGAGTGTACAGTATACCTATATACCTTTCAACGTGTATGACATTACCAATAAACCTTTCACCAACTTACCAGTCAGGTCATGTTATCAGCGGAACTCTAAGGATGTCAACTCCAGCATATTCCATGAAAGCTGTCTATCTAATTCAACCTGGAGAAACCACTACTCGATCTTTTGTGCACATTCAAAAAGAGCTTTATGGCTGAACAGAAATATCTCACATGGTCTTGTCCAAATGCCACACAGACCAAGTGAACATTTGAAATGGGGATAATGTTATTGAAAAAGTTATAAATTTTAAGTTTATTTCATTGAATTAATTCACATTTAAATAAGTGCAGGTGGCAGTAACCTTTGTATTGGGTAAAGCCATTGTAAAGTGACAATGACCCAGACAGAGCCCAAGAGAAAGGAAAGAAGTCAAATTATCTACTTTCCATGGAAGCAAACATTGCAGCCTGGAGCAAGGGTGGTTGAGTTAATGACCCAAGCTGGATGCCCATGTGAGGAGAGGGCACAGGCTGGCCATGTGAGAGAGCACAGGCTGGTAGGGTCTGGGAGCCTTGGGCAGTTCATTTTCCCACTAGGTCCCCATCTTAGAATGATGTGCATCAGAAGACGCCACCAAACAGAAAGAGTTGCATTGCCATGCTCTTCCCATGCCATTCCCCTGGAAATGGAATCCCTCTAACACAGTCTAACTGGAGAAAGAAGTCCTGAAAAACAAAACAAAAACAATGATCAAAGAGCCAAGGAGAGCAAAATCAGAGAAAAGCTGGAAACTCAAATGAGAAGACTGGAAAAGGGAAGAAGAAAAGAAAATATACAAAATGTGGGAGGAAATGAAATATGTATAAGGAGATGGGTGACACCCAGGTTTCCTTGGAAGAACAAATGCAAAAACAAGAACCTGTGTTAAACTGAATAATAAAGAAGGGGAAGGAGAGAGAAGGATCAGAGAAGTGATTCTGTAATCCAAGTCACACCTAGAGAAAGCAAGGGGAGGAAGAATCTGACTCAGAATTGGAAGACACCACTATTTAATTGAGAAAAAAAATGAAATGTTAGGTATATGTGCTGATACAACCACTGTGATCAAACTAAAGCATTATCACAGGTATCAGGAGCTCTGAGGAATGCCCTATGATCAATTTCTCCTCAACAGTGTAGAACAACTGAGTAACAACTGTGCTTTCACATACAGGACCTTCCCATGAGCAGTAGATCAAACTGGAGCAAGTTTTCAGGGCTGAGAGACAAATTCCACCACCGACAGCCATGAGAGGTGTTTATTGAAAGTACGGCTTTCATAGATAGCATTCCTCTGCGTGTCAAGATGAGTGCTTTCAGAATCATGTCCCCAGGGATTACAACCACTGAGTTTTCATGGGATGTGTAATTAGACCATTCCAACCTGCGCTCATTTCTCTAAGGATCTGGAGACGTCTCTTTCCACCACAGACTTTCCCCCTTCTTTGAAAGAGTTGCCATTAAGGTTGATCATCCCACCTACTTTCCAACAGCAGCACTTTGGCATTCAGGGCAAGAGCATCAGAGCCCCAGACATTATTAGTTGCTGATCCACAAACACAAGGTGAATCTTACAGAAGACAGCTGTTGTAGAAGAGGAAGCTGTTCATATACATACATTTTTTTTTTTACTTTGTTTTGAGATAAGGTTTGAGATAAGGTTTCTTCTTGTGTAGCTTGAGCTTGCCTGGAACTCTTGTTTCGCCTTCTTAATTACAGAGGTGTATACCACCACAAAAGAGAGTTCAGAGGGCAGTTCAAGGCTGATATCCTAGCTATGGAAATAAAGAATAGCACTCATTTCACACCTACTAGTAACCAGTGTGCCATATAGTATGAACTACTCCAGTAAGTGATTGCACAGAATGCCAAAAGAAGAAATGTCACTAAGAAGTAGAGTATGAAAGCGAACATAGGGAGGGGGCCTGACTACTTAGTGCCAAACCCACAGTGAGCTTCGTGGCCTCCACTTTCCTCATCAGTGTAGAACACCTGTGCCAAGCTGAGTATTTTCACGGAAGAACTACAACCTTCCCAAGTGCTTAATCAGGGGCAAGGGACAGTTAAGTACCATCAGCAAGATGGAGTCAGCTTTGTTTAACCAAACCAAATTTAAATAATGCCATATTCATCATACAAAGTGTGTGTTTCATCCCAGATCTATCCACTGCCAACATTGTATCCCTAGAAGATGCACCTTGAGGGAAGGCTTTTGGGGAGTGACTTACAATAAGGTTGTTCTTCCCAGACATGCATACAGAGGCAAGCAAATCTCTGAGCTTGAATCAAGCCTGGTCTACATAGAGTGCTAGGCCAGTCAGACTACACAGCGAGATGCTACCTCAAAACAGAAGAAGCAAGCAAGTTCTAGAAACTAAATTCCCTGCCTGCAAATATGCCATACTGCAAATGTTACACTCTCTGGGAAGCTCCTCATCAACAAAAACCTGCTTTGTCCACAGCATTCTCCCCAGGTGGTAGGTCTTAGAATCCTTCCTTTCTTGGCTCTTTCTTTAAAACATCCCAAGTCTGGAGCCACAGTAAACTATACTTCAGGAAACACTGAGGCATCTCTGAAGCTAATTATACCCTCAGACAGCTCTGAGATAGATTTTCAAAAAACAATCGAGACCAAAGGTTTCTCAAATTACCTTTCATAGGTCTAAAATGAAGCATGAAAGGCAGTAGTATGCATTGCCACCAACAGTGTGAGTGCAGGCTAAATACTTTCCAGGCTCAGCCAATCCTTACAATAGTTTTCTGGTGGCTGTTGTTAATGTCTTTCACTCCGAAATAGAAACCAAAGTTCAGCTTCTTCACACAACCCACAGAGGGTCACGGAGTCAAGAGGGGGCAGGACAGGGACTTCTGAAAGGTCTGTGCTCTTTGCCCTGGGCCATATAGGGAGATCAATTTACTATGCAGAATACAAATCTGAGCCATTGTGAAATATTTGTCCTTAATGCTGTCCTCTGTCTCCAATTGTCTGCTAAGTATAATTAGATTACACTATTAAAGCAGTCAGCTTGTGCTGTGCCGCATCATTTGGGAGACAGTGAGAGAGTAAATCAACTCAGTGTGGAATATCTCAGGGCAAGTCTTCTTGGGTGTCTGTGGAGACAGAGGATGTGGCACAGCTATGAAATCTCAGGCATCGAGTGACAATACAGGTGTGCACAGGTTACCTAAAGGTGGGAAACATCCAAGGGGTCGGCCCATATTCACACCATGGATCAGAACCTGGTGGGAAACATTCACCTTCTTCCACACACTGCTGACACCTTGGCCTTCTCACACTGGTTACTTTGTTTTTCATGCTACAAGGCAGGAACTTTCCAGCCACAATTACAACCTCTCTGAAGAGTGGGGTACTGACCATGGGTACTGTCTTCACAAGGATGGTGCTTTGCAAGTATGGCCAATGGAAAGTCCCACAACCATAATCATACAGACTTGGAAAAAGTCTTCCAGAGAGGTAATGAGTGGGGATTAGACAGCTGACAGAACTGATATGAAAGCTTGACAAAAGACAAAGGCCCTCCATCAGAAGATGTGCAAGGTCACACTGAAGTGACTTTGTAGCTAGCAACATCAAGGGGGAAAGTAAGTCAAATTTTAAATGAAAAGGAGAAAAGTATACCATGCTGTTGCACCAAAATAACCCAACTGGTGCTTATGTTAAAGTTATAAAAAGATGAGGAAAAAACTTTTCACACCTGCAAGAGAATCATTAAAACATGACAGGATGGTTGTGGATTGTCAGAATTATGGGGCACCTGCTGCTCTGCATCTCACCCTCACCCCAATCTAAGGTCTTGAAAGCAATGGCAAAGGAACTGAAGGAATTTTCATGAAGACAAAATCAAGCAGAGCCTGTGTCAACCAAAGACTGCTTTTCTAGTTTGCAAGAAATAGTCTAGAGTGCTGCCTTTAACAGCTCCATTTCTTATGATTTTAACACCATTTTTTGTTGTAGACATTCAGGATGATATGTATTTTTTTTTTAATTCTCTGTTAGGAAAGCAGAGTGTATGTTGTAAAAGATGGAGGGAAGTCTTCATTTCTGATTTGATGCTAATGCATTCAAGAAAGTAACAGGCATTTATTTTTTTAGAATCTCAATAAAATACAATATCTCAAATTTAAGTCCAATTGGCACTTCAAAGAACGAGATGGGAAGGTCACATTCTCTCCTAATCAATACACTGGAAATTGGACAAAGAGAGGCAAGTTGATTATATTTAACATATACAACATTCACAAAATTTAAAAGGCTCAATGTATTTTAAATAAAGCATCTATTTTATTAGATAATCTGAAATTTTAGTTACTACTTTTAAATGGAGTTTAGAGAGAAAAATTAGTCTCAACTACAGTTGAGAAATACCACCTAGATGTTATTTACTAAATAATTAGTTAAAAGATGAGAAATAAAACCCTCTGTGAACATCATGTTTGTCTCCAGTATCCCTACAGTGACAGAGTGTAATCCTCATTTGTAGACGGAGCCACCCCAGTAAGGAAATTTCCCAAGGACATGTTGGAGTGCCAGCCCTATGTGATGTCAGAGGTCGTGTTGGTAGAATGCTTACTTGGCCTGCTCAAATTCAGGGTTCAACTCACAACATCTTATGAACTAGGGCAAGATGACATATTCCTGTGTTCCCAGCACTTGGAAGGTGGAGGCAAGGGGATCATAGTTGGTCATAGTTAGCTTTGACTCCAAAAAAAATGGAGTCCAGCCTGGACTATTTTAGATCCAGTATACAGAAGGGAGAAAGAGAGAGAGGGTGGGGGAGAAGGAGGGTGTGAGAGAAGGTGGGAGGTATAGAGAGAGGGAGGGAGGAGGGAGGGAGGGGAAACTAAAGGGAGAAGAAAAGGAAAGGTGCAAAGCTTTTGGGTAATTGCTGTGGGATAATGCTCTTGTGAACTGATTTAATAAAACACTGATTAGCCAGTAGCCAGGCAGGAAGTATAGGTGGGTTGAGCAACTAGGAGAATGCTTGAAAGAGGAGGGGAAGAGTCAGGAGACACCAGTGAGCCGCCCAAGGAGCAACATGTAATGGGAGCAGGTAAAGCCAGGGAACATGTGGCAATACATAGATTAATAGCTATGGGCTAATTTAAGACATAGAGATAGCTAGCAAAAGCTTGAGCCATAGCCATGCAGCCTCTGTGTTTTTACTTGGGGGACACAAGGGGAGAGGTTTGTTCCAACCACTGGCAGGCTGGGACACAGGACATCTTCAAACTACAGGTAATAATGGCAATTAAAGCAGAAAGTTCCTGCACAGTACCCTGGTTTGGCATCCTGTAGATAAGGTAAAATATCCAATGCACTCTTCAGCTGCCGCAGATGTTAATTTTCATCTATATAGTTCTTTATCACCTACAAAATTGTATCATGACTTCACCCTGACACTCCCACATCCTTGTATCTTAACTCTTGTTTATTAATTTATCCTATACTCCACTCCAAAGGAATGGAACATTCTTTACTCTTGATACCTAGCTTCTATTTGCCCCTTGGTATCATCATGACCTGGGTCTCAGCCACCCCCTAACCCCCATGGAACAACCCTCTTACACCTGCTGCTATGAGAAGTGAAATCTGAACTCTGGGAGCATACAGACAGATGGACATCCAGAATGTCCTGAGAAAGAGAGACACTATGGAGCTGGGTTCATCTTGGTTAAACAATAAGAACTATTTTCACTGTAGATCTGAAGCCAGAGATTCTATCAACCATGAGCTCTGCCAAAGCAGGGCCCATTAACACCTTTAAATAGTGCAAGACATGTCAGCAGATTTCTCTCCCTCACATTTAGCTGCATCTAGTTGCTAGGCAAAATCTTAGTGGGCTTCTTTACTTTTGAAAAGTTTGCTCAAATGAATTACTCAATTTCTCCTTTATTCTCTGTGCATATGGACTAAGCTAAAAAGCAGAGAATTCCAGTCAAAGAAAACAAAGCAGAGTTCCTCTCCTTTGAAGAAGATCTTATCAATGATGACATTTTCCCCCACCTACTGAAAACAGAGGAGACAGGCTCCCTTAGCCCTCGCAGCCTTTCCTATGAAGAAGTATAACCATCAATACTACTAGGTGGAAAATAAACATGTATTCCATCCTAACAGTTTGTCTATGTTTATTATCTGAAATTCTCATTCACAGATCTGTTCTCTTGTTTCTTTATTCAAAATTTCATTCATTTCTCCATGGATTCAAAGTTATCTGGCTTATAATCCAAACTATTGTGGCCCAAAGTGACTCATCTATACTTACTCCATGAATTAGCAAACATGGCCTTTACATACCTTCATCATTTTGGATTTTGTATATGTTCTTGCTAAATACCATAAAATACTCGAGGCACATGTACATTTTCTTCCCCAGACCTAGAATGCAGTGTGTGTACAAAGATCTTGATTACTTTAATGGTTAAAGTGACACTGGAAAAAGAACTGGGTGATAGTATATTCACTGTTCCCAAGAGTCTAGGCTGATAGGACAGGAAATGAAGGAGTGTGTCAATATCTGTAGGTCAATCATTGGTTCTATGTAGGAGTGTGTCTATAGATACTTGTAGGTAAATCATGGAGATCTACACATGAGTGTGTCTATAGAATCTATAGGCCAATTATTAGTTCTATGCAGGACTGTGTCTATAGATACCCATAGGTCAAATGTTGTTAGTTCTATGCATAAGTGCATATATAGATACCTCTAGATCAATCAATTATTAGGTTGAACAGAGTTAGCACCAGCCTAATTTATTACTTCATGATTACTTACGTGTTTTTCCTACTTATCTGTAACATCCTACCTATCCCAACAACACTATGCAGGCTGGCTCTCAAGGTATCATGTGCTTATTTACTTAGTCACCCAAATCTAGACAGTCAGTCAGACAGACAGACAGACACACACACACACACACACACACACACACACACACACACACACACACAGGTGGTACTGAGTTTTGAACACATAGCTTTTCCTCAACACACACTCTTCTATTTGTTTCAAAAAATTAATCAATAACCCTAAGGAAAACAACTTTACCTACTGGGTTACAACATTACCCAAGTCTGTCTTGTGTTTAAGCTTACAGACTACATTTATTCCCAGTTGCTTATCAACAGACTCCTCTCATTCCCTTTAGTGAAGCATTTCATACACTCAGACCACAACAGATTCCCCTTATAGGGATTTTTCTTTGTGGGATGTGGTTCAAAATGTCTCTATATTACAGTTAGAACATAAAAGATTTTGGGAAAGAAAGGGGCCACAATGAAATTACTTTTCATCACAAGTATTCTAATCTATCATTAATTATTGGTGTTAGACTCTAACATGCTGAATTTAGCAATTAGCATTTATAGGCAAGCATGAGGAAAAGCTATGTGTTTAAAGCTCAGTACCACCCATGGCTTCCGGCCTGGAGATCTTAGAACAATTAGTCAGAGATCTGGAGTTATATTGTACTGTGACATATCCTTCCAACAAGTGTCTACTGAGCTCCTAAATGACTTATAGCATCCATTGAGACTGTAAACTCTCAAGGTTTTTGACAATGACAGAATGTCGCATGTCCAGCATTACACTATGACAGATCAGTTTTACCCTGTCCTTATCAGAAATTCACATAACTGGTATCATATAATATGTTGCTTCTTTAGGCTGGTTTCGGTTGTCTGATTCCTGCATTGGTCATTGGTATAGTAAGAAATCGTCTGTTTAATTGTTTCATAGTGTCCCACCATCCACCTGTGTCACAATTTGCTTATCCCCTCTGCCCTTGGCATCCCTGTGTAGGTTTGGGGAGGGCATTTACCTCCGTATTATTTGGATAGGAATATGATGACTGGGTTCATGACAAAATTATGTTTAACTTTGTAAAATTGGCAAAATTACCTTACAAAGTGACCACAGAATTTGACATTCTCAAAAACTATCTGAGAATTCTCAAACTAGTAACTTCCTAGTGATGGCACAGTCCCTTTTCTTAGGTTTTATCTATTCGACTGTGACAGTACCTCAAGCCCCTGTTTTAGGGCACCATTGCACATCTCTTCATGCACCTTCCGTCTGTCTGTGTGAGGTACCAGTTTATAGCATTTGATCACTCTTAAGGTAACTTGTTTTCTTACAGTTATAAATTCTGATATGGAGGACCGAGTCCTTTACCATTTCTAAGAATTTTGTCTTTTCATTTCAGTGCTCCTGGTCTATGCTAACTTCCTGTTCTCTTAATAGGGTCTTCTGCAGAGCCTTGCCATGGGTTCTGTTTTTGATGTTATATATAGAGATTTATCACCAAATCCAAGACTGAGTGAGTTTTTCCTTCCATTTTTATTCTAAGTTTTATAATTTGACATTTTAGTCTATTGTTCATTTTAATAAATGGCAAGGCTATGTCTAGGTTTATATTTTTGCAGTGTATATTCAATTATTCTACTACAATTTGCTAGAAAAAATAAAACATCTGTCTTTATTTTGTTGCTTTTGTGGCCTTGTCAAAGTGTGACTGTCTGAATCTGCATTAAAACGTTCACTGTATGAAAAGAAATCATTTAAAAAATCAAATTTTAAAAATGTTATATATTCTCCAGAACCAAGAGAAGAAGGCTCAACCCCAAGCAGCATGATAATGACAGGTTGCACTGTGACCACTGTGTATGCAGGTCAGATGTACTGAGGATGACCCCAGTGCCTCTGGGCTCTGCAGGCACTTTGCATCTCCCGAGTGGCCCATAACCCTGCTTAGTCAGCAGTGAGAGAAGTTGTGGTAACACCAAGGTCCGAGATGCTGGTTTAGAGAAGACCTGTAAAGAGGGTGGAAGGTACTCTCTGCCTCTGAACTTCATACACAGCTTGAAGGATTTTTAAAAACCAGTCTGACCACCTGTTCATTTCCCCAGAGACATTCTGCACTCCCTGAAATTAAGGGGAATGGGAATTGATTCTAGCTGCCTGGAATATGTGTTCCTCATTAAAGATGTGTCATCATTTCACTTTACAACACCGAGTAAAAACTGAAAAAAAAAAAGATCATGATTCGAGCCCTCTGAGAATGTGTAAACTAAGACAAGATCAGAGCAACCATTTTATCTTCCAGAGGTGGCTGTGGGGGGATCAAATGGAACAGACTGCTTTTTTGTTTGTTTGTTTGTTTGTTTGTTTGTGTGTTTGTGTGTTTGTTTGTAGTTATTTGTCCTATATGTTTGCCAAGGATGGCCTGGGAACACAAAACAAAAGCCTCCCCCTGGGGTTGGCCTGTAAAATGTGAGACCCCCTGGTGTCAACTGGAGTCAACACATCATAAGCCTGTCATTAAATCAGCTTCATGAAATCAGGGAAGAAAGGCGATGAAATTGCCGCAAATAATACACAATTGAAGTGGATGAAGAAGAAATTCAGGAGAAAAGCTGTCCTCGGAGGACCAAAGTCTGTAAGCATTTTTAAAAATGAGGCATGAAGACAGACTATTACTCTGCTGCTGGCATCATCAGAACCCGTGGGTTTTCTGTGGAACACTGCAGTGTGAAATAGGGAATGCAATGCATGGGCTCTCATCTCGGGAGAACTCGGTCTTCAGTCTGGATAGTGTGTGATCACTTACTAAATGGCAGCATTCTGTGGAACTGCCAGGCCTGCCTGTTATACCCACTCTGCTCAAGCACAGAGCCAGAACGACGAACCCCAAGCAGCAAATAAATTTCAATAAACAGATTTATTGTCCTATTTCAATACAAATCACAGTCTATTAAGAATAATGCACCCTGGTCTTGGTTCTGACAGGCAGAAATACTGATTCAAGAAGAAAATTGTGCTCCTGATTTAATTCATTCGTTTGTATCTCTCTTCTGAGTGTGAAATAACAAGGCTTACCAATCATAGCTAGTGATCATTCTTCTGTTTGTGGTTCAGGTCATGCTTCTGAAAATTACAGTTTCTCCTACTTAAGAAAATGCATATATGTTACTGTTGTAGGATGAATGCCTATCAAATAAAAATATGGGGAAAAAGGTTGTTCAAAGTGACCAGTGGAACTGTGCCGTGGATTTTAAGAGCAATGCTAAAGTGTCACCTCTGGATTATGTCGAGTTTTGTGAAATCCAAATACAGT
Organism: Peromyscus maniculatus bairdii; assembly: GCF_049852395.1. Classification (NCBI taxonomy): domain Eukaryota; kingdom Metazoa; phylum Chordata; class Mammalia; order Rodentia; family Cricetidae; genus Peromyscus; species Peromyscus maniculatus. Next base: position 29,011,515 of record NC_134860.1, on the reverse strand, counting down.
TTTTGGACACAACATGGTCTATTTATGCTTATTGTCAATAGTGTTTGCTAATTTCAGCCCAACACAACCCATGGAATGTCAGGCTATAAATAGGCTTTGGAGACCTAAGAGGTCTTTGCAATTTCCTTGTATAGCATGATTATATTAAAGAGATATGGGATTCATTTCTCTTATATGTAGATACCAGTTTTTGATAATGTTATATTGTATATTCATGCTTATGACCAACATTATAAATTTTACATACATAATTAAAATTTACTTTCTGTTATATAAAGTCTAAGTTGAATTCAATAAATTCATGTTTTCTCCTAAAAGGTGCACTTTAGTTTCTGCCTTGCTTTGAAACAGCTGTAAGAACTGTAAAAGGTTTGGACATAGATAAGCTTTTACAGAGTTTATATGAGCAGAAGGTAGATGTCATTCTGTCAACCCAATATCAGTTAAAGCACTGCTTTATAAAGAAATCAATCTACATGCTTCCAAAACATCTGTAAACTACATTATAGTCTATACTGCACTGTGAGAAAAGACACTAGACCTTTCATCTAACTCTGCTAAAGGAGACACCCCTGATTTTCATCTCTAGTATAAACTGAACTGTAAGAAAGAGAAAAGGGGCCGGGAGAATAGAAGAAAGCTGTACTCAACTGTGTTAAAGACACGTTACAAACCAGAGCCAGATCACCTTGGGCTAGCTAGTTCTTTGGTCCATTTGAAAGCTATTCATTGCCCACCATCATGTCTGAACTAACAACCTATGACCATCGAAACCTCTAAGATGTATTGTTAGAGAACCATTGACTTCCGCTCTCCAGCAGCTCAGAACTTCATTAGACAACAGCCAGAACTCTATCCCGAACTGTCGCTGCTGTGCTGTAACCTACATATGGCGGTCCCCACCAGCTCATTTACTAAACACCTTGAATTATGACTTTCTTTGCTTTGTAGCTAGTACAGTCTCATATAACCACGTCCACAGTGGAACTTGTTTTTCAGAGCAACATAAATCTGGGATCCTAGCCAATGGTCACTCAAGAGTAAACTCTTACTCCCTTTGAGGTGAGACCTGTGTACTTAACACCACAGGGTTTCAATCTTAAACAGGAATGTAAATGTCTCTGACAAAGAAATAATAAAAAACTAATTTTTCATCTTAAAAGCATAGAATTTCATAACCAGAATTTCTAGGCTACAGTATGTTTTTAGCTACAGGGCACTCCAATAGAGTTAAAAATAAATTACACTTCTATTCTCCTCAGAGGAGGACATTAATGTGAGCACTGCAGCTTGGTGCATTTTGGTTAAAATCAGAAAGGATCTGTGGCCGGGTGAATAAAGTTGATTCACTTACAGAATACTAGCGTTTCTCTTCCTGCTCAGCCTTTGAAAGCCAATCTGACACAGCCCCTACCTACCAAATTGCACAGGAATTACTCTCAATTACAGGCTTCTGTCTGTTAAACAGTAAGAGCTGGTGATCACTTCTGACCTTTTTCCTCTTGACAAGTCAAAAAAAATGAAAGGAAATAAAACTGACAGTTGTTCAGTTTAGAGGCTGGGTGTGGGGAAATCAGAAAAGAGAAAAGAAAACCCGTCTTGTCTACCTGCATCTCCAGATATGTGAGGGGATTATTATTCATCTTATTTTTAAAACTCCTTTTCAGGGGATAAATTGCATGTGGCAATGTAATTTTGCTTAAAGTCACTTGCTTAATGTTTTAATTCTAGTATCATTTACTGAAATCTTCCCACAATCAATCACTCAGGCTTTTACTTTCATATTTCAAGGCAATTTTGCTGAATGCTAAGCAGTCTTCCTGTGTAGCAGGAATCTTAAAAGTTCTTATTAATAAAATCAAACCCGAGCCAGGTATTGGGGTGAACACTGGAAGATCAGAGTGACAGAACAAGCCACAGCTATCTCACCTCACCAGTTCCTCAGCTGGTCCTGTTTCCTCAGACTGGAAGCCTCTGAGTCCTCATCCAGAATGAATCCCAGCTGAATTGTGCTGCTTCAAAGCCTGAAAGCTTAACCAGCCAAATGCTTAACCAGCCACATGCTTAACCAGCCAAATGCTTCTAGTTTCTGGTCCTCACGCCTTTTATATCTTTCTGCTTTCTACCATCACTCCCTAGGATTAAAGGCTTGCTTCTTAGGATTAAAGACGTGAGTCACCATGCCTGGCTGTTTCCAATGCGGCCTTGAACTCACAGAGATCCCAGATGGATTTCTGCCTCTGGAATGCTAGGATTAAAGGCATGTGCTATCACTGCCTAACTAGTGGCTTTTCTCTTCTCTGACCCCAGATAAGTTTATTAAGGTACACAATATTTTGGGGAACACAATACCACCACATTCCTGCTTGCCTTCTTTCTGTATAAGTGGGCTACAAAGAACTACAGAGAAATAACCAATGGGCCCCTCCACACGCCATGGTTTACTGAGAGACAAAAACTTATAAACGCAACCCTGGACAGCCCAGCTATTTATGCAGCTACAAGAGTTGACTAGATTTGGGATGAAATTGGGTTTAATTGAATGTGGCTGTTTTAAATATGACACGAATAGTTTCACAGCTCTCTGACATTTACCCACAATTTTCCATTTCAAAAGAACAACTACTTTGCTAAGGAGTAAAATAGTTATTTGGATGAAAGTTAAACTCTAAGATATTTTGTGCTTTGGGAAGGTGTCTGTTAAAACCTTGATAATCCAGTACTTGTTCAGCAAAACTGCTAGTTAGAGCTGGAGGCCATATGAGCACTGACAGACTGTACAGCAAACCCCCAAGGAGAAGAGGACCAGACTCCATCTTGCCCCACATAGGCCAGTCATGGCCCCACTAGCCTTGGAAATACATTCCTCCTAAGTCAGCAATTTTCTATAGGAAAACTATTCTGAGAAGGACTAATGATCCTAAAACACACTGTAGAAGCTAGACAGTAAAAACACCACCACCCTAACAGACCTGAAAATGGCATGTGGAAATTTGGATCCTAACTGACTGATGACATCATAGAGTAAAAATAATGTCCCATATTCTCTTCTTGATCTGCTATTTTTGTTGTCTTCAAAACAGTTGAAGATGCTTTTTCTGAGTTGGGTGAGATAGTTAGCAGAGCAGTGACTCATTGAAATAGCTAATGGCCAGAAGAGTGGGATGACACCAGAAAGAAAGAGAAACTAGGAATCACGTGGGGGAAGAATGATACTCTTGTAGGCCAATAACAGCCTCACCCAGGAAGTGGGTCCTAGCAATAATTCTTGGTACTTCTTTCTAGCTGAGATGGTATACTACTGAAAAGAAAGAGGAGTTCCTTCCTGTTCTGGATCAGTAAAGAAGACAATTGCATGAGGTGCAGACCTTTGGAACAGTATCAGCCAGCCAAGGAACTAATGGCAGACACAGAAGTTATGCCTTTATCTACATTGTCCAAAGCACCAGCTTTATTTAAAGTCCCAAGCAAAGAGGTACTTGGAAATTAAAATACCTGAATGTCCTTATTCCTAAGAACCATCTGTTGTTGTCTGCCCTACTATTTGGGAAGGGGCGGGTAGGTAAGAATTCTATCACTTGGGACCTCTCCCATTGGAAAAGGAGGTCAGCATTTCAATACTATGGACCTAAAATACAGTATGGGTATAAGGAGAAATCTGCATGGCTCTCAGCTAAAATCACTATCAAGTAGAAGGATCCAAACATAATTATACTTATATGAGATTCCAAAAGCAATAAATATGTAGAAAATAAATATATAATAAAACAAAATGTTGATGTTAGCCTTTATGAGACAAGAGATTACTGCAATTTCAAAGCCATCCTGGACAATATAATACCCTTGGCTGTAGCATGAAACTTGGACTTATTTTTTCCCCACTTCACAAGGATAAGATATTTAGTTACCAAATTTCATTTGCAATATTGAAGACAACAGAATGAATATACCTTACCCCCACATCATACCTTATTTCATATAATATTTCAAATATTAAAAATGTTTAAAATGCTTCATTTGAAGTAAAATGAAACAATTTTTAATGCTAATGCATTTTAAAACATGAACTAAGTATTAAAGACTAATAAAATCCAATTAGGTGAAAACACACGCATTCATTATAAGCTAAAGTAAGTAAACAGAAAATAAGATCAAAAAAAGAAAACCAAAGTTTAGAAGATAAGCTTGTGCTAAAAACTCTGAAACAAGAAGACAAATGGCCACATTCCTGGCTTGAGAGAGGAGAGCATGATGACAGGTGCTGTTCTTGAAGACACAATACCTCCCACCCTCCGGAACAGGCACCAGGGACTTCTACCCCATGATTTCATGTGTTCTCTCTGGCTGGGCACTACAGAATGTGAGATGAGCCATGCCCTCTGCAGGGAATTTAAGGATGGAACAAACTGGGTGGAGCTCAGAGCAGAATGAAAAGAGAGAGAGACCCTGTCTGCTTTCCTTGCTAGGATAGGAAGAGCTGGGACAGCCACCACCTTACACACAGACAGGAGAAACTAGATAACATGCAAAAGGGAGATAGAAAGACTCCATCAACCAGTGAGAGTAAGCTGCTTGAACCTCTGATGGAAATCCAGATCTGGACTCCAGCCCCCAAAGAGCTCACTTGTGATTACTGTCCTTCATCCCTTAATGGTACACACCTAACAGGAGGTTCAGGGGAGGTGCCAAAGAGGCCTGTAGGAGTGTGGAAGCATTGCCCTTCCCCTTCCCTGCAGGGACCCCAGAGCTGCCTAGGAATTCTCACAGCTTTCTAAACCATTTTCTGCATATTGCACTCATCTGAGACAATGAAAACTACTTGAAAATAGAGAGGTAACTAGAAGTGGTAGTAAAGAAGAGGAAAACAGCTCATCCTCTCTGCCAAGTCACAGAAGTGAAAGATGAGAACAATCTGAAAATAGAGAATACAAGGTGCTTTTGTTCTCAGGAACTCGGTGCCATTTTAAAAGGCAACACCCCTTCAGTGAAGTGCAATTTCTCATCTTCCTGTAGCCTCTGGCAGGCCCAAACCCAAAGTGGCCTCCATTGCAGTTGGAAGGACCAGGTAGGAACAGGAATCTAGCTTCAGAACAGATGTCCTTAGCATTGGTACCCAGACATGATTCCCATTCTTGCTGTTCAAAGTGGCCAGACCCAGGACAGGTAGTAAGTGAAATCCAGTCAGAAATGACCTTTCGCTCATGGCCTAACTCAGACTGGTGAGAATAGAACACACACTTTTATAAGCACCGTGGGTTATTTCTATGGACAAGAAAATCAGAGCTACCTTTGGTCTTGGGTGTCCAGGCTTTCTACTTTCTGTCTTTTGGTTGGCCTGTATATCCCAAGCTGGTCTTGAATTCAAAATTCTCCTGCCCCGGGGTCTCTGGCACTGGGATTGTAAGCCTGGCCCACATACTCTCAATATACTGACCAGTCCAGACATTGCTAATTTTTCCTTCTAGCCCTTCTGGTTTCCATCTCTCCTCCCAATCTCACTGTCCAGCTGTCCTATTCCTGCCTCTTCAAATGTAGAATATTCTTGAGGCTTCTAGATTTAACTTCTCTCCCTAAAGTGCCATCGGCAGCAACAGATGTCAAATAAATGGCCAGCTCTGATTGATTTAGAGGCTGTCTCTGTTGACAAACTCCAAGGCCATGTAGAACATGTAAATAAACCAGAATTCCAGGTTCTACTATGCTAATGGCATGGGTCACATTTTTCTCGTCTTTATCCAACATGTCACTTAGCTACCTGTCCACTCAGGATCCCTACATCACCTCATGTTCTTTAAGAACTGGCCTTGCACACTGTCTTCCCAAGTGATCCAGCCTCACCTGTGGGAGCAGAGCGGATGAGGGGTGCAGGTGGAGCTGCTTTGGGCCCATTCTTCACATCCCCTAACCACAGGCCATGAGAAGCTTTTTGGAAGTAATTGTACTTTGTGTGAACTATGTAATTTTAAACAATACGAGTTGCCACTGAAGTGCCTGGTTCATTACTGAAGCTGCCATTCAAAGATGACTTCCTCTGTGATTTTAAACCATTCATTTTAAATGACACTGGGGTGGGATGACTGAGAATGAAGTGAATGACGTTTTCCTTAAAAGAAAGAATTGTGAATTCCAGATGCATTTAACAGGAGAACAAAATTCCTCAACCCTTCAAATCCTCAACCATGAGTAGTTGAATAAACAAAATATACTTCAAAGATATAACCACTTAGAATGCATCAAATACTTCAGAGGAAATACCATAATCCTGCCCAAGCCCCCACAGGGCTGAGGAGAATCAGTAACCAACTGAGGGGAGGCTGAACATAGCCCTGGCACGGCCCCATGCTGTGCACCACAGCTGTTCAAAATGTCCTAGACCCAATGTCCTTGCCAAGAAGGCCTCAGACACATCTTTTTAAGCAGAGGGACAAAGAGCCTCTATATCAATTTTGTTTCAAAAAGAAAATGAAATAAAAGCATAAACATTATTTATTTGGCTAAAGAGCTTCCAAGCCCAAAGTAGGTCTCAGCTAATTTCAGAAAACAGACAGCCCTCAAACATCTGAGCAGAGATGAGGCAGGAAAGAAGAGCCATGCTGAACACTATCACCATTTAGAACACACAGAATGTAGTGGCACAAGCCTGGAGCTTCTCTCTCAAAAAGTCAGACACTTAGGTGAGTGATCAGGGATGGCTATGAGATTGTGAGATCTTGGCCCTATAAACAGTCATGAAGATACAGGCTCTCACACACAGGACTGCTGCCCTGGAACATAAGTGTAGTATCAGAGGCCAGCAAAAGAACACTGTGTGCAACAGGAGGGGAGAGCCCTCGGCCAGGCGTTCAGGGGAGAAAGCACCTAGCTTTTGTGTAAGAAAACATGGTCTTTTTCCAGTAGCTGAAATGGTAGTTTTTAATTGTCTGATCATTCAGAATGCATAGATTAGTGACTTGGAAAAGTTATGACTTACCACAGACCTAGGGATTGAAAATAACAAGCCTTTATTTTGCAATTTTAAAGGCCAGAAGTCCAAAGCAGTTCTCAGTGGGCTAGACTCAAGACAACAGACTGTAGTAGGGCTGTAATCCTCAGGTTACAGCAAAGATTCCATTTGATCGCCTTATCTAGTGTCCAAGGGTTGCCCACACTCTTTGGCCCCTTGCTCTATCTACAAGCCAGCAAGGCCTATTTAGCCTTTACTTCTCTCAGATCTCTGTGGCTCAAGCATCTCCTCAGACTCTCTTGCCTCCCTCTTTCATTTGTTAAAATACCTATGACTCACTTGAGCAATCCAAGGCAAACTCCTAACCCAAGACCTTAATTCAGTTACACCCCACAGGGCCTGGGGATTAGAATACGTGCTCCTGAGGGAGAGCAGCATTGGTTCAACCACCAGAATGGTTATGCTTCACCTACTAAAGAGTCATAACTGGGGTTGCGAGCTCAAGCTCGAGAGTGAGTGGGATCGGAGGCAGTTGTACCTTTCCTCACATTGTGCTAGCCCTGGACTAATCTCAGCCATCAGTTAAGTCATGAGGAATATATATGCCTGTGTGTATATGAAAATTGTTACTAATAGTGCTCATATATATGCACATATATTGTTATATTGCTACAAAGAGATACAGCATATAGATACTATATATAGTAATTATTTTATTTGTAAGAATTAATAACAAAGAAGATTATATTAATCACATTCCCTTAAGCTCTCCTAAAACTTTCTGTACATGTACTCACAGACACAGAATGCACACACACACACACACACACACACACACACACACACACTTGTGGTTAAGTATATCCATCAGTGGGGAGCTACAAGAATTTGAACACCATTCATCATATCAGTTAATATTGCCCTCAAACAAAAAGTCAAGAATTATGAGATATGGTACATATTCCATTTACTAAATGAATATACAACTAGCATATCCACATCATGAATTCATAAATGTTCCAACTTAGAATGTCTGTGACCAATACAGAAACCATAAACCATACATGGTGTGTGAATATCTACAATGTGAACAATACAAATTGGAACACAATTTGAGAATAAACTATATATAGGTTTTCAAAGTCTGCTAAGACAAAAAAATGTAAGAGTTCTCATTTATTAAGATGTATATCAATTACAGATTAAATGATACTGGGTTATAAAATGAGAAAGCTAAGCTGCTTCATATTCCTTTCTTCAGTATGCCAACTAGGATATTCATATTTATTTTGTACTTCTATTGAATAGCACTGACTTACAACCAAGAGTACTTGAATGAAAACAAAGCTAGTTGAGTTAAAGTAAGCCAGAGCAATGTTATCATAAACACATCATAAGTATCTTGAAATTTGAAAGCTGATGATGATGTTGGTAACTTTAGACAGTATCTCTGGGGAATGGAATTCAGTGTTTTAGTTTTAATATTTTCAGAGAGGGTCTTTATTCTTCTACAATTCCACCAAAAGCAAGAAAAGCCACATGGTGAAAATTTCTCTTTGCTGACGATAAACCTGTAAATTCTCTGCATTTTTCTCTTAGTAGGTTTTAGTTCATGTTGATGAAATCAGCACAAAGCTACTCTCTACCACCCACAACTAGCTGGTCTTCAACTTCTAAGCCTTTAGTTCCAGTGTTCCCTGGAAACCAACACAGGAGCTCAAGAAGTACATGCATTTCAAAGGCCACAATGTTGGAGGAAGATTCTGACTGTAGGCCCTGCTAGTCCCCACTGTGGAGCCGAAGTGAGTTATTAGGAAGTTCTGTGCACACTTTCCAATGACGGATAAAACAAATGGATATGCCCCACAGGCACAGCAGGAATCAAAAATACATTAGTTCCTCACAACTTCTGATCTGGGACTGAGACTGTTTGGATGCCCCCTCCCCCTTCAAATAAAGTTTAGATGAGACAGGAATTCAACACAAAGCACAGTTCTGAGACTCTCTGGGTCCAACTCAGCACTTGGAGGAGAATCAAACACATCTTATCTAAGGTATGGCACTAACTTTCATCCAAAGATTATCATATGCTCAGTCACAAATGGTTATTGTAAAATCTTTATTAACCTAAGTGCATATAAAAATTGTGAATTCCTAATACAAAGCAGTATTTGACTTTTAAATTTCATTTTAAGCTTGGCCCGTTCACTTGGAATGTGATTACAGAGTAAATTAAAAAGTAATCACATGTGAATTACATTTCCTCATGAATGTAATGACTTCAGGAGGCTGATTAATGTTAAGCAGTGCCTGTCCTAGGTCTGTATACCTTCCCAGGTGAGAGATGCAAGATAGCTGGTGTGAGCTGATTTAATTTTCTTTCACTGGTATTCCAGGGAGACATGTCTGAACACATAATGGGCTCTGCATGTTCATTAGGACAGGGGATGTCCTTTCCTTTTGTTCATCCAAGTTCTTCCTGCAAAACACTATCACTGTAAACTCTGGATTAGAAGAAACACAAGGAAAGCAGTCTAGCTCTAGTGCTATTTTCCAACTAGCCAAGTCTCAATTTCTCAGTTTTGGTATTTTTGGCAAATTCTTCCTATTTGAGTGGAATAATTGAAGTGGATCACTGAAAAATGCATCTTCACTGGTGGGAAGTTGACAAGTTTCTCACAAGCTAATTAATAATCTACAAGAGCATTACTGCCAAGAACAAAATTTAAACAATAAATTTAAACCGGGTAGAACCCATCACTTACATATTCCCCTTGGGGATAAGGAGTGTAGGCGTCTAATGTATTTACTCCCTTTTAGTATATTTAGGGAGACTCTGTTTTCTAAAGGATTTATCAGAGAGATTTGGCTACTGGTGGTCTGGAAACATCCTGGTTTAGCATTTACACCTGTTTAAAAGAAAGATAGAGGTGGTAGACTTGAGAGCATGCCAAAGAAAGAGTGAGAGCTACCTTGCCTAAGAGTGGATCTTTATTCCTGTAACTTCCTATTCCACTGGACTGGACAACATGGCAGGCAAGAAAGCTGAAGACACTTAGGGCATAATGTAGTGTGTAGTGTAAAAAGTCAATGTCATTAAACTAGTGACGAAGAACACTACATGACGTTCTTTGATACCACCTACCTGCAAGAGCTTACCTTTTCAAATTGGTAGGACAAAAAAGTTGAATTCACAATCAAGACTGAGTCCAGGCAATGGAAAGAGCCTGGACTGGACCAACTCCCACAGGGCTGGGGGGTCACTGCCTCATTTTTGGTCATTTACTTTGGGGTTTTCAAGAAATGCAATGTTTCAATGTCACCTGTTCCTGGCTAGTCAGATACAATAGAGGAACTAGTATGCTGATCACCACTGTTCTCATTCTCAGAAAATGAGATAGAAAAGGCAGGCAATTATGTCATTTTACTGAAGGTCACCCTTGAAGGTTCCCTTCAGTTTCTTGTTCCATTATATTTCTACTGTGTTTTTAGCCTGAGATAAGAATTTACAGAACCATTCCTAGTCAATTCTAAGGATGATGGGAAAAGTTAAATACACTGAAGGATTAAGAAGAGCTTTGTGAAATCTCTGTTTCAGGCAACTTATACATCTGTTCTGGACAGAGAGTTGAGGCGATTACTCTTGAATCTGGAAGTATGGGTGGCAGACATAACTACAAACACTGAAGTGTCCAGTGTACAAGAGTTGCACCGCTCCATCTCAGGAGAAGGGCACTGGGACTCTTCAATCACACGAAAGCTTCCATTCTCTCTTCCATTCTCTCTTCCATTCTCTCTTTCATTCTTCCTTCCATGGGCATGTTACTATGATCCATAACACTTAGAAAAAAAGATGAAGATGACATTTAATCTGGGTTATCATGGTGTGACTAATCAAAGAACGAAACTGGTCTTGTGAACACAGACAAAGTAAGAAGCAGGACAAGTGAAGGGTGCAGTAAATAGTGTCTTTGCCTGAAGAAAAATGGTCAGGACCAGGAAGACCTAGAATATGGACTCTTCCTGAGGAGCTAATGGAGATTTTTTCTTTATAACCAGACCAGGCTAACAAAGTCCCTTCCTTTGCATACTGTCAACTTAAAACTGAAGAATGATATTTAGATCCTTTCCAGTGTTGGAGCTGACATTTGATAGATGCCTAATGAGAGACATGGATCCTACAATTCAGCCATGTTTGACTAAAACTACGTTTAGTCTCACTATCCTCTGGGATCTTCCACTAGAAGCTGGTATGCACTGCCAAAACTATTTCCCAATATGGAGTGTGATAGACAATGTGGCCATGACAGTAAGTCAGTTTGGTAAACAAGAATTTTTTTTTAAACAAAGATCTTACATCTGCTAGCATCTATGCTTAGAACTTCAAGGATAACATCAAATCAAAGTGCCAGTTTGTCTCTTCAGCAATAATTTTTTGTTAGCTTTTCAAAAAAGATTGTCTTTAGACATTTAATTGAGTTCTAAAATGTGACCTGAAACAAAAATAGAATGGCCTGTTTTAATATTATATTGCCCCTAATGGTGTCTGCTTTAAAATGGCCAGGCCTTGGAAAACTCTGACATTTAATATACTAATGCTACTAATTTACTTTTAGCTTCTTAGAATCTTTCTTTGTTCCTTTCCTTAAGCCAACATACATACATACGTACATACATACACATATATACATACATACATACATACATACATACATACATACATACATATATCTATTTATTCATCCACCCAAGGAAGTCTCATTCATTGGCAGGCATTAGGAACACACATTAGCATGAGGAGACCTGTTCTTGCCTCCTGGAGAGTTTAATAAAGTCCAACTGAGAAGACTGTGTCACCTTACTGAAATTAGAACAATATTAATGAATAGGACTCACCCCACTCAAAGAGATTATAGTCTCCACATACTGGTCTTCATTTTTTTTGGTCTAGTATGCATTTGTTTCACTGTAAATGGTTTGGTCATTTATTCAGTCAGCATTGTCTCTGATGTTCTGTGTTCTTCACTACTCAGTTTACCACATTCACAGAAGAGACCAGTTTCCCAATATGCATCCTAATAGTCACCAATAGGGTAGTTTCCCTACAGCATCTTAATCATCAGAGGGATAGCTCCATACTAGGTTTCAGTAATTACTTGACATTCTATATTTCATGTTGTGAATTTATATTTTTGGGGACATCGTCAACTTCAATAATATGTTTAAGTACACACAGAAAAAGACAGATGCTACTTCAGGGAGATAATGAGTAGAGAAGGGTCATTTCTTAGCCCACCCGAAATCTCTCCCTTCCCCCCATATTTAAAGACCATCTGGAGGGAATATAAGAATAAAATCACTACTTTCATGTTACAACTACCATTCCACTTTGCGGCACAGCTGAACATCTCCAGCAGCATGGACATGTGTCATTCCGGCCACTTCACCTATGTTTAAAATTTCCCACCGTCATATCATTTCTGAAAGCAGGACAACGGCAATTAGTGATTGATTCATTAGACTGTGCTCCCTTAGGGACCACTGAGGCTCTCAACAGAACCCCAGGCCCACCTCAACTCTACTTCCTTTGTAGCCTTGTAGAAGGAATGAGTACTCTAAAGAAAAATATCTGAATGAATTTTGTCAAGTTAGCCTAGCTTCAGGATTGAGCCATCACAATTTTCCTGCAAGCCAGAGGCCTATTCTAGGCTTGACCTGTGCTCATATAGGAACCCCAGCAATAGGCAAAAAGTAACTTCTCAGATTGTGTAGACTACTTACTACAACAGTTTAGTATACTAATTCAATCTATAAACAAGCCAAATACTATAGTTTTATTGTGAGAAAGTCATCTATTTAGAGAGAAATCCTTCTTTGCTTGTAGTCAGACATTTTTTTAAACAAATCATTTTTATGATTCTAAGGAAATGTCTTCATTTTTCTGGACCACATTTACTTACAGGAAAAAGAAAGTAGTTGTAACAATATGCTATGCGAGCAGGCTTCTATCTCTGATAGTTCATGAGCACTACTAATACCAACTATTTCCAGCATGGCCTTAGCAATATTTCCTTCACACATTCACATGGCAGAGACCTCAGAGGATGAAAAATGAAGTAAAAACAAAGGGTCTGGAGAGATGGTTCAGATGCTATGGTAACTGACTGTTCTTCCAGAGGCCCCAGGTTCAATTCCCACATGAGACTTACAACCAAGTACAACTCCTAGCCTTAGGTATCTGGTGCCCTCTTTTGGTCTCTGCAATCACTGCACACGCATTGGTGTACAAACATACATGTAGGCAAAACACCAAAACTAAAGAATAAATGAAATAAATAAATAGTGGGGGGTGCTTAAAAAAGGGGGTGGTGGTGGCTGGAGAAACAGCTCAGCATTTAAGAGCTGCTCAGCTCTTCTAGAAGTCCTAAATTCAATTCCCAGAAACCAAAATGATAGCTCACCACTTTCTATTATGGGATCTGATGTCCTTTTCTTATATGCAGGCATATAAGTACTCATACACATAAAATACATAAGCAAATAAACCTTACAGGCCTCATACCTTTACTCCTAGCACTCAAGAGGCAGAGGCAGGTGGATCTCTGTGAATTTGAAGCCATCCTGGTCTTTGGAGCAAATTACAGGACAGCCATGGAGAAACCCTGTCTCAAAACACAAACAAACAAAGCAAATAAAATAGATGGTCATGACAAAGCTAATGTGTATAATGAACGGGAAAAACAATCTTGTAAATACAGGTAGGAAACAAGCAAACAGTAAAGAAAGATAAATGTGATCAGCCCCCAGGAATGAAGACCATCTGACTTAGCAGAGAGGACTGTGACCAGAAGTCACCTCAGATCTCATGCTCCAATAAGTGGAGATATTTGCTTCTGCTAGAGAGTAGAGAAACGAGTGCTCTTACATGACAAAATAAAATGGGAATTCTTAAAGCTTTTGGAAAATAATCTGGCAATATGTATTAAGATCAAATAGCACATTTTCTTAAATTCAAGACTCTAATACCTAAAAGTTTCTCCTATTAAAATTTTATAAACTTGCTGATAGTGGTAAAATATAATACATGCATACAAATGAAATAACTACAACTAGAGAATTTGTACATTTATTTTATAGTCACTCAAAATAATGAGTTATACAATAGCCTTTAAGGGGTTTCTACAAAGAATTATTGAGAGGGGAAAGAATAAAAAAGATTCAGTTTTTATTAAACAATGACTAAAAAGTCCCTCAAGGTTTATCTGTGAGAATGCAGATATATTTACATGTGTGTGAGTATATTAACATATTAGCATGCTGAAGAATATTGAAGCCTCTAGCCCATTGAGGACTTCCCAAATGTTTTCAAACTTTTGGCAAAAATAGTAACTCTTATCTGATCCACTGGGGTAAAGCAGCAGAGTTTGTTCCCAGCCAGATGTGGCCAGCCAAATGTGACCAATCAGATGTGACCAGCTAAAAGAACCATCTGCCTAAAGCGAACGTTTGAGCACAGGAAGACGAACCTTTCAAAGATGAATGTTGGGTGAGGAGGCTCCCTGCATGAACAGGGAAGATAGAGCTGGAGAGGAGAGTGTGGAATTCTATAGGGGATAGGAATAGGGTAACACCAAGTGAAATCAGGAGAAAAGAACCTGGCGTTCAGAAAGATGCACATTTACATGCATGAAAATGTGCAAACATGCACAGACTTATAATCTTATTCATAGATTTGCAAAGAAAATTTGGTTTTAAAACTAATTGTATGGGAGCTGGAAAGATGGTCAGTGGGAAGAGTTTGTCATGCAAATTTGAGGGCCTGAGCTTGAATGTGCAGAACCCCTGTGAAAACTGAGTGGAGTAGGTTGCCCCTGTAACACCAGCGCTCCAGTAGAGTGCTCGGTGCCATGTACAGGAGGACTCCAGAAGCCCTCAGCAGCCACTCTGATGTACATAGCAGAGAACAGCAGAGACCCTTCCTTAAACAAGATGGGAGGAGAGAACTAATATCCGAGATTGTCCTGTGACCCCACAGGTGTGCCACTGCATGCTGTAGAACACATGTGCCTGCACTCAGACACACAAACACAAACATGCACATATATGTATACATATCATACACATATATCAAACATATGCAAAATGATTTTTAAAACTTATTTTATGTATTAAAAATAACTCTTAATGATTCTCCAAGAATCTGTCCCATGATTTCCTCTTGTTGAAATCAGAGGGTTTAATATCTCCTCTCCTTTCTTCTGATGTCTAGCACTCATGAGATGAAGACCAAATCCAACAGGTCCTACAAGGCCTTAACCTATGCATAAACTACAGAACTGAAGAACTCTCCCAGATGTCAGAGGACTCAGCCTCTCTAAGTGGCTGCTCTGAAAAGGAAGCTAGAAAAATGACTGTCCCAATAGGCCATGATTTATTGCCCAAAGCATAATGATTCTTTTTTTGTTTTGACTTAACATGCTAGCAAACCACATAGAGATATGGGATTTAAACCTAATCCATTATAGCTACACTCTCTAAGATATGAGAGGCATAAAGACTGCACTAAAATAAATTTATCAATCATGCAATGCAGAGCCAATTGTATGATTAGCATAAGAATGCATAAGAATGCAGAACAGGTGGGCAGTTCTGTGAGACCATCCTGCTGAAGGTAAATGCCAGCTTCTTTTTTTTTTTTTTTAATTTTATTTTACAATACAATTCAGTTCTACATATCAGCCACGGATTCCCTTGTTCTCCCCCCTCCCGCCCTCCTACCCTTCCCCCCAGCCGACCTCCCATTCCCACCTCCTCCAGGGCAAAGCCTCCCCCGAGGACTCAGTAGACTCAGTCCAGGCAGGTCCAGTCCCCTCCTCCCAGGCTGAGCCAAGCAACCCTGTATAAGCCCCAGGTTTCAAACAGCCAACTCATGCAATGAGCACAGGACTCGGTCCCACTGCCTGGATGCCTCCCAAACAGATCAAGCCAATCAACTGTCTCACCTATTCAGAGAGCCTGATCCAGTTGGGGGCCGTTCAGCCATTCGTTCATAGTTCATGTGTTTCCATTTGTTTGGCTATTTGTCCCTGTGCTTTATCCAACCTTGGTTTCAACAATTCTCGCTCATATAAACCCTCCTCTTTCTCGCTAATTAGACTCCCGGAGCTCCACGCGGGGCCTAGCTGTGGATCTCTGCATCCAGATCCCTCAGTCTTTGGATGGGGTTTCTAGCACGACTATTAGGGTGTTTGGCCATCCCATCACCAGAGTAGGTCAGTCCCGGCTGTCTCTCGACCATTGCCAGCAGTCTATTGTGGGGGTGTCTTTGTGGATTTCTGTGGGCCTCTTTAGCACTTTGCTTCTTCTTATTCTCATGTGGTCTTGATTTATCATGGTCTCCTATTCCTTGTTCTCCCTCTCTGTTCTTGATCCAGCTGGGATCTTCCACTCCCATCCATTTCTTCATCATTGGGTGATCCCCATGGCTTTCTTGGGGTCCTGTTTTCCAGGTAGCCTCCCCTGGTGATGCTCAAGAGTGATATAGCTGGATCCTAGGGGATATTGATTCCCAATTTTCTAAGAAAGTGCCATATTGATTTCCAAAGTGGTTGTACAAGCTTGCATTCCCACCAGCAGTGGAGGAGAGTTCCCCTAGTTCCACATACTCTCCAGCATAAAGTGTCTTCAGTGTTTTTGATCTTAGCCATTCTGACAGGCTTAAGGTGGTATCTCAGAGTTGTTTTGATTTGCATTTCCCTGATGATTAGGGATGTTGAGCAATTCCTTAAATGTCTTTCAGCCATTTGAGTTTCCTCTGTTGAGAATTCTCTATTTAGTTCTATAGCCCATTTCTTAATTGGACTGTTGGGCATTTTGATGTCTAATTTCTTGAGTTCCTTATATATTCTGGATATCAGTCCTCTATCAGATGTGGGGTTGGTGAAGACCTTTTCCCATTCTGTAGGCTGTTGCTTTGCCTTGTTGACCGTATCCTTTGCTCTACAAAACTTCTCAGTTTCAAGAGGTCCCATTGATTGATTGTTTCTCTCAGTGTCTGTGTTACTGGTGTTATATTTAGGAAGTGATCTCCTATGCCAGTGCGTTCAAGACTACTTCCTACTTTCTCTTCTAGCAGGTTCAGAGTAGCTGGATTTATGTTGAAGTCCTTGATCCACTTGGACTTAAGTTTTGTGCACGGTGACAGATATGGATCTATTTGCAGCCTTCTACATGCTGATATCCAGTTATGCCAGCACCATTTGTTGAAGATGTTTTCTTTTTTCCATTGTACACTTTTGTCTTCTTTGTCAAAAATTATATGTTCATAGGTGTGTGGATTAATGTCAGGGTCTTCAGTTCGATTCCATTGGTCCACATGTCGGTTTTTATGCCAATACCAAGCTGTTTTTATTAATGTACCTCTATAGTAGAGCTTGAAGTCGGGGATCGTGATGCCTCCAGAGGTTGTTTTATTGTACAGTAATCTTTTGGCTATCCTGGGTTTTTTGTTTTTCCATGTGAAGTTGAGTATTATTCTTTCCAGGTCTGTGAAGAATTGTGTTGGTATTTTGATGGGGATTGCATTGAATCTATAGATTGCTTTTGGTAAAATTGCCATTTTTACTATGTTAGTCCTGCCTATCCATGAGCATGGGAGATTTTTCCATTTTCTGACATCTTCAATTTCTTTTTTCAGGGACTTAAAGTTCTTGTCATATAGGTCCTTCACTTGCTTGATTAGTATTACCCCAAGGTATTTTATATCATTTGTGGCTATTATAAAGGGTGATGTATCTCTGATTTCCTTCTCAGCTTCTTTGTCCATTGTATATATGTAGCTAGAGTTTTCCTGCCTTGCCCACAATCAGGACAAATCTTTGTCACCCTCCAGTCCCACAGCCGCTCAGACCCAACCAAGTAAACACAGAGACTTATATTGCTTACAAACTGGCCGTGGCAGGCTTCTTGCTAACTGTTCTTATAGCTTAAATTAATCCATTTCCATAAATCTATACCTTGCCACGTGGCTGGTGGCTTACCGGCGACTTCACATGCTGCTGGTCATGGCGGCTGGCAGTGTCTCTCCGCCTCAGCCTTCTGCTTCCCAGAATTCTCCTCTCTCCTTGTCCCACCTACTTCCTGCCTGGCCACTGGCCAATCAGTGTTTTATTTGACATATAGACCATCCCACAGCATATATAGGAGGGCTACTGATTTTTTTTTTAGTTGATCTTGTATCCTACTATGTTACTGAAGGTTTTTATAAGTTGTATCAGTTTCTTGGTGAAATCTTTGGGGTCACTCAAGTATACAATCATGTTATCTGCAAGTAGGGAAAGCTTGACTTCTTCCTTCCCAATTTATATCCCCTTAATCTCCTTATGTTGTCTTATTGCTCTGGCTAGAACTTCAAGTACTATATTGAATAAGTATAGGTAGAGTGGACAGCCTTGCCTCGTTCCTGATTTTAGTGGAATTGCTTTGAGTTTCTCTCCATTTAATTTGATGTTGGCTGTTGGCTTGCTATAAATTGCCTGTATTATGTTTAGGTATGTTCCCTGTATTCCTGATCACTCCAAGACCTTTATCATGAAGGAGTGTTGAATTTTGTCAAACGCATTTTCTCCATCTAGTGAGATGATCATGTGGTTTTTTTCTTTGAGTTTGTTTATATGGTGTATTGCATTGATGGACTTTCTTATGTTGAACCACCCTTGCATCCCTGGGATGAAGCCTACTTGATCATGGTGGATAATTGTTTTGATGTGTTCTTGGAATCTGTTTGCCAGTATTTTTTTTTTTTTTTTTTTTTTTTTTTTTTTTTTTGGTTTTTCGAGACAGGGTTTCTCTGCGTAGCTTTGCGCCTTTCCTGGAACTCACTTGGTAGTCCAGGCTGGCCTCGAACTCACAGAGATCCTCCTGGCTCTGCCTCCCAAGTGCTGGGATTAAAGGCGTGCGCCACCACCGCCCCGCTGTTTGCCAGTATTTTATTGAGTATTTTTGCATCAATGTTCATGAGGGAGATCAGTCTGTAGTTCTCTTTCTTTGTTGTATCCTTGTTTGGTTTAGGAATCAAGGTAATTGTAGCCTCATAGAAGGAGTTTGGTAATGTTCCTTCTGTTTCTATTGTGTGGAACAATTTAGAGAGTATTGGTATTAACTCTTTTTTGAAGATCTGGTAAAATTCTGTGCTGAAACCATCTGGTCCTGGGCTTTTTTTTTTTTTTTTTTTTTTTTTTTTTGCTTGGGAAACTTTTAATGACTGTTTCTATTTCCTTAGGGGTTATTGGACTATTAAAGTACTTTATCTGGTCTTGATTTAACTTAGGTATGTGGTACCTATCCAGAAAATTATCCATTTATTTTAGATTTTCCAGTTTTGTGGACTAGAGGTTTTTGAAGTATGACCTGATGATTCTCTGGATTTCTCAATGTCTGTTGTTATATCCCCCTTTTCATTTCTGATTTTGTTGATTTGGATGCTCTCTCTCTGTCTTTTGGTTAGTTTGGATAAGGGCTTGTCTATCTTGTTGATTTTCTCAAAGAACCAACTCTTTGTTTCATTCATTTTTTGTATTGTTCTCTTTGTTTTTATTTTATTGATTTCAGCTCTCACTTTGATAATTTCCTGGTGTCTATTCTTCCTGGGAGACTTTGCTTCTTCTTGTTCTAGAGCTTTCAGGTATGCTGTTAAGTGTGAGATTTCTCCAACTTCTTTATGTGGGCATTTAGTGCTATGAATTTCCCTCTTAGCACTGCTTTCATAGTGTCCCATAAGTTTGGGTTGGTGGTATCTTCATTTTCGTTTATCTCTAGGAAGTCTTTATTTTCTTCCTTCCTTCCTTCCTTCCTTCCTTCCTTCCTTCCTTCCTTCCTTCCTTCCTTCCTCCCTTCCTTCCTTCCTTCCTTCCTACCTTTCTTCCTTTCTTCCTTTCTTCCTTCCTTCCTTTCTCCTTCCTTCCTTCCTTCCTTCCTTCCTTCCTTCCTTCCTTCCTTCCTTCCTTCCTTCCTTCCTTCTTTCTTTCTTTCTTTCTTTCTTTCTTTCTTTCTTTCTTTCTTTCTTTCTTTCTTTCTTCCTTAACCCATTGGTGATTCAGTTGAGCATTATTCAGTTTCCATGAGATTTTAGGTTTTCTGTAGTTTTTGTTGTTGTTGAAATCTAACTTTAACCATGGTGGTCTGATAGAACACAGGAAGTTATTCCAATTGTTTTGTATCTGTTGAGATTTGCTTTGTGGCCAAGTATGTGGTTGATTTTAGAGAAGGTTCCATGGGGTGCTGAGAAGAAGGTATATTCTTTTTTGTTAGGATGGAATGTTCTGTAGATATCTATTAGGTCCATTTGAGTCATGACATCAGTTAAGTCCTTTATATCTCTGTTAAGTTGTGATTTGGGAGATCTGTCCAGTGGTGAAAGTGGGGTGTTGAGGTCTCTCACTATTAATGTGTGGGGTTTTATATGTGGTTTAAGCTTTAGTAATGTTTCTTTTACATATGTGGGTGCCCTTGTATTTGGGGCATAAATGTTCAGAATTGAAACTTCATCTTGGTGGATCTTTCCTCTGATGAGTATGTAATGTCCTTCTTGGTCTCTTTTGAAAGATTTTAGTTTGAAGTCTATTTTGCTGGATATCAGAATGGCTATACCTGCTTGTTTCTTAAGACTGTTTGATTGGAAAGTCTTTTCCCAGTCTTTTATTCTTAGGTATTGTCTATCTTTGAATTTGAGATGTGTTTCTTGTATGCAGCAGAAAGATGGGTCCTGCTTTCGTATCCATTCTGTTAGCCTATGTCTTTTTATAGGTGAATTAAGTCCATTGATATTAAGGGATATTAATGACCAGTGATTGTTCATTCCTGTTATTTTTTTTGGTGGTAGTATGTGTGTACTTCTCTTCTTTGGGGTTTACCGCTGTGGCTTTATCTATTGCCTGTGTTTTCAAGGGTGTATCTGATTTCCTTAGGTTAGAATTTTCCTTCTAGTGCTTTCTGTAGGGCTGGGTTTGTGGATAAGTATTGTTTAAATCTGGCTGTGTCTTGGAATGTCTTGTTCACTCCGTCTATGATGATTGAAAGTTTTGTTGGGTATATTAGTCTGGGATGGCATCCATGGTCTCTTAGTGTCTGCATTACATCTGTCCAGGTCCTTCTGGCTTTCAAAGTCTACATTGAAAAATCGGTGTTATTCTGATGGGTTTGCCTTTATAAGTCACTTGGCCTTTTTCCTTTGCTGCTCTTAATATTCTTTCTTTATTCTGTACGTTTAGTTGTTTAATTATTATGTGGTGAGGGGACATTTTTGGGGGGTCTAGTCTGTTTGGTGTTCTATAGACTTCTTGTATCTTCATAGGCATTTCCTTCTTTAAGTTGGGAATGTTTTCTTCTGTGATCTTGTTGAATATATTTTCTGTGCCTTTGAGTTGGTATTCTTCTCCTTCTTCTACCCCTATTATTCATAGGTTTGGTCTTTTCATGGTGTCCCAAATTTCTTGGACATTTTGGGTCATGACTTTGTTGGCTTTAGTGTTTTCTTTGACTGATGAATCTATTTTTCTACCGTATCTTCAACGCCAGAGCTCCTCTCTTCCATCTCTTGCATTCTGTTGGTTATACTTGCATCTGAAGTTCCTGATCATTTACTCAGATTTTCTGTTTCCAGCATTCCCTCTGTTTGTGTCTTCTTCATTTTTTCTATTTCCCTTTTCAGGTCTTGGACTGTTTCCTTCATTTGTTTCATTGCTTTTTCATGATTTTCTTTCAGTGCTTTATTGTTTTCTTCCAGGACTTTATTGTTTTCTTCTACTTTATTTGTCCTTTCCTGTAGTTTTTTATAGCATTCTGTCCATTTTTTTTGTCTTTTCCTCTATACAAGCCTCTAGCTTCTTCATGATGTTATTCATAAGGCTGTTTTCTTCTGCTTCTTCTAATTTTTGATGTTCATGTCTAGATGTTGGAGGTGGGCTAGGTTCTAGTGATGCTGTATTGCTCTTCATTTTGTTGTATGTACTTCTGCCTTGTTGTCTGCCCATCTCCTTGTGGTTCGTTTTTGGTCTTATCAGTGCATTTGGTTCAGAGAGAGCTGACAGATTCAGGAAGTCTCTCTCTCTTGTCCAGATGGGATCTCCTGGGCAGGATGGGCTCTCTTGTCCAGACAGGAAGTCTGGGGCAGGATGGTCGCTCTTATCCAGAAGGAAAGTCCGGGGCAGGATGGAAGCTCTTGTCCAGAAGGGAAGTCCGGGGCAGGATGGGAGCTCTCTGGTCCAGAAGGGAAGTCTGGGGCATGATGGGAGCTCTCTGGTCCAGAAGGGAAGTCTGGGGCAGGATAAATGCCAGCTTGTTAATCCTTTCTAAGTGGAGAGTCCAAGTCTCAACAGGATGCTTTACTCTCTCTCTCTCTCTCTCTCTCTCTCTCTCTCTCTCTCTCTCTCTCTCTTTCTCGTGTGTGTGTGTGTGTGTGTGTGTGTGTGTGTGTGTGTATAAAACAATAGAAAACAGGAGGTTCTTTCAAAATATACACTTTTATTAATCTAATTTGGAGCCAATATATGTATAATTAAAGTTACAACTATTATTGTACTTTAATTTCATATATATTTACTTTGAAAGTAGTTCTTCAGTAATAAATAGATTGTTCTCATTAGTTATAACTTAAAAGACTATTTACATGGGCCAAAACCCCTCCTCACACATACTTATCAACACCCTCCAACACATACATCACACACCACATATAGTGGCCCAAGTGTGCTGAATGTGGGATCCAGAGAGACTGAAACTATTTAAAAGACAAACCAACTTAGAACCCACCTAGGAAGTCCAAATTCACTTCCTCACCAATAAAGCAGAGTATCAAATGTTTTGAAAATAAAGAAACCTTCTTGTATACTAATAAATTTCCAGAATAACAATAGTTAAAAGATCAATATAGTAATTTAACACTTAACAGTAAAAAGGCATGGGATCGATGCTCCTCAAAACAGGTCTTCTTGATATAATACTTCAAGGGATCTTAGTGAGAACAGGAAAAATGGCTAGAAATACAAAATCAACTAGAGGTGCTGTCTGCAAAGGTAGGTAGGGTAGGACTTTGCTAAAACATACGCTGAATTATTCCTCCTGAAAAATTAAATTTTTTCTATGGACAACTTAGAATGTGATATCTTACTAGTATATATTTCACGAGTCAGATGGGAAAGCCAGGAGCTGTTAAAAATAAACCACACGAGAAAAAATGTAGGCACCCAACAAACACTGGGCCACTGAGCAGGTCCCCTGAGAAGTTCCTGGCACTGGTTTTTGTTAGAAACACTTTACCTTTGCTGAAGCACCAGTGCTTCCGGTAGTGCTGGGAGTCACTCACCTCTGTCATTTTAAACGTGTTTCCCCTCACTCTACCCAGAAGTGCTGACAAGGGCAAGCGCACATGGCACACCACTGTTGTGTTGCGCTGAGGAAATGTAGAGTGCCCAAGGAAACCTAGAACCTCATGGACATGATGTAGTGGGTAGCCATTCCAGCTTGGTTCTGGAAGTTCCAACCCCCATTGAGACTCTGGCAACTGTCACGCCTACGAGGCAGGGCGAGGGGAGGCACCTGGGGACCCGAGAGCTGGATGGGCCAGCGCTCTCTCTGGGCACTCTCTCGGTGCCAGGACGCTGACTGGTGGAGATTGACTGTGCAGAGCTCTGGAGAACACCGCTGGACTGCGTTACACCTTCCCAGACCCTGCGACCTACCCATTACTTAATTTGTGAGTTACGCCATTAAATAAATATCCTTTTAACTACGTGGAGTGGCCAAAATAATTTCTCCAATATCTGGCGCCCAACGTGGGGCTCGAACCCACCACCCTGGGATTAAAAGTCCCATGCTCTACCCACTGAGCTAGCCATATACATATACATATACATATACATATACATATACATATATTTCTACTCTTATTTGAAACATTTTTATATTAATACAAATGTAAATTTATATCTGTCATACTTTATATATGTTCTACTTCTGTCTAGGATATTCGGTATATTGATATATATTTAAGATTATTGTCATATTGCATATCGCACTATATATTCCTACCTCTGTTATAAATATCTTGTGTATTGTCACAATTTTGAAGTCATTGTTCTTCACCATACAATTGCTTATAGACTGTTTACCTTGTTTACGTGAAGCCTTAGTCCTTAGGTTATTTCGGTAGATAAGACTTATAGATTTATAGTCGCCTATGCCTGTCATCTCTATAGTTACGTTAGTTAGGTTATCCAGATTTACAAATACATAGGTCAGATGGACAGGTAATCTTCAAACACTTCAAACACACCTAGAGAATATGGCATTTAAATAACTTAGAATTCTGTTGACGTGAGACACAATTGCTCCTGGCTACACCAATTGATCCCGAGAGAATGTTGGGCTTCTAAGACATTTCCATTTGGAAGTTTGTCTTTTGGCACAAAATGGCCTACTGGGCAAAGAACTGCCCTTGCCTTGATGGCTGACAGTACAAATGCAATGCTCTCCTTTCTGGACAAGCGGGACACAAGGAAAGCGACCACTGTACTCTGTCAAGACAGGGTAAGATGGTCTTTCAGAAATCCTGCTTCTGAAAATGGTCTGTCAGATACTCTAGGCCTGTAGCCAATTTGAATGCACCAACAATGCTGAGAAACATTAGGTGACTGTCCAGGCTGCCAGCTGTCTTGGTCTACTCTTGCAAGATTCCCGAAAGTTGCTTGCATCCATCTACCATTTCTCAGGTACCATTATGTTCCTTCTTCTCAGGTCTTTGATGGGATTGAAGACTAGCAGTTATAGTTACAACTTAGTATATATAATATCTTAGATAGAACATATTAAGTATTAGATTCAGGTTCTTTAGGATAGGACACCTTTGAATGATCTTTATAACATGCTGTTTACCTATGCTCTATACTTCTCTGGATTTTAGTATGTGTTTCTTGCTTGATATTGTTTGCATTGGTTGTAGTTACATCTTATCTAGGTCATTATCTCTCATTATTTATGGACAATATTTGATAACCATTCCTTTGTATATAGTCTTGTATTAGTTTAGAACCTTCTTATTCAGACAAAAAGGGGGAGATGTAGTGGGTAGCCATTCCAGCTTGGTTCTGGAAGTTCCAACCCCCATTGAGACTCTGGCAACTGTCACGCCTACGAGGCGGGGTGAGGGGAGGTTCCTTGGGACCCGAGAGCTGGATGGGCCAGCGCTCTCTCTGGGCACTCTCTCGGTGCCAGGACGCTGACTGGTGGAGATTGACTGTGCAGAGCTCCGGAGAACACCGCTGGACTGCGTTACACCTTCCCCAGACCCTGCGACCTACCCATTACTTAATTTGTGAGTTACGCCATTAAATAAATATCCTTTTAACTACGTGGAGTGGCCAAAATAATTTCTCCAATATCATTCGAATCACATGTTTACTGAGAAGCTTATTATGAGATACGATTGTTCAGAACTTATCAAACTTTCATCTTTTGCTAAGTCTGGGAAGAACAAAGTGCAGTCGGAAGTCATTCCCCCAACCACAGACTGCCCTTCAGAATGAGATATTGGGAGGAACACAGTGGTTTATGCCTGTAGTCCCAGGCCTTGGGAAAATGAGGTGATCTCAAGGGAATGAGGCCAGCCTTCACTAACTACATAGTGAGTTTCAGAATAGTCTGGGCTATAGTATCACTCCTTGTCTCCAGAACAAAGTACCCACTACCACAACAACAAAGGCTCCATCTCCAGGTGAAGAGGCAAGTAATGTCTGCTCAGAGTCTCTCTCTCTCTCTCTCCCTCTCTCTCTCTCCCTCTCTCTCTCTCTCTCTCTCTCTCTCTCTCTCTCTGTGTGTGTGTGTGTGTGTGTGTGTGTGTGTGTGTGTGTGTGTGTATGTGTGTGTGTGTGTGTAAAACAAAAGAAGAGGTCAATAATTTGAGAGGTAGTGGAGGGATCTGGGGTGGGAAAGGAGGGATGTAAATGCTATGATTATAGTATTCACATAGGAAATTCTTTAAATATTAAATAATTTAAAAAGTAAAAAAAGAAATTAGATGTTACAGTGCTTAAATATCAAACTATTCTAGAATGGCTATGAGGTTGAAAATCCCAGCTGAGACAGAGGCCACTAGGCTAGTTTAAAATTATGTTTAGCTTCTTTCTTCTAGTAGTTATGATTTAAGAATGAATTCATTATTTTATATACACAATGCATATTTTCAATCACTATTAAGGAATAGGTCTCTTTGAAAAGCATTGATTAATATTTGTCACAGAAGCTGGGTTCTTAATGTACAGCTCCATGTTTGTTGACTAAATGTTTGAAGAGTTTGAAGAATATCAAAGGATATAAGCAGGAGGGGGGGCATGGGTTTATATGTGGGCAAAATTTTAGAAATACTGTTTTCCAGTTGAATAACGTTAAAGAATCACTTACCTCCAAGTAACTATATGACTATGGATATAAAACAGGTGCATCATTCATTATATTCAAGAAATATAAAGAGAACATTCACAATATTTCAGACACAAAGATAGGTGGCACTGGGGTGACACAGAATACACTAATTATATCTTTAAGGAAATGTACAGCCTATGCTTTCCATCTACCATGTCACAGAGAGAAAAAATGTTTATCTGTTACATTGACATTCTCAGAATAAAGATACTCTCAATAATTCCAAATGAGACTTCAAAATATTTACTCAACTTATTCAGCCATTGTGAACTTAGTGCTTAATACATTTTAGGATACTATTTCAGCTACCTTCAGTAAGAAGGAAAAGGAAAATCATAATTTTTTGTTTTTTGTTTTTGTTTTGTTTTTGTTTTTCATAGAACCACGGTATATAGTGCTATCCTGCTCCTTCCTCTCCCACAAGAACCTGTGCACCTGTACCATGAGCAGGAATGTACTGATGGCTAGCATCATGAAGATCCAAGAAAACTCTATAACCTTGAGGAGCTCACTGCCCAGAATGGAACACAATGAGTTGTTCATTACCTGACGCTCATCACACGCACTCCCTCTCTCTTTGATTCTTACAAATGCCTACAATTTGCCTCATTCAATCCAGGCCATCTATTTGCCCCACAGCCAATAAGTAAAGTCCTTTCCTTTGCCAGGGATGCATTGGAGTGGAATGGTTGGGCTCATCTTAGCCAGTAAAGAAAATGAGAGAAAGCAGCTAAACGGAGCATTTGAGGGTATGTCTGCATTCTTTAAAGAGGTAGAAAATAAGTCCAACTGAAACTATCAGTGCACAATGTGAGAAGGATGGTACCTCAGACTAAGGGAGTGAGGGGTACATTTTCAATAAGCACTGTTGGGATGAATGAACAGTTGCTGTATTGAGAAAGATAAAACAGGAAAAATTACAAGTAAACCAAATACTCATGTATACTTACAAAGTACACACGTGCAAGCATGTGTGTGTGCACATACACATATAAATACACACACACAGGGGGGAGAGAGAGAGAGAGAGAGAGAGAGAGAGAGAGAGAGAGAGAGAGAAGGGGTATCTCCCATGCATGTACTGAAGTGGAGGCTGAAGAAAGTATTACATGCGCAAACTTCCTTTAAGTACCACAGAGGCTGCTGCTGCCCCATCTGACCTCATATTCTGCCCACCCAGTCATCATCAGCTGCTGGCTCCTTGCAGAAGAGGAAAAGTTGTCTTCTGCCTCCAGATTTCACTCACCAGCTGGGTTTTTAGATCTTGATGTTGTCTGTGCTTTGAAACCAGTCTCAGTGTAGAGCTGGCCAGACTCACACTCTATCTTCAGAAGCTGAGATCCAATATAAGGATATGCAGCCAAGAAGCCATATTGTAACTACTACTGACAAGGATGAGAAAGGCATCAGTGGAGAAATAATGTTACCACCATGTGTAGCAGGAATCTTAGAAAGTCTTATTAGTAAAACAAACCTGAGGCCAGTTATTGGGGTGAACACTGGAAGATCAGAGAGCCAGAACAAGCCACAGCTACCTCACCTCGCCCGATCCTCATCTGGTCTTGTTTCCTCAGACTGGAGGCTTCTGAGTCCTCATCCAGAATGGGTCTCAGCTGAATTGCTGCTCAAAAGCCTGAAACTTAACCAGCTAAAAGCTTAACCAGTCAAATGCTTAACCAGCCAAATGCGTCTAGTTTCTGGTCCTCATGCCTTATATATCTTTCTGCTTTCTACCACCACTCCCTGGGATTAAAGGCTTGCTTTCTGGGCTTTAAGGTGTGATGAGTCACCACGCCTGTATGTATCCTTGATTTCTGCTTCTGGAATGCTAGGATTAAAGGCGTGTGCTACCATTGCCTATCCTTTATGTTTAATATTGTGGCTGCTCTTTCTCTGACCCCAGATAAGTTTATTAGCATGCACAATATTTGGGGGAATACAATACCACAACCATGTCTTAGGACTTCGCTTGTAGACTATTTTAGATCCAGAAGAAATATTGCCAAGATGGAGGCTCAGAAGACATGGCTTGATACAACACTAACCTCCATTCTAGGGATAGTATAGGGCATTTTCTGCTAAGAAAAATCTCATTATCATAACAGAAGACATTAAGTAAGCATCCCAGTGAAACTAACTAAATGTGTTTTGTAGAGTAAAAGAAAAATCTAGCGAATTATAAAAATAGAGGAAAGTTCATGTGGAGAGTAATTGTATTTGATTTGGAAAAACACATATGGCCTATAAAATATGGGAAAGGAAATAATACTGTGAAAGGTTATATGAGAGACACCAAGTTCAAATAAAAGATCTGAGAATTTGTGTAAGACTTAGAGAAAAGTAGTATGGCAAAGTCAACCTGGATGCAGTTTCTCAGGAGACCAGGAAATCACAGTTCACTAGAGACTCTTGGGAGCAGAGCCACTGCCTGTCATGATCTCCAGAACCCTTCAGCCTCATGTCTTGTGAGTATATGTTTAACATCCTGTGATGTTTCTAGAGTACTTGAAAGCAAAGAAAGAAGTTCCATAGGCTAGTTTCATGAACTTCCTTAGTTTCTTGTGTTGATTATTCAACTACTTAGTTATATATGAAAATGTAAATTAAACTAGCCTCAAAGAAAGAGTATTTACTGCCTTATACGACTGGTATAAAGCACAATATGGGAGGCAACCCTTTTGGAAGTCATGTACCTTACAATCTCTCTCTCTCTCTCTCTCTCTCTCTCTCTCTCTCTCTCTCTCTCTCTCTCTCTCTCTCTCTTTCCCCTTTCATATCATAATCCAGTTGCTTGTCTCACTATGTTTGGGCTTGGGTCTCAAACTTGTTCTTTCACAATCTCTAAAATGCCAAACCTACAGTTGTATTTATCATCTCTTTCTTCAGTATACAAGAGCTCATGGAAGGATTCTTAGTGACTCTATGTAGGAAATGGTTCAGTTCCTTGGGATAATTCACTAAATCAAATGCTCAAGTCAACTCTACAAACCTTCAGTGCATACAGGCCAGATCTACCCCACCTACATGCGTTTAGAAATAATAAATTTCCATTGGATGCTAATGGCTGATTCTTCTTACCACCCTTCCAATAATATTATTAACCCTCTAAGAACAGAACCATTTAAGATAGTTTTGATCTTCAGTATATTTTAACATTGAACTTCCTAAACACACATCCTATGATTAAACAGATAAGACTCAAAGTTTTATTAGAGACATCATCAAGGAATCATTCTAACTGATTGCTTCCATTAGCTGATTGTGATTACCACACTAGTAGGTGAAAGCTGCCCTGAGTATCATGAGCACAAGAGAGACAAGGATGTGTCAATTTGAAAATGCCATCAGGAAAAAGCTTGTCTTTCCACATTGCCTTTGTTTAATCTATAAACTGAAGGCATCTGAGTTACAATGAAATAGTTCTAGAGATGAGATAAGATGGTGTGGGAAGACAAAGAGTCTTGTCACTCAGGCATGTGAAGTACAGGGGTTCAGGAGGTGATCATGGGGGCCAACTAAGCACATAAAATTCTAGGGCTTCACTCTCGCTTTCCCGTTTCTGGTATATCTTCTCTTTCTTATTCATGAATTTCACAGTTGGGCATGGTAACACATAACTTTAATCCTAGCACTCAGAGGTAGAGGCAGTTGGATTTCTGAGCTTGAGGCCCGCTGAGTCTTCAGAGAGAGTTCCAGAACAGCGAGGGCTACACAGACAAACCCTGCCTCAAAAACTAAAATAATAAACAAACAAATAAATAAATAAAAATCAAAACAAACAAAAAAATCCCAAAGAATTAAATATTAGGATTTCAAAAAGAGATTGTATTGTTCAAGGTTATGAAGTAATGTATCAGTCTAAATACCTTTCTTTACAGGAGGATGCTATAATTCCTAAAAGGAAAACCTGAATTTAGAATCACCCAAATCTCTATCTGGAACTCCTTTACTTCCCTGGATTCTCTGCCTTAATTTGACTTTTCAAAGAAAATATTAGTTAAAAGATTAGGACTCTGGTTTAAGTTCTTAAACTGAGTATAAACATGCAACTTGTGTTTGACAGCACTGGAGAATTGTGAAGAGCCTCCAGAACTCTCAATGATCCTAAAATCAACACCCACATCAAATGGCCACATAAGACAAACCTATGTATTTATATGCTGAGGTATCATTGAATCTGATAGCAAATGCCTACAGGAAGTCACTTTAATAGGCAAACTCATGGTTCTCAGTGTATTGACTCAGAAGTAAATAATATAGAAAGCTTATTCTCCATAATTATTTTGAATTTCACATATAGTACATGTATAATGTCTAGATTGGGTCACATATAATTTCCAATAACCTTTGTTTCTTGTTTTTTGAAATATTGTCTCACAGGATAGTATAAACTGGTCTAGAATTTTCTATATAACACATTTGACTCTGAATTTCCAGTCATTTTTAAGAAAACATTTAAAGCCTTTACAATGATGAAAAATAATTCTTAGAATAATATTACATTTATTTTTGAATAATAAATGACATTTTCAAGACCCAATTCATTGCTATGATAAATAAACACACACTGCCGGTACATGGCAGATATAATGATGGTAAAAGGAACACACATCATATACAGCACAAACTCTAAATCAAGATGACAATAAAAATGCAATTTTCTACATAGCCCTGGTAAACCAGTCTTACAACCCGAGCACTGAGGAGGCTGTGTAGGAGGCTGAGGAAGAAGTTGGCTAGTTAAGAGAGCCTGTGGCACACAGCAGGATCTGTCTCTAAAACAAGCAAGCAGCAAGGAAGCAAGCACACCCTGTTTTCCTGCTGTCACCTAAGAACCCTGATAATAAAAGAGATGAATACTGGACAGCTACCCATGAGGCCAAACGCCACACTGGATTTTAAGATATTTCAAAAAAACAGAGAATAATGTATGCACTGAGTGTGAACAATTAGAGGGTTGTAGGTCATCTACAAACACAAAAAGAACCTGTCTAGGAAGCTACACACTTCTAAGGCTCAAATATTTTTCTGTCCTGTTTGGAAATTTTGACAGTTTGGCTCAAGCTAGGGTCATCTGGGAAGTGGGAACTTCAATTAAGAAAAACATCTCCATCAAACTGGCCTGTAGGGGTGCCTGTGAGGTACTTTCTTGACTAATGATTAATGTGAGATGGCCCTGGGTGGGTGGTCCTGGGATATATAAGACAGCAGGCTGAGCAAACACCAGGGCCAAGCCAGCAAGCAGCATTCCTCTATGACTTCTGCTTCAGCTCCAGCCTCCAGGTTCCTGCCTCCCCTGACTTCTATCTGTGATGGACTGTGACCTGAGAACATAACTCTTTCCTTGCTGAGTTACTTTTGGCCCTGGTGTTTTATAACAAGAGTAGAAACTCTAAGAAAGCTCCTTTCTATCTGATGAAGTCAAGTGATACTACTGATGAGAGTTAATGCTGAAAAACCCATTTCAATAAAATGATAAACCCCTGAGCATCCTTATCTTAGTATACTTCTAAATGTCATTTTAATAGTGGTAGCTTTTTTTTTCTTGTTGGAAGTAGACAGACAATGTAGACATGTAGTACAGACATAGGCAGTAGACAGACAGTGTAGACATGCAGTGCAGACATAGGTAGTAGACAGACAGTGTAGACATGCAGTGCAGACATAGGCAGTAGACAGACAGTGTAGACAAGCAGTGCAGACACAGGCAGTAGACAGGCAGTGTAGACATGCAGTGCAGACATAGGTAGTAGACAGACAGTGTAGACATGCAGTGCAGACATAGGCAGTAGACAGACAGTGTAGACATGCAGTGCAGACACAGGCAGTAGACAGGCAGTGTAGACATGCAGTGCAGACATAGGCAGTTGACAGTGTAGACATGCAGTGCAGACATAGGCAGTAGACAGACAGTGTAGACATGCAGTGCAGACACAGGCAGTAGACAGGCAGTGTAGACATGCAGTGCAGACACAGGCAGTAGACAGACAGTGTAGACATGCAGTGCAGACATAGGCAGTAGACAGAGAGTGTAGACATGCAGTGCAGACATAGGCAGTAGACAGACAGTGTAGACATGCAGTGCAGACATAGGCAGTAGACAGACAGACAGTGCAGACTGATCAGGCTATGTATACCCTCGATCACTCCTATAGCTTGCACTTAAACAAGACTGGATGAATAGATTATTTCAGACAAGAATAGGATTCTATAACACACAGTATTTCTGAATGTCTTAGACCATCACCTAACCATAAGCAAAATTGATTTTTCCAGACATGTTCCATGTCTGCTCACCCTTTCCTGCTACCAACTGTCATCTCACTCCCCTGATAAAACTCTTGACATGTTTTGCAGTACTCTACTCCTCCTCCATTCCAAACAGCTGCCTTCCTTTCCTGGCAGAAACTCCCTGACATCTGGAAACTCAGGACAGCTACTGCTATGATGGACAGATTCCACTGTAACCTAGTACACAGCTCTC
This sequence comes from Peromyscus maniculatus bairdii, assembly GCF_049852395.1. Classification (NCBI taxonomy): domain Eukaryota; kingdom Metazoa; phylum Chordata; class Mammalia; order Rodentia; family Cricetidae; genus Peromyscus; species Peromyscus maniculatus. The sequence goes on along the minus strand of NC_134860.1, from coordinate 28,978,615 downwards.
AGAATTTAAAATGAACAAACTGGGGAGGAGTATAAAAGTTTCACCTACTAACCAAATACTCTTTCAGTTAATATCTGCTTCAAAGCATGAGAACCCCCCAAATGATTGCCTTTAAAAATGCGGCTGTTCTGTGCCACCTGCAAAATGATGCCCAACACAAAACGCTGATCCTAAGGAATAAATGATGACATGCTTCCCAAGTTTCTACCAAGGTAGCAATGATAAATCCAAGTCCTTAGCTTCAACAGATTTCTGTTCCATGGTCTAATTTGATGGTTTGTTTACTAAACTTAAAAACAAAAGCCATGTGTGAAAGAAAAAAAATGGATGAGTAAAAGAAAACTCTATGGAAGGCACTTTATTGGAGCTATTGGTCCATATCCTATCAATCACCAGTGCCATGCTGTACCGATTACTAGGTGTGTATCATCTCCTTGATATTCTGCTATAACAAAAATACAGTCTTACTGTATCTAGTCTTCTCACCTTCAACCTATTTTTCATAAACAGAGAATTATATTTTTTCAGGGGTTTAAAAAGGTCCATGCCATTACCACCCCTCCAATTAATGGCCCCCTTTCTTCCCACAACAAATCTCACACATGGGGCTTGGGAGAAGACTTACTGGGTGCTGTGAAAGCAAGAGGATCTGAGTTTCTTTTCCTACCACCTATGATGACCTGGTATGCCTGAAGCCCCAGCTCCATGGGGGTCTGAGACGGGAAGCTAACGGGGGCTTGCTAGCTGCCAGATTAGCTCCAAGTTCGAGGAGAGGCCCTGGAATAAGGCAGAGACTAATAAAACAAAATACCTAATGTCCTCTATCAAGCACATACAGATTTGCACACCCACAAACACGTGCATATACAGCAACAACAACAACAACAACACACACACACACACACACACACACACACACACACACACACACACACTTGTCCACATGCTTGTTTCAAACTCTTGCATGATTATGATTCTGGCCCAGGCACCTCTCTAGCTTCAAGGGCCTGTCTCCCCCTTACTTACCACACTTAACATATTTCTAGTCATCCTGGATTCTCCTTCTATTACCCAAATGCATCCAGCAACCCTCCCACTACTCACCCCCCACCCCACCCCACACAAACCACATTCTCATTATGCTCTGTGCTCTTAGCCTGCCTCTCCCTGCTCATGGCTGAGATTTTGGTTTGTTATGTGCCACTAACTCAGGGAATTACTCCTCAATCAACTGGAATATGTTGGGTATCCTTCGACATCTCTCCTGAGATCTTACCATTTTTCTTTGTGGCATATTTTATAACTATATTTAATTAACATACTAAGTTAGACATTAATAAATTTGCAAAACTGTATATCAATGCCATTTGCCCTTTTCCTCAATTTTTTTTGAGAACATAGGTTACTTTTACTTCAAAGTATTTTATTAAAGTAGGCTTGTTATTTTAGATTAACAGTTTTAAATTTTTCTAGATTTAATTTCTAGTATGGCAAATACCACCTGATTTAATGACATAAGCAAACTCATTCTTTTTATTTCCAGTAAGGAATCTTAAGAAGGAAAATGTTATGAACTTGGACATAAGAAACTGCACTATGTCCTTTGAAGTCTACAATGCTGCAGTGAACTCTAAGCCTTTTAGAAATACCCATTTATAATTTTACTTAAATACACTTTATATACTGCTAAACAAATTACAACAAGATCAGTAGGTCACCAGCAGTGCAGTCATTATATGGAGTTCACAAGAAAGTTCAAGTTCCTATGACAAATACAGTTTTCATCTTTAAAGGAACAGTTTTCTCCTGTGAAAGCATCTGCACAAGTGACATCTGTGATGACAAGCACACACAGCTCCAACATTCAAAGTGAAGATGCTCGGAAATCCTAATTAAAGCAAACCTTTTGCTGTTAGACCCAAGTCCTTACCAGAAGATTAATGAGCAATTTCACAATGACAAGACAGATCATGTTTGTGTGCAACAGTACCTGCCATAATTATTACTGTAATGCAGCAGTGGTGCTATTCTGAGAGCTTTGTGTTTTTTAACATTTCACATACTTAACAAACATAAAATTAAGTTTAGACTCATTTTTAACTCATGAAACAATCACCTTAATTACTATGAGCCCTACTATATATAAGTAGGGCGCGCGTGTGCGCGCGCACGCGCGCACGCACACACACACACACACACACACACACACACACACACACAAGGGCTCACTGTGTATATATATGCACACACACACACACACACATATATATACATATATATATCTATATGTATGCACACACACACATATATATACATATATATCTATATGTATGCACACACACATATATATACATATATATATGTATACACACACACACACACACACACACACACATACCTACACTATGAGCCTTACTATACTTTTTCTGATCTCATCACAAAGTATTAGAAGTGGGGTTTAAATCTGGATTCTGAGCTCTGAATTCTATACTGCCTACAGATACATAAATATACCTTTCATATTGTACCTCTAAACAAAGAGCATAACTACCTGAATGATGCTTTACATTCTTCAAATATTTCTTGCTACAGCTTCTTCAAAGGCTCTTACAAAGGACCACTGAAAGCAGAAGCCTCTTGTTTTAACTCCATTTGAACCAAGGCTGACTCAAAGAATGCTGAGCTTTAATATGCTTGAATGAGCTGATATCCTTCTCACCAGTGTATTGTTCCTTCATTACGATTCCCATCCTATTTCCTCCACCATACCCGTTTCCTTGTTCGCCCATCCCCTCCTCTTCTTTGGGTGTTATTGTTCTCACAGGTTTTTCTGGCAGTAATTGGGGGGATGGTTATTTAATGTTAACTTGAGCAACTGGAATCACATGGAAGAAAGTTTCATCAAGGGATTAGGAATCTAGATCAGGTTGGCCTGTGGGCATGTATGTGAGGGACGGTCATGGTTACAAATGATAACTGATGTGTAAAGACGCCAGCCCACTAGGTAGGAATCCTGGATCGAATAAGTGTAGAGAGGCCCGAGCACCAGTAGCCATGCATGAGTTTACTATTTCTCTGCTTTGACTACAGATGTGACGAGTTGCTTCAAGTTCCTGCCCTGACGTTCCCATAATGATGAACAGTCACCTGGGAAAGAGGCTAAAGAAAGCTTTTCTCCCCTGAGTTGTACTGGCCAGGGTATTTGATCATAGCAACAGGAAACACAGTGGAGCCCTCAGTCTTGAACTCCTCCTAGTACTTGAACAGCTTTCACTGTCAAACCCTAAATATCCTAGACAGCAGCTGTGGGAGAGAGAGCTCGGGGAAGTCTTCATCTCTGCTACAGATTTCCACTCTGTTCAATACATATTTTATCTTTATGCATCACATATACTATAATATATCCAGAGTCTGGAGTCTCCAATTAACGAAAACAAAGTCCTATTCAAGGTCAATGTATTTAAAACAAAAGACTGGTCTTATGTTTAGAATGCTCAGGTCCTTTGACCTATCATTCTTCCTAATTCAAACATGAACTAAGGGCCTTGAATATATTTAAAATTTTAAGGAAATACTACTTAAAGTATATATTTAATATTTAGAGGCTCTAAGATTACATGATAGAATGTTATGTTTTGTTACAATGTAGTATAAATGGTGTCTTCTGATTGTCGCTCCTCAGAGCTTTGATCCCTCTGTTCCATTTCTTTTGGCCAACTTCCAGAAGTTAATGAAACAGAGACTTTGGGGGCTTTCCATATAATGCCTTTCTATGACCTTGTATCTAATGATGATAACATTGCATGTATAATCCTAGAGTCGTTAAAAGTGGCATTCGCTTCAGGTCATACCACAATTGTATTTCACCTAAATGACAATAGTTCACTTGACTTGCAGTTGCTGAATGCACTTCCCTATCCTTCCATTGCTTCATACTCAGAGTTAGAGAAAGCCTTGGCTGTGGACATGGCTCTCCACGCCGTCTGTGGAAGCTTAGCTCAATAAGAAAGTTGCAAGAGAAGTTCAGAAGTCAGGACAGTGATGCATATGAATTTCACACCTAAATGTTTATCAACAGGTGATTATACTAAAATAACATTAACACCCATCTATATCAGAGACAAAGTGCAAGTCTTTGGTGCTACATAATTTTAAAGCATTGTTTAAAACTCAGGGTGGGGACATTTAGTATAAAAATCAAATTGTTAAAACTGGTTAAAAACACACAGGTTTGACCATGTTTCCCACTTCTTCCCTTTACTCATTTCTAAAACCTCCTTGTCTCTCCTATATATTCAGGGTCACCCCTTTCAAATTAGGTCAGTGATGCCCAAGTAATGCTACTAATGTTAAAACATCAGTTGATTTTATATATATATATTCCAAGACAAATTCAAATACTACATAATTAGATTTTTGGAATGCAAGCTTTTTTTTCAAATATTAAGGGGCAAAGAGTATAATTACAAGTTTATTTGGCAGGGATACATTGTTTATGTCTGTGGAATCTACTACCCTTACAAAGAATTTAAGTAGCCATTTCTGCATTGCTGCTATGGTCAGTGATAGGAACAGCATAGGACCTACTCAAATTCAGGGATCAAGGCATGAAAAACTCCTTTTATTCTAAGACAGAGTATAGTCCAAGGAAGCCCAGATGACATGTTTGGAACCTGATTTTTCTTCATTGTAGTATTGGAAAAGAAGAGCCACAATTGATGGCATTTCCATATGGCTGGATCTAAGCTTTTGTGGACTCAAATAATGTCCAATTACCCAGTAAAACATGAGCAACTTGAGTGTACGTGTGGGTGAGGGCAGGTTCGTGTATATTCACAGCAGTGTCCTGAGGGCTGCCAGCTGCTAGACAAAAAGTGATTAGGAAGATGAATTTACAAAAACAAATCTGGGCATTACAGCATCACAGTGACTCAATATTTAGCCAGTCTCCTTAGGATTCTTATTGCACCCTCTTGATAATAATGCCACCATATTTTTAGCTGTTTTGAAGTGGTATGTACATGTGTATTATTTTCTCGTTTTGTTTTTAATTGACAGGTGATTATATATATGGAGTAGGTTGTACTGCTTAGGTAGATGTGCAAAAATGAAGACATGGTATTTCCTGTTTTATCATCTTATGTTTACATCATCTGTTCAGTGTGAAAAGTTTCAAAATCCTTACTTCCAGCTATTTTGAAATATTCAACACACTATTGTTAACTATTATCACCTGACTGTGCATAGAGCAAAGAGCTTACTCCTTCTCTCCTCCTACAGCTTTGTATCTGATGGCCCACTGAGTTCCCTCCCTCCTGCCCCTCAAGCTCTCTTTGGTTACTCCTATTTTATTATGTGTGTCTATGAGATCAATGACTTTAGATACAACAGGAATGAGATCATTTCATATTTCTCTTTTGTATCTGGCTTATTTCACATAATATTCTCTATGTCCATCCATATTATCACAAATAACAACATTTATTTTTAAGGAGGAAGAGTATTCCATTATATATAAACTATATTGTTATTATCTGTTCACTACCATATAATGAATAGTATCCTAATGTGTATATAGATATAATATATATGAGTGTGCATATATATGTATATTTATATAGATATATGCATGCATTATATTTTTTATCCATTTATCCACTGACACAATAAAAAGTCAATCTACAGAGCAGGAAAATTTTTTGCAAATTATGCCCCTGGCAAGGGGATAATATGCAGACTATATAAAAAAATCAACCTAAAAGAATCAAAGGAAAAGTTAGAAAGAAAAACATATATCAACCAATCAGAAGCTGAATTAATTGGAGAAGAATAAATAAAAAAAATATCTTAACAGACAATTCTCAGAACAGAACGTAAATGTAGTTAACAGGTACATAATAAAATGTTCAACATTATTTATAACCCAAGAAATGTTAGCCAAGACTGAATGAGGTAAAATCCAACTAGAATGGCTAGAACAGAGACATTTGAAAATAACAAGTGAGAGTTTGAATGGTGGAGACAAGTATTTTTGGAAAAGAAAGGGGAGATTTCTATATACTGTTGTGGAAATGAAAATTAGTGAAGCCATTATAAAAACAATGTGGATGTTCTTTAAGAAATTAAAAATTCTGCTACCATGTGATCCCACAGCTCTACCGCTCAGCATGTTCATCTATCCAAAGGGCGCTTAGAAGGAACATCAGCGCTGCGATGCTGCGGCAACACAGCTTCTAACATTCAAGGTCTGGAACCTGCACCAAATCAGTCAACAAACTCAGTTCACTTCAGAACCTACAGATGGCTGTTGACAGGCATGAGAATGTGCAGAGTAGGACAATCGCATCAGGAGAAAAGCTCAGGACGGCACAATGGCATCCTGTCATACCTCTACTGCAAGGGAGCACTAACAAGTGCTTGTGCCTCGCTGAGCTCCTCCACAATCCACGCTCCACTCAGAAGCCACAGACATCCAGGAAACCATCAGACCATATCATGTCACCCTTCAGTTTACATTACTCCAAGGGCTGCAGCTGCCATCAGAATGAAATGCAGACTTCTGGTGTCAGCCTACGGCGCTCCTTTAGTACACAGAGGGCTATTTAACTCTACTTCTTCTTCTGTATGACTGTCAGGTTTTTAAGAGCTCAGAAAATCATTTTCTGGCATGAAAGCAAAATGAACCTGCTGGTTGGACAGTTCCACCAGGAAGACAAGGGAACTCAATCTGTGAACACATTCAATTCACCTGGTTGAAGTATCACTATGAAAATACTGAGTCCTGGTCCCTCATATTGAGACAAAGCTCCCCTTTGTCCTCTTCCACAAATTTCTGAAACTTCCGACACCCCAGTACAATTTGTGCCATGTGTGGGCATTGTATGTACCAGTTTCTGCCTACAAACACACAGATACACATTTACCTAAGATTTTCTATACAAAATAATCTTCAGTACTTGGAGAAACAGTACATTGTAAGTGAAGAGCCACACTGTAACAGGGGTACAAGCTTCCTTAGACAAGATGCTGTTGCAAAGGACCATAAGGATAAAGCATGTTCATGAAGCACCTGCTCTGCAGCGTTCCTACCTGACTGATTACAATTCCTCCAGATGTACATTCTATCTGGTATTATCTCTTTTTCTCAGGGGAGGGCAGGTCCACAAAGCTCACACTATTTGCTCAAGGTCAGAAGCTGTACAGGGTAGAAGCAGCATCTGGCACTTGAGCCCATTCTATTAACCACTGATCATACAGTTTTCTTTGTAAAAACATAATCAATCCATGCTTTGTTTTACAATAAACCCCTCCTTCTCTGAGCTACTAAAGCCGAGGCTTTTACCTCGTTATTTTAGTTGCTAATGTGGAAGCTGCCGACACAGATGACATCCCTTCTAGATTCCTAAGCAACAAGCTTATTGAGAGGGGGCAAAAAGCAAGCCAAGCTTCCTCTTCACTATTCATGGTTTGAATGTTGCTAATCTCATCACTGTCTTTCATACCATCAGACCTTTATTTTCATAATTACAGGCTGCCATGGGTTTCTCTCAAAGCCAATACTTCACCTGGGGTCTTAACGTCACTGGTTATTCTTTAAGAAATGCCTGGAACTTCGGGTTGCAAAACACAGACTGAATCTGGGAGGGTCACTCCCTCTATGCAATCTTTAGCAAGAGGGTCCTAGAGCAGGCATGGATCTGGCCCCAAGCTCAGGTTCTTCTCATAAACACACCTCTAAAGTTGAGCTATGTACCTATGCTGATGTCCCCTTGCCTCCTGGTGCTTGTGTGGCAATGAGAATAATCTAAGCTTAGTCAATTTTAAACGAACTTGTACAATTTCAATCTGAAAGAAGGAACTATAGAATCTTTACAGTTAACAAGCAACAAACCTTTGCTGCTTTTCTGCCAGGTATCATGCTAATACTTTTTTTTTTAAATGTGGGTTGTTTTGTTTTGTGTTTGTTTGTGTGTTTGTTTGTTTTGCTATCACACTAGTATCTTCTTTTGGACAGGCTCTCCCCTTGAGGTAATGGCTTACCTAGAACTTGCTGTATAGACCAGGCTAGCCTTGATCTCACAGAGATCCACATACCTCTGTCTCTTCAGTGCTAGGACTAAAGACATGTACTACAGTGCCAGACAAAAGAAGTCCATTTCTTAAAACAAAAACCATGAGTGTGGGGAGTCAGCTCACTCATGGAAGTGCTTGGCATGCATGCTTGTGGACCTGAATTTGAAAAAAACTAGGCATGGTGGCATGTGCTTAGAACACCAGTGCTGGTGAGATAGAGACAGATGGACCCCCACAGCTAGCTGACCATGCGAGCTAGCAAATATGTGGGCCCCAGGAAGCAGCAAAAGACCCTGCTTCAAAAAAACAAGATGTTCCTGCAATAATGCTTACATGTACCCACCCATGCATAAATACACACGTATGCACACATAACAAACACTTCAACACATGCAAAGTGATCTTATATGCAGCAGAGCTGCTTTTCTGCCTCTCCACTTGACAGAAGTAGAATCTAGGGTTCACAAAGACTAACAGCATTCCCTCCAGAGGGAAATGCAAGAATCTTGATTCCAGAGCATCTGTTCTGAGAATCCACAGCACAGGGTCTCTCAGCTGGAACAGTCCCAGCTGGACTCTTAGGAAAAACTTGTGCAAATGACAGGTGTCTGAGAGATTTCTCAGCGGTAGAAAAGTGAGGGTAATTATGAGCAGTTGAGAACTTGGGGGGAGTGGGTGTCTCTCCTCAGATTCTGTCATATGTTCCTGCAGGTCTTTGCTTGTTCTCCAAGGATCTTCTGGAGCGTCCCCTCCAAGAAGTCTCTTCTTCCTTCAGTCCTTCGTCTTTCATAAGTCAATAAAGGTGCGGTTCACTAGTGCTGCCGGGACATGCAGATACCCACCCCTCCCTCCTCCTCCCTCCTCTCTCCCTCCCTTTCTCTCTCTCTCCCTCTGCTTGTGCACACATGTGCACATATGTGTAGGAGCAGATTCACATGGGTGTCCATTTGTGTGTAGTATCATCCTCAGAAACATGGCCCACCTTTCTTTGGCTTGGAACTCACCAATTAGCCCAGACTGTCTGGTGGTGAGCCCTAGAGACACTCCCATCTGCCCAGTGCTAGGGTTTCAGGGCATACCTCCACACCAACATGTTCACAGGGGTTCTAGGGATCAAACTCATGTCGTCATACTTCCAAAGCTGGCATCTGACCAACTCTGCTGTCTTCATGGCCCTAGTGGCATTTCTAAATATCGACTGCAGAAGAACATCACATGGCCACCCTTCCCTTGCCCCCCACCCCCAGTAATGGGTGCCTTGCTCTTCTCTGTATGTTTTCAGTCTTGTCAGATTTTACAAGTGACAAGATCAGTGGCTAGAAACATCCTTCCCCTGAAGAGGACATACCTTCTCAGTATGCGAGTTCCTTTAGCATTTTGTCCATAACCCCTTCCAAGGCTGACCCCCTACAGGGCCTGAGTAGCCACTCATTTTCTTACTCTATAATGGTCTGGGAAGATACTTTTACCTAATGACACATTAACTTCAGATTGAAAATTAAATTTTTCTTAATATCTACCTTAGTTTATACTTTTCTGAAAACAGATATGAAAGCTTTAGCTCTATAGCATCAGAACACAAGAAAGCAGATGGAAAGAGAAAACAGGATAATGGAGAGCTGTGCAGGATGCTTGGAGGAAGGAAGGAAATCCAGATGCAGGACTAAACACTGAGGAGGTCTGCTCATCTTTAAATGTTGTCAGGTTGCAGTGGGTAAGAGCTGATGAGGGCCTCCCAGGCAGAGAGGCAGGAAGTGTACCTACCTACAAGGAAGTATGCAGCATGTTGCACTAAAGTTGTGAGTCTCTCTACAGCTGAGATAAAACCCCAAGGGAAATGACCAGGCCAGCCTGGGCTACCTGCCGAAAAAGGTGCTGTAAATACTGTGGGGTGTGTTAACAGGAATGTATGCTACATTTGTCTGCTTCCACACAGCCATTTGAGGAACTTCAGAGCCGTAACTCCAGGGCCAGACATGTAGTTCATACCTTTAATTCCAGTACTGAAGAGGCAGAGACAGGTGGATCTCTATGACTTCAAGGCCAGCTTGGGCTGTATATCAAGTTTCAGGCTTGTCAGGGCTACATAATGAGACCCTATCTCAAAACAAAGCAAATACCACAAAACAATAAGGAAAGCTGAGACTACAGCTAGGAGTGTAAGAGGGGAGAGATGGCCTAGGGCAGTTGATTTAGACTGGGAAGATGAAGGAAGGACTTCTTTTTTCTATTTTCACATATATCCATCAACAGAAGAGGATAATACTTTGAGTTGAAATTGATCTCAGTAACAAAACGTCATCCCCAAGTTTCTCTGGATCCCCTGTGCTGTAGAGAGCCTTGGAGGAAGCTGGGACCTCTGTTTATAAGACAGTGTTGGATCATGAAAAGAGGTTATTCAGCAGGGGGGGTGGTGGCAGATAGCTCCATAGAAAGAAAGAAGAGAGACGCACACACATAGCCAGGAAATGGTACCTGATTAGCCAGGGAATGCCAGTGATAAAGACCATCACACTTGGTAACCAGGCAATGCCAGTGATAACTACCATCACACTTGGTAACCAGGGAATGCTAGTGATAACTACCATCACACTTGGTAACCAGGGAAAGCTAGTGGGGAGAAAGCATCCACAGTAAGCAGAGAAGTGGCCCCTGTTACTTTGAAATTAGTGTCTATATCCTACTAACACACAGTAACTCCTCGAGTCTGGCCTGAGCTGAAACAGACAGTATCCATCTTGGAAGGAAGGATTGAGGGTTTGACAACAGTTATTCATCTCCACTGATGGGTTGTAAAGGAAGGAGGGGGGGGAGGAAAGGGTCTCGGTGTGGGGAGGGAAGGGCATGAGAAACAATGAACATCACAAAGCCTTATGCCTGGAGAAGAATGGCTTCAGCCAAGCTGGTGTAGAGGCCACCCGCAGCCCACGTCCTCTGCAACGGTACCACTCCTCCTTGCAAACGCAAGCTCCCTCCTCTCTTCGGCAAGAACATCTATCTATCTAACGTGGTAATTGAATCAAATCTAATTTAAAGAAAATCAAAAGTCCTTCCAATGCATTGACATAAGAAAGCACTTAATCTCAATAAACTAGCAGTTAAGGTGGTGAAAAAATCTACAAGAGCTCACAGGTGCATAGCAAATCAAAATCTTCCCATCCCCATAAAGAAATAAAGCCAACATCAGCTTCCTTTCTGGCCTAAGCCACATATAACATAATATGCTTTAGAAAGATGGGGTGAGGCAATGAGCTGTGACCCACTAGTGATTCAAAGGAATCCCCAAACACGAGTCACACTTTCACAGAACTGCCTTGGCACAGGAAAATGACATTTACTCAGATTCTTACTAAAATGAGCCCCTTTGCTGCTTCCGGGGTCACTGGGTTGTGTTTGTTTCTTTGTTTCTTTGTTTGTTTTGCATATATGTCAGAATAGCAATCCCTTGACTCTGCCTATGAGTGAGGCAGGGTCCCTACAGAACCACCCTCACACCCATGAAAATATTTTTATTACCCCAACCAGGGGAAATGAGAGAATGAAAGGGTATTGAGTCTGGCCAAGAAAACAGCTTAACTCAGGTCTGTTATGTTTCCATTATTTAAATTTCCCTTGGAATATGAATGCTGTCTTCTAGTATTGTGATATCTGTTACTGTTTTTTTAAACTGCTTTTGTTTAGTGCTTTTCTTCCTTCTTTCTTTTCTTTCTTCCTTTCTCCCCTTCCTCCTTTCTTCCTTCCTTCCTTCCTTCCTTCATTTATTTATTTATTTATTTATTTGAAAAAGAAGAACCTGGCTTGTACTAAGCAGGAGTACCTTCTTCAATCTCATATGTGCCCCATTTAATCCATCTATGAAAAGCAGAGCTTCCTCAGATTTTCCTCAAATCTTTTGCATAAAGCAAATATCAGGTATCACTAGATCTTTTGGGTGGCAAGTCTAGGTGAGGAGAGCCACTAATGGTCTCTAGGCTTTCCAAATCCATTTCTCATCTGCAGAATGCCAGGCACTGTTTTGCTTTGTAGCTGCCAGCTCCAAGTGTCTGACTTTTTTTTTTTTTTTTTTTTTTTGAGCCAAGATCTTAGTATGTAGCCCTGGTGGTTAGGCTAGAGCTTGCTACGTAGACGAGTCTAGCCTCAAACTCACAAAGATCTGTCTGGCCCTTTCTCACAAGTGCTTTTAACAAAAGAGGAAATCACTTTGTAAACCATTATTAATAGGCTTAAGAACAGGAGCAGAAGTGGAATGGGCTGGAGGAGAGGACCTGTTGGCCCTTTACTCTTCAGTTCTCATTTGATTGCTTTTAGAGCCAATTCCTCCTGCAGACCTCCTGCCTCGTAAGAAACGAGAAGTAGGGTAACCATGTCACTCCAGACAGTATTTAACAATAGCAACAACAACACTTTTAGCTTTTACTCATTTCCCTCTTACTTACCATCTGGTGGACATTTATCGAAACTGTTGGAAGTTGTAGTAAAAAGGTTGGAAGCCCTTTACCCTGGACTTTCATAAGATTATATCTGGGTAAAGCATCCACAGTAGACAAATCCAGAAATCTTGAGAGCAGATTAGTTGTTGGGGACTCTGAGGAGAGGGGGTGCACGGGGAAGGGGGCAGTAGTGACATCATAGTACAGGATCCAGTTTTCAAGGAGATGACGCAAAGGCTCTGGAAATAGATGGCAGTGGTGCTGGTCACAAGCACTCTAAATGTCCTACAAACCACCAACAGTATAATATCAAAGGGTGTATTTTAGAACGCAGTCTGTAACTACCAAAAATATTAAAACCAACCAACCAGTGGTTCTGGCTACAGATTATCTAGCCTCTACTATATATAAAACACACACATGTATAGCATGAAGTTGTTGCCTACCATTTAATACTAAATTCATATTTCAGAATTGGTAACAAGCACATATATAAGGCAAATACCTTTTTTACAATCTAAACCCTTCCACACAACCACACCCAAAGACAAATGGCATTAGCATCCCAGATGTTGCTAACATGTAGCCCCGGAAGTCTAGAGGGACCAGGACCCTAATCCGGTGTCTCATAAGATCGGCCCCTCTACATCAGCACCCACTTCAACCTCACTCCTCAGAAAAAGGCCTCCTGTGACCCACACAGAGAAAACACCTCCCCATCCCATACCTTTCTGCGCCTTTTGTACTCAAGGCCATTTTAAAATTGTTTTTTAAGTTTTTATACAAATATATAATATATGTGGGAATTTTGCCTCCTGTCTCCCTAGTTCCTTCTCTCCCCTTCTCATATTCCCCTTTGCTCACCTAGATAATTTTACTGTCATGCCATAGGCACACACAGGACTTTAAATGAGCAGGCAGTTCCCAAAAGATAAAATGCAAAAAGCCAGTAAACATATGTGAAAATTTTCAAATTCACTAGTTATTGCTGGCAAATGAATTTTATTTTTGCTTAATTTTTTCATAATGGTCCTGAAACTTGAAATCATTTTCTATCTTGAATATGTCTTGTGTTTACAAATAAGTCATTTACTGTTAGTGTCCCACATTCCCATGCACAACACAGACATGGTATCCAAAGTTCCTTCACATGCTCCCTGTGCCTGGTAGAAGAGTAGCATTCCAATTGTAACACAATAACTACATTTCCTATTAGTCCTGGTATTTAAGTCTTCAGGCATAGCACATTATCATTAAAAAATATATGATGTCTTAGAACTTTAAATTATTCTTACATGTGCATACCTACAGTGTTAATGAATAGTCAATACCTGTGGACTTCCTTTGAATACAATATATATCTACATAATAAATTCTCACACACATTAACACAACTGATAAGTACCTAATAACTTCTTCTTTTGACCTACACACAATATATCCATATCCACACCAAATACATAGTCATTATTCTGATGCTAAATATGTTGTATTATTGATTCACATAGAAAGAATATAACTGTTTATGATGCTACATTTCTGGCAAGAGATTTTACTTCACATTCTGCTGCTAAGCCTCAGACTTTAAAATTCATATCTAAGACTCTTAGCTGGTGTAAAGCAGCTTGGCATAATAAGTGAGTTTTGATTTCCTCTCCAATGTTCCTGGCTGCTGCGAGAATTGATTTCTAAGACTCTTCCCATTGACCCATGAGGCTGTGAAGAAGAGATAGCCCTTCTTAATCGCAAAGATCAGGCAGAGCTTACAATCCCTGTCATTGTGCAGATGTCACCTTCAGAGCCTGCTTCACTGTGTCTCTCTGGAGAAACACAAATGTTTTAGTGACAGGACACTGACTGACAGCTTTTAACACTCTGAAAGAGGCTGGTTAGTAATGATGGCATGGTATTATCCCCTGGAGGATACTTGTATCCACACATCACCGTTCCATCCAAATATACACACGAGTATTAGAATAGTTCTCTTATTGGAGTATTTCTTACCCAAGAGCACCAGGAGCAATAGTGAGCAAGATGTACCCTTTAACTTTTGACTGGACAAGCAGTGGGAACAGCAAGTTAGCGCATTCAAACCCACACAAGCTGCACTTCAGGAGAGTTATCTTTCTAACTGGTCATTCCTAAGAACGCAAGGACACCAACACAAGGAAGACACAGTACTGTGAATCTGTTCATTTCCCTAAAGCTAGATTAGTCTAATCATTTAGTGAGCTTCATGGGCCTTTCCCCATCTTCTCTCATTAAACAACTAAAACTCAGAAAACTTAAAGCTGTAGACAACGGCCAGGAAACTTCTCTTTATCTTACATATTATTTTCCCTCCAAGGATCAGAGAAACTGGAGAAAATGCTGAATAAAGACATGCACTTAAGCTCCATGTTACTATACACAACTCATTTGACAGTCTAAAATCAAGTGATTATAAATGGTCACGCTGGGCCAGTTTGCTGCTATTTCATAAAGAGAAGCCTGGAAAACATCACAGTTGGAGGCTGTCACTCTTACTTTGACTAAATAAGGTGTGTAGTATGTTTCCTAAACAGCTTGATTCCAACAGATAGATATAACAAATAGGAAGAGAAAAGAAAACCCACTTCAGAGAGCCTCATAGCGTGTGAATTAAAAAACAAAATCAGATCACTAAAACTCCCATTAATTCCATGCTATAGAGTTTCACTAGTGTTAACTTCTTTGATTAAAAAACACATAAGATACCTGCATTTTTTTTCTCTAGACCTCTGGGTCCCCTTTCATTCCCAAAACACAGACCTCTACTGAAGAGAATTAGCTCCCCCAACTCACACCCACAAGTTTGTTCTCTTCTAGAATGTTTGTCTTTCAAAACCTGGATGGTACACAGCCTCTGTGGGAAGCACCTCCCTGATGACCGCTTCAGTACCAAATCTATCCATCCTTCCCAGGGATTCAACCTTAGTGAAACTGAGTTATAATTCATTTTCTACAAGTTTGTCACACACCCTGTGGTTCAAGTATGACATGTCCCCCATAGACTCAAGTTTGAGCTTCACTTCCAACTGGTGGTGCTGTTTGGGAAGGTTATGGAACCTTCAGGAAGTAAAGCTTTGCTGGCAGAAAAACATCATCAAAGGCTTCCCTTGAATTGTCATTAGCTGGCTTGTTCTTTCTCTGGTTTCTGTCCCTACCATCATAAATTCCTTCCTGCTGCCATGTCTTCCCTACAATTACCACGTGTCTTCCCTGGGACTGGAAGCCAAATAAACCTTTCTCCTTGAAGTCGCTTTTGACAAGGTCTTTTAATATAGCATTACAAAGCTAGCTAAAACATCTACTACATGAGAACCTTCATGGCAAAGATGAGATGTTCTGGAGTATGGCTCCCCAGAATCCCACACGAGGCCATTACCAAGTGGCTTCTCAGAAAACACCTAGCAGCAAGGAAGAATAAAGGATGAATGAATGAATGAATGAATGAATGAAGCAATTTAGTGTTCTGGTCTGTTACCATTTCCCCTGTAAATATCTTTCCATTCTATATCAAATAGAGTTTATCTTTTGCCTGTTCCACCTCAAGCATCTTCAGTTTCCAAGTTAATAACAGCGAAAGGCTGGTGAAGTGCCCTGGCACAATGATTCTGCTATTGAATGATTTACTACTGTGGCTTACATGAGCAGTGGTTCATATTTACACGCTTTTAATTGGCAGATGCTTTTCTTCATGAGTGAAGATGTTTGTTTACCTCCTTTATTGGTTTAGTTATAAAGTCATATGTGAAATGATTCTCAGTGTGCAAAGTCCAAGCCAAACAGAAAACCTTGACAAATACATTTTACCATGTCCCCTAACTCACTCATCTCTCACGAAATAATCTTTGTATTTAGTTTCTTACCCCTTTAGGCACATTTATTCATATATGTACTTGTATACACATGTTTTGTGTTGTTTGGATGAGGACTGTATACCTGTGTGAATTCATACAGTTTTATAAATATCTCATTTAAAATAATGTCTCAGAGATGTTCTCAGGTTAGAAATGGACCACATGCTTCCATAGAACCAGCATTCTATATAGAATACTTCAGAGTATACTAATCATTCCATATAGAGTGACGTGAATTAGCTCCTAACCCTTTTATTCTTAAAAATCCCTAACATATTTCTCTATTACAAGGTGCCATCTATTAAAGTAAATTCTTGAAGATAATTCCTAGCTCAAACAGAATATAGAGAGAGCAAAGCATGAACTTGTCACTTCAAAACCACCAATGGTAATCAGTAATAGGTTTGTCTCTATTTCTTGCTTGCTTTTCTCTGTTGGTCAGTGTGATGATATCAACTATTTGACCTATCAAACGTGAAGATGGCTGAATACATACTCAAAGGAATCATACCACATAGACATTAGCAGGGTCCTGCTCAACTCCTTCTTGAAGACATCCTGATAACAGAATCTGAACTGTATTCACATTTCACATCAAGAAGGGGCCTGACATGGTGGCGCATGTGGCCCACTCCTTTAATCTCAGCACTTGGGAGGCAGAGGCAGGTGGATCTCTGTGAGTTTGAGAACAGGCTAGCCTACACAGTAAGTGCCAGGCCAGCCAGGGCTGAATAATAAGACCCTGCCTTAAAACAAACAAACAAGAAAGCAAAAAAGGCATTAGAGGAAATGAATGATGAGTATCTTCACCTAAGCTGCCTTGTTTAGACCTCTTAGCAACCCATAAGGCAGAATTTATCTGTTTTCAGATACCCAAACTGTGGCTGGCTAACGCTGGATCCCCCAAATTAGGACAATGCACCCCAACATATCTCGTTAAGGCTGTCCATGTTGGTCCTCTAAAGCATTCTACTTTTTAGTATTACATTTCTGTCAAAAAGGGCAGAAGCCTTCATGTAGCAAATCTTTGTTTTCTAAAAATGGAATTGAACAAGAGAAAGTGAGAGCAGTTTGGCAGAGCCTGGTAGATTAGACATCATACATCAGTGAGCCTGAACTTCACTGAAAACCTGTTTACTGTAAAAAGCAACTGTTTACTGTAAAAAGGAGTCTCCCCATTTCCCTGAGAGCTAGCATAAAATGTCACTGGGTAAAATCCATCAGAACTGATGAAAAGTAGATGAGGATAGGAATTATACCCCAGACATCTTAGCAAACTTCAATATGAAATAGTTTAAATCTTTATCCTGGCCAAAAATAAAATAAAATAAACCCATAATTTTATTGAAAGCTTACAAAAGCTACTCCAGAACTAAAATTCGAACTCTGAACTAAAAAATACAAATTGATTTTCATACTTTTCAAATATTTCTACTACAAAAAATCATGTTTTTGAGTGAACAGAAAAAATGCTTTCTAAAGTATAGAAAATCATGAAATAAAGGGTTGAGACACTTCATTGTAGAGATGTGATCCAGAACCTGTGACCATCACCTACCAAGGATGATGCTGTTCTGTTCCTGAGTATAATTCTGACAGCACAAATGTCAAGTCATATTTCTCATCCTTTAGTGTGGCAACATCCTTTCTTTGCTGTCAGATAACAAAGTTCAGGAAAAGCAGAGATTACAACTGAAGGGGAAAAGGGGAGGGAGGGAGGGAGGGAGGGAGGGAGGGAGGGAGAGAGGGGGAGAGAGAGGGAGAGAGAGGGAGAGAGAGGGAGAGAGAGAGAGAGAGAGAGAGAGAGAGAGAGAGAGAGAGAGAGAGAGAGAAAACATGAACCAGATCTTCTCTTCTTCATCCAACCTTTTATTTTCTTCTTTATCATACAACAAAACAAAATAAAAGTACTGGATATGAAAACCAGAGAGATCCTTCATGTCTGAGTCTTGGCAAGTTCAGTTGCTTTAGTAATGGAGCTGATTCCTGTGACCTTTTCCATTATGATAATCCCTCAAAGAAAATTAAAACCATTTTCTAAAACATGGTTCAAGGAGTTTCATAGAAAATTGAAGAAAACATTTAGGAACATTCAGGCCATTTTTTCTAAGTGTGTAAAATATATAGTTCTGGTATGCCTCCTCACTATTTCAAGCATGATTATTTGTGAGTAAAAGGTGAAATCAACTTGAGAGATTTTTTTTTTCAGGAAATCCCCTATTTTGAGAGTCATTGTTCCTTACTTTTCTCTTCCATGTATAGCTTTAAACTGAAGAACACCTGAAACAAGGGGATTATGCATTTGTTTATACTTCAAGAGGTTTTAGAATTAAAGGATACTAATGCTTCATTCAAAAAGGATGCTTGTTTTGAAGATTACACGTAAGTGAGTGGCTTGAGAGCCACTAGATTTCCACTCAAGCTCTAATGAGCACATCTCCCCAGAGCACGAGTGCACACAGACAGCTGGTGTAAGGTGATCCAGGAGGTTCACTCGTATCCAATAAGATGACTCAAGAGTGTGTTCCTGTTCTCATCAAAGGACTAGAGACAGAAGGAAACCACAATCTGATCAATGGTGACTTAGCTCAATGAATCTCAACCTTCCTAAGGCCAAGGCCCTTTAATACAGTCCTTCATGTGGTGACCTCCATAAAATTAATTTTATGTAAATTTTCTACTGTTATAAATTATAATGTAAATATCTGATATACAGAATATCTGATATGCAACCCAAAGGGGTCACAACTCACAGGTTGAGAACCACGGGCTTAAATGAATTGATCACAATTCACCCTCAACAATGAAAATTACATGTATAGAGACAATATCTAAAAGCTGAGACCTTTTAAATTCTCCTCTCCCTCTTATTGCCCTTATGACTGTGCCTCAGTTTCTCCCCGTTAAAATGGGAATAATACCAAATGATCCAGATGACTCACAACATCACATTAAGAATTAAATAAGACATCAGAGACAAAGAAACTAAAAAAAATTCCTAGAAAATATATGTAAACAATGAAAATGGAATTATAATTACTAGTTCTGGTTCACAAAGTTGGATTTTCAGGATAAATAACAATTTATTTGTGGCAATGGAGGAAAAATTATGGCTCCAATCAACATAAGGCATTCTGCTTCTTTCTCAGTCTCAGTAAAAAACCAAAGACTTGATTGGATAGAATGAAAAAAAATTAAATGGCTTTTGTTTCAAATTCATATTTCTGTCCCTTTCTATTAAGAGCCAGTAATGCAGCAATTAAGTCACAGTATGCAATTTAAAATGCATCGAGTGACTGATAACTAGGGCCTTTAAGTACCATCACCCAAGCAGATCAGTCTCAAACATATGCTACACAGGATGCAGGGCAGATAATGAAGACTTCAGTATCAGCATTATGACCCTTAATTTCAAAAGGAGTGTGTTCTATTGCTACAGTATCTCATGCATAATGAGAGAAGACACCAGGAAAGCACAAACATCATTACATAAAGGAACCCTTGCTTTGGTCCTGGTGTAGTTCCATTTCTATTCAGCTCAAATACCACAAGACAAAGGATTATAAAAGAATGCTTTGGAGAAGCCAATTTTGTAAAGACTGAGATGGAAAAACAGAACACAATGTATACTCCTGTGCTCCAAACAGCTGGAAGGCTACATTAAAAGGCTGAGGATGCCTTTACAATGCACTTGAAAACCTGTCTGCAACCTCACACCCCTGGGTCATAGGTGCTTTGAAAGAAACAGGAAATGGCAAATAACTCATTTCTTCTGAAGGGGACAATTGAGTTGGCAGTGATTAAAATATGCCAACTCAATTATGCCTTTTCTCTTCCATGTATAGCTTAATTCCTTTGTCTCAAAGGAATTAAGAAAACCATTTCAAGTCTTGGAGGTACCTATTCATACATGGTAGTCTTAAGAAAATTCAGAAGCAAGCATTCCTTTTAAAGCCTCATCACAGATAGTACTTTTGAAATATCAAAGGCAAGGATGTGCCTCCAACACTGCTTAGAAGTATGGGGATGAGTCACTTCACTGAAGGAGCTTAAACATAGATTTGTCTACAGTGTGTTTCCTAATGGACTCTTCCAAGATTTTTTTTTATCTAAGGCAGTATCAGTGAGATTCTTGGGTTTTTATTTTATGTTAAAAAAACAACATTAATGCATTCACAAATATTACAAAATTTGCCAACAATTTCATTGTTTGCTATTACTGTTTAGTATAGCTTCCAAGTAACTTTAAAACTGTATTACCTAGAAGAGCTTGAAAACAACCAAATGAAGGCTAGGGAGATGACTCAGGAAGGAACTCATAAATTCAAAAATCTGGCACAAGTCAAAAAGATAGGCACAACTATGAACATGCACAAGCCAGGAATGCTGTGGACATGCATAAGCCAGGAATGCTGTGGACATGCATAAGCCAGGAATGCTGTGGACATGCATAAGCCAACCATGGATGTGAACTACATAAGCTAGGAATGGCTGTGAACACGCATAAGCCAGGAATGCTGTGGACATGCATAAGCCAGGAATGACTGTGAATATGCATAAGCCAGGAATGTTGTGGTCATGCATAAGCCAGGCATGGCTGTGAACATACATAAGCCATAAATAACTATGAATATGCATAAGCCAACAATGCTGTGGACATGCATAAGCCAGGCATGGCTGTGAACATACATAAGCCAGGAGTGACTATGAACATGCATAAGCCAGGCATGGCTATGAACAGGCCTATAACTCCAGCTTAGTGAGAGGCAAAGACAGGAGGTCAGAGGGCCTTACTGGTGGCCAGACAAGTTTCATGTTCAGTAGCAGAACTTGTCTCAAGTGAGTAAGATTGAAAGTGATAGAAAAGATATACAAGGTCTTCCCCTGGCTTCTGCGTGTACATGCACACATATGAGCACATATCACATGCACATCACACAAACACACCACCACTTTAAAAAAACAACTAAATAAGATACCAGAATGATTAGTTAGGAAAATAGAAATAATGCTGAATTAATTATAAAAATGTAGTGTGTAACTATGCCAAACCTTTATTTATTAGATAAGAATCTAATCTAAAGAAAAACAAAGTAAGACTACATGGCATGGTAATACACAGTGAACTGTATAACCATTCATCCCAGAACTGAACAGAACAATGATGGTCTCTCTACTCATGAAACTGATATGTCAATTAAGGGACAGAGATAGACAGTAGGTTTGTTTTGAGACGGAGTCTGGCTATGCATGCCAATCTTGCTTTGGACTCAACATTTAGCCCAACTTGGCCTTGAACTTGTAACCTCCTGCTTCTGTCACCCAAACATTGGGAATATAATATAGATGAAATATTAATTGTTTTATAAAACAGGTAAATAAGGACAGTAGAAACCTACCACTGGTAAAGAAGGGTATAGGTTATCATATTCCTAAGCAGGCAATTTAGGTAAAAATTGAAAGTACAAATTTAATGACTTTAAACTCAATAAATGGTTCTTTTGACTAAATTCTACCCAGAGCTCTAAGCTATTAAACCTCTTTAGAGGACAGAGGCAACATCTCTTATGTAATCCATAATCAACTGCAAGTTCATTATCACAAGCTATTCTATTACTGCAGGTAGCGAGCACAAGTGACTTCGGGGAAGCATAGGCTGTGGACATGGAATCTGCATTGGAATGGTGGGTGACACCGCATTAGCTTAGAATAATAATTCTACCACCTAGTTCCATGATCCATTAATTGCTGTTGTTTTTAAGCAAGGAAAGGAGATAGAGAATCAGTGAAGTGTCAATGTAGAGTACACACAGGACCAGATAGATGCATTCTCTCCATAATGTTCTACAAGATCAACAGGAGCAGGGGATCATTTATTCTGGAAATCCAGACAGTTACCTCCATCTAAACTCTGTTAAATGGCTTGCATATACCTCAGACAGGCCTTCCACTGTTCCCCTTCAGTTCCACCACTACGGAAATTCAATCAAAGGCTGGGTTAAAGATTCCAGTTCCTGTCAAGCCAAGATATTGAAGGTGGCTTTTCTGATCACAGCAATTCTCAGACAGTGCAGGTGTTATGATGAGTCCTAAAATACAACCTGACATATTTTCAACTGCTTGTTCCCATGTCCAATACTGCAATTATTATATGTCATATCATATCTGATAAAACAGCAGGAGAACAGATTGTCAACTGGACAGATATGCACACATGCATATCTCTATAGAGAGAGAGACAGACAGGAATTTTGTTAAAACTGGGGAAGAGACAGAGGAAACAGCTCAACAATAAGGAAAACAAAAACAGGAATAAAAAGGAGAAAGGAAGGTTATGCAATTGACACTTTCTAAAAATAGTGTCTGGGGAGCTATCATCTTTGTGATAATTCTATGAAATGAATTATTCATCAAAACTTATTAAAACTAAGAATTTAAGTAATACCTCTGAATATACCTCAGAATAATATAACAAGATAATCACAAGCCCTCACTCAAATTCATGTTGATTAACAGTAAATAGTTTTTGGACTGACTGATTTCTTCCTTTGAGTAACAACACTGCCTAGATAGACTCTGTTGCCAAAAAAGCCACAAAATTGTAATGGGATGAGTTTCTGGAGTAGGGCTTAATGACAGCTTTGATGTGAAGGTGCTCCCCAGTGTTCTGAACTATGCGCTGAAGCATTTGCCACACAAAATGTGGGGACAACAAACACCATCTTAAACATAACTTTTATTTAAAATATGTGTATTTTACATTTATTTTAAAGCTAAAGATCCTATATTTGATGAGCATGACTTCTAATTTTAGTTATAATTATTTTTAAATATGCAAAGTTATTCCTGACATCTCAAAAGAACAAGTTATTACTGTCTGTTGGCTCATTTTTAGGAGAGCTATATCATAAAAAATGTATACCTTCATATAATTAAAAAAATCTAAGCACTGTGAGTTGACTAAAGTAATATGGACTATTAAATAATTCAAAATTGTGTTTAGCGGCAGCAGCTGTTTAATTAAAAGGTAAAAACAGCAACTAATCCACTATGGGTGACAGAAATACAGTCTATATCGGTGGCAAGATCCCCTAGGATAGACACTATAGAATGAATTCAAGAAGTCCTCAGCCTCACCTAACGAATATAGTAAAAATAACCACAATAAATCATCACTTAAATATACTCTATATCAAAGAGTACCCAAAAACTCCAAGTTCCTTGTAGACAGCAATTTTACATTTC
This sequence comes from Peromyscus maniculatus bairdii, assembly GCF_049852395.1. NCBI lineage: Eukaryota > Metazoa > Chordata > Mammalia > Rodentia > Cricetidae > Peromyscus > Peromyscus maniculatus. The sequence continues at coordinate 28,954,986 of NC_134860.1, read as the reverse complement.
AAGGTAACAAATCCTCTCTATTCTACATATTGCTAACCATTGTCCAGCTTACCTAAAGGTCTGAAACTTCACCTCAGCTTATAGGAGGCTACAAAAGCCCTTAAAAGCATTATATCTTTTCAAAGTTAAGAACTTCAGGCTTGGCAATCAAATACCTGTTTATAGTTACTGTAAACCTTAACAAATACAATAACCAATTAATGTACAAAGTTAACTAACCTCCCCAACAAATGACAGTATAATTTTACAGAGAAATGGTATTCACTTATTATTTCAGGGGTGGGGCTTTTTTGTTAAATAAAAGAAGAAACTGTTGTTAAGAGAATAATAGGATCATTTGTGAAGATAAGTAAATAGTTTTCCCAAACTATAATAGATTATCTGATTCTAGTCAATTCTCTTAGAAAACAATCACAATATTTGGGTAAAATCATATGTGTAAAGATGTTTATTACATAAATGTTTTAATAAAAGAAAAAATATATAAATACCAATAACAAAACTTGAGCAAGAAATTATGGCACAATTATACAATGAACTAATTTTATGGGATTAATATTTATTTTAAAACAATTTAAATAACAAAAAGGAAACTATAATAAATGCAATATTAATTCATCTTCTTACAAAGAGACTAAGACAAAAAAGTGAAATGATTGTTTGCTGAACTTTGCCTAGACTATATAATAAGTGGCATTAATTCACTTTGCAACTTGGTCTATTCTGTCTGTGCTTCACAAAAGACATCAGCTAAGTTTGGAGGCGGGAGATAAACACTGGAGTAATATCAATAGGAAACAAGCAGAAATGGGAGAAACTGAGAAAAGTATAAGGCAGAGAAATGAATTCTTGTTTGGGACAATTGCAGTATAATTTGACAATTTACTGCCTCTGAAAATATCTGAATAGTTGTCTTTAACAGAAAACAATAAATTATTTTGGTATTTATTCTACTTCCACAGTGGAAAGGATGAGGGATGAGAGCCCCTCCAGAGTGACAGAAGAGAAGGAAGAAGGGGCTGTCATTCACCTTATAAACAAGCAACACAAACAGTTCACGTGGTTAACATTCACATCATGTGTCCTGTGGATTTTATTTGCAAATTATAGGGTCAGCAGAGCAGAAAATGAGAGTCTTTAATTAGGCAGAGCAGGTGGCTAAGAGCCATGAGGTGAATATTAGCCACATAGCTGTCCAGTGCCAAAAATCATGGATTTGACCTACAGCATGAATTTTAAGGATGAAGGTAACAGTCTCCAAATAGTCAAAGCTTGAGTGAAGTCCAAGTTCTGTGTGCAGTTTACTGAATTAGGTTTATTGATCTTTAATGAGTTGGTTTACTCTTCACTTGGGTTAGGATTTATTGCTTCCAAATTATTTCCATGCTATCCATACTGTAAAACACTTTGTGCTGTGACTAAAGCAAATTTTTGACCTACTAATAGTTTCGTTTTCCCTTACTGGGTCTACTTAGCAGCATGAAGCATTACAAAATGAGACTACCTTAGGGTATAACATTCAACTCCTTCTAACAGTCAAAGAAAAGATTTTTAGGGCATTGGAACTCTTTTCTGTGTTATTAAAGCACATATCATTCCAAATTTATCTAAACCCATCAATTATGCTACATCAAGAGTGAGTGCTGACACAAATTGCTTTGGGAGGTTCTAATGAGTCAACTCAGGTCCATCAACAACAGCAAATGTGAAACTTGGAGGATTGATATTGGGGGAAGCTGTGGACAGGCAGGGGCAGGATATTTCTAACAATCACTACAACTTCTGTTCCATTTTCATGTGAACCCATAAAATTCTCTAAAGATAAGGGTTATTAAAATATAGATCCTAACCTTTAAAGGCTCTTCTATTATAACAAGGCTATGGCTTATAAAATCAAATGGTTTTGTTATTCACCATTTTAGAGTTCCTGCTGATCACCTTCACATGACTCCAACTCTCAATTATGTAGCTGTGTTACTTGTAGGCAAATAGCTCTGCAATGAATCCATGAGCAGGCCCATGCCCATGTGCTATTACACACCAGGAAATAATCTCAAGCCTCAGTTTGCTCATCTATAACATGGGAGAAATGGTGGTTAACTGTGTCACTGAAAACTCAAGGAAATCCCTTTTGTTATGATTCACTACAACTTAAAGAGAAGAACCAGCAATTCTTCATCTTTGTCCACATTACATAGGATGACTAAAGAAGAATATATGGAACCTTTAGGAATGATGATGCTCCATTTAGAACTCATTAACACTGGAGTCTTTCACCTGTCTAGAGAATTACTTAAACCCTATCTGGAATCATTATTGTTCTTCTGCATTTGAAGTCATCTAACTCAAAGAAGGTCTTAATGATTCTAGTTTGGTCCCCCAAGAGTTCAAATTCTACTTGCTAGACCATTCTTCAGAAGAGGACACTTTGAAAAACTGATTTGCAGAGTGCACCAAATTTATTTTAAGAAATAATATTTTTGAATTAATATGAAATAAATAATTCAGAAGTTTCACGTTATCAGGGAATTACATTTAAGTGATCAGTTGGGGATCTCTTGAACAAAAGCATCTAGCTTACTAGAGGAATGTTCCTCTGCATTTAACCCTGCTCCCTTTGGAGAGGATGAGACAGCTTGTGGGAGAAAGAGAATAAATCTTGGCTGTATTCAAAGAGAGAACAAAGGCAGGCAGGCAGGTAAAAGGACACAGCTCCATGGAAATGACATTTAGTTTTCTTTTGAGTTCTAAAGTATTGAACATTTCAAAATCTCTATTTGAAGAAACTCAGAAATCTGTCGAGTGGGTATAAAAAATGATATGGCCTGCCACTTAGGTGCTAAAAATGTTAGCAATTATCTAGTCTAGTTGTTTTGTGTTAAGGCAAAGGTGGGCAGAAAATGTCATCCCTTCATATCCCACTTTGGTGTGAGGATCGTATATTATAAGCTCTATAAAAGCCAATAGGGACACTTACCTATAAAAACCATTCTGACACTTACTCTTTTGTTCCTGAAAGCAGGACACAAAACTCCCCTGTAGAAAGTCCCTCCTATGAAGGGGGAAAAAAGTATTGTATGTGTATATCTGTGTGTGTATATGTGTGTGTGTGTGTGTGTGTGTGTGTGTGTGTGTGTATGTGTGTGTGTGTTTGTGTGCGCGCGCATGTATACATGCATGCACAGAGGCAAGACTTCAACATCCTGTGACTCCTCACTCTACACTAGTGGTTATCAAATTTCCCAATGCTGTGACCCTTTAATACACTTCCTCATGTTGTAGTGACCCCTAACCAAAAAAATTATTTTGTTGCTACCTTATAACTGTAATTTTGCTACTGTTATGAATCATAATGTAAATATTTGATATGCAGGATATCTGATATGTAACTTCCAAAGGGGTCATGACCCATAGTCTGAGAACCAATGCTCTACACTTCTTTTTTCAAGACAGGGTCTTTACTCAACTTGAACGTTACATAAACTGTCTGGCCATGAAGCCCTAGGGATTCTCCTGTCTCTGCTTGGAATTACAGGAGTACTCAACCACACCTGTTTCCTTTTGTTTCCATGGGTGCTGGGACTCAAACGCAAGTCCTCATGTTTACACACCTCACTGACTGAAATATCCAGCTAACTCCAGCACAGACAACCAAACCACATGTTACTTTTCTTGTGGCTATGACAGAATGCCTGACAAAAGCAGCTTAGGAAAGTGTCTACTGTGACTCACAATTGAAAGGCACCTCCCATCGGTGAAGAGGACACCTTGGCAGGAAATGCTGTGGTAGCTTCCACATTTAGGAAGCAGAGAGCAAGTAACACCACACTCAGGCACCTTTCTGTTTTGTATTCAGTGCAGAACTTGAGCCTGGAGTGGAGACACCCACCTTATCTTCCCACCTCAACTCAGTCTAGAAACTTCCACACAGGTGTCGCTAAAGGTCTGTCTCCTAGGGGATTCCAGATCTTGTCAGTTGACATTCAATGTTCACTATAGTAATTCTTTTTAAATTTTTAGCTTTACCACATAGTAACTTTTCTACAACTGCTTTTGTTCAAACATTTATATTTGAACAATGTGTGTGTGTGTGTGTGTGTGTGTGTGTGTGTGTGTGTGTGTGTGTGTGTGTCTGTGTATTCCACTTCTTTTTATTTCCTTGAGTGGGAGTTCTGTGTCATAAAATTTATCTGAAATACTTTTTTATGTTTTCTATTACCTCTAACCTAGTATCTGTTTTTTATCAATTAAATTCTTAGTGACAGTTCTCTTCCACAAATCTTAAGAAGGTAGAGAGATTTAAGCTTTGTTCACTTTCTTTTGGGGTGTTTGTTGTTGTTGTTTGCTTTCTGCCTTTTCAACAAGGTGTTCATCTTCTATTCTTGAAACTATCCACATGTTTCTAGTTTTCTAACAAAAAGTCATGAAGACAACTAGCATACTGGAAAGACTTGAACACAGTCAATTCTTTATGATTTTCTTATTGCTCATCCCTTGGAAAGAATATCTTCCTCCTGCACTCTAGAAAAGCTGACGTTCAATTGGGCTTTAGGGATCCTCCTCACTTTCAGCCTAGGACAAGTGACACAGACCCATCCACTTGCCATATTGATTGGTTCAGGAATGGTCATGAGACTAAAGTAGAGCCAATGAAAATGCAGAACTTTTTGTTCAGCGGTTATGGAAGAGATCATGTTTTCTTTTAAATACAAACAGAAAAATGAGAAAGGCTAGACATAGAGTGATCATGTTCAAACCACAATTTGAGAATTTGCTAGAGAGTGAAGATTAGGTATATTATCAAGGAAAGAGGAAACAGAAATTCTCTCTCGCTAGCGCGCGCGCACACACACACACACAAAAGATGGTGGGGGTTGGGGGGAAGTGGGGAGGCAGGGAATGGGAGGCTGATCTGTTAGGAGACAGGACAGAGAAAGAATAGGACAGGATAAAAAGCAGGGAGCCATGGAAATGCTGTTAGGATCCTGCCCTCACTCCTGAACATGTGCAGCTCAGGGTCTTGTGTCTTACATCATCAGGGGGCGCTGACGACTATGTACACACCTTAAAAAGCCAAATGCAGACCCCACACTCTCTCTCTCCTCTTTGCTGTCTGCTCCCTACTCTATTCTGCTCCCCTCTTCCCCCACCCCACCATCTTTCTCTCTCACCAAACCTGGTCCTCTCCCCTGCCCCTTTTCCTCCTAATAAAGCTCTGAATACTGATACTGGGTTCTGTCATGACTGTGACCTTTCCACTCAGTAACCAGTGCCACCACCAGCGCTGATTATCATCCTTTCATTGGTGCCATGGACCTGGATAGGAAATTCCACTCACTCAGGGTCTGGGTCTGAGCATTGTCAGAAACCTATACCAAGGACCTGTGACTGACCGCTAGGCTTTTTTTCATACTGCTGCTGCTACCTCCAGCACTACCTTGGTACTGCTTCCGGACTGTGCTTGTGACACCATGTCTCCCCCCACCACACAGGCTTCTAAGATTGGTGAGTTCCCCCACTGTTTCCTGAGGCTGCAGCCTGAGCTGTATTCCTCACACCGGACCCCTGAGGGTCCTCAGGCTGTGCTAACACTAGCACGGACTCATTCTCTCCCTTGACGAAAGGGTCAATGCTGTCGGACCCCCAGGGGGTGCTCATGCTGCATACACTCCCAGCCCTTACTCCTCTCTTGATGAAGCAGGGAGTAACCCATGCTGATTAGGTAGCAGGGAGTAACCCATGCTGGTAGGATCCTTCTCCTACCTCTCCTATCCCGGGGACACCTGAGACTGGAGTCTGTTACTTAATGGGAAAAGATTCTCCAGCTAAGACAGGAGCTTTCATTTCATTGCTCCCTCCAATGTGCTCACTCGAGACCTGTAAACAGTGCTTCTCCTCCTCACGCACACAGACAGGGTCACTGCCTTGTCCCTAATTCCAAAGAAATAAGTTCTCATGCACCATAAGCTTTTATCTTCCCAGTTACCTCTTCTAATTAACTGTTCAGTTAATGGTTACAGAATCACCACAGAACTGGAATCCAGGGATCAAGTAAGAAACTGTAACAGCTAAAAGTATTTACAACCCCAGACCTAAAAGTGCCTGGACTCTACAAAAACAGACTTTAATATAACCATCTATTACTGTTAAATGCTCTCAAAAATTGATCACCTGTGTCTCCTAGATACTAAACTAGTAAAGGAAACAGGTGCCTTAAATAATCTGTGTCTTATAAGGCTTAAAAACATGTTCCAATATCTCTGTCTCTCTCATTAACACTAACCAATACAAGCAGAGGACTAAACACTATAATGGTCACTAATTTTCTTATGGCTGCTTCTTAAAATATTCAAAAATTTTCCCAAGCTCCAGAAACCAGCTTAAATCCATCTGGACAGGTCGGATCTACTTCAGGCCTTTCCTGTCTCTCCAGCATCCTGTCAGACACAAAAGCGGACAGAGTGCCAAGCCAAGAGGGACGGACGGTTCCAGGGCAGCAGGACAGCCTTACCCACCATCCCAGGACGTCTGTCTACCTCAGAAGGCCCCCTTCCCTACCCACTCAAGAGGCAACCAACGCCCACCAAGTCAGCTGGAAGCAGTTTTTCTGGGAGAGACGACGCCCCTATTCCTATCCACTCACTTTTTTTTTTTTATAATAAGCAAAAACTCTGAAATGTTAGGATCCTGCCCTCACTCCTGCACATGAACAGCTCAGGGTCTTGCATCTTACGTCATCAGGGGGTGCTGGCCACCATGTATGCACCTTAAAAAGCCAGATGAAGACCCCACTCTCTGTTCTCTGCTCTGCTCTGCTCCCCTCTTGCCCCACTCCATCTTTCTCTCTCATCAGGTCTGGCCCCCTCCCCCCTTTTCCTCCTAATAAAGCTCTGAATACTGATACTGGGTTCTGTCGTGACTGTGACCGTGACCTTTCCATGTAGTAATCAGCGCTTCCACCAGCACCAATTATCATCCTTTCACATGAAGATCCCAGCTAATCCCCAAATGATGCTAACTGCAACACAACACCTTTCTTGGTACAACCCACTCAGTTTCATTGTCTAATCTAGCCAGAAAGAGTCACTTTCCATTCCTTTCTAGTGGAATTACTCTAACATATTAACAGGCAAGCTGGGGCAATGACTAGTGGTCCCATTTTTTATGTCCTACTCTCCCACTCCAAGAGCATTGTTCTATCTTTTGCTGCCAAATAAAGAGGAAAGTTAGTTCCTAAGGAGCCCCTCATCCAAGATCATGGAAGCCATCTGCTGAAGTCATGAGTAACTTGTCAGCGAAGTTCAGCAGCAGTAAAACCTCCTGGAAAACAGATCTCTTCTCACCAGTGGGTATTTATATAATTAGGGTCAATTACAATTTAGAATTTCTAGGGCATGGGGCTAAATTACAGTGACATTTAAAAGTGCTGCTAAATTTTCCCATTTATCTAGAAGATTTCTGGAGTAACTATGTTGTAATTAAGTAATTTTCTTCTTCCCATTTTTATTACAATTTTCTTCTTCAGGCTTTGCAATTACCCACCACTCCAGGACACCTTCTTTGAGATGTGTGTGGGGAGGAGGAGACCACCCAGACTTTGCTGGATGCCTAGACTAGGTTTTGCAGCCTGCTGAGCCTTAAATTTGGATGTGTAAAGCAAATTTCAAGTAAGTTGCTTCAACACAATTCTTTCAAAGCTCCCATACCCTTCCCCAAACCCAGAGCCTACTAAAGACTTACTAAGCTTTCTAAGGACTAATCAAAACCTAAACAGGGCACACTGTGATTGCTCAATGTTCTTTACAAGTAGTAGAGATTTTAATCAGTCCCAGGAAAAACAGAATTAAACTCGCTTGTCCTTTTATTCTATGTGGCTCACATATATATATATATATATATATATATATATATATATATATATATATATATATATATATATTATGAGGCTATGCCTTTTGAGCTTCATTTAATATAGAGAAAATAAAGATTCCATTGTTGGTTAATTAAAGCAAAAGTTAATTAAGCTAATCCAATTGCATTCACTTCTACCAACAAGATGTCATACCTATAAACAAAAACAAAACAAAGACAAAAAGCAGAAGGCCTTAGAATTTTATAACAGTGGAACCTAACATATTCCTGAGAGAAGCCAGACCAGCTTTTGATGGCCTTGCAATGACTTGGCTTGTTCTGGAGAAGTCATAACCACAATGGTACCTACTAACCACCAACCACCACCGTGAACAAACTTATTTCATGAAAGCACGTAACCACTCAGAACATCACCTATTGCCCACCCCATCTGAAAAAAGACAAAGAGCCAGCATGGCAACACATAATGCATACTCATAATGCCAGCACCTGGGAGCCTGAGGCAGAAAGTGTACACATTACAAGGGAACCCAGGGTACACCACAATTTCAAGGTAATTTAGGAAGATTTGTTTCAAAAAATAAATGTCTAGAAATGGTAAAATATTTAGTTGTCTGAGTATTGGGGCACATACTCTTAATCCCAAAAGGCAGAGGTAGGCAGGTCTCTGTGAGTTCCAGTCCAGCCAAGTCTGCATAGAAAGTCCTAGATCAGACATGAATACCCAGTAAGACCCCATGTCAACAAAATAAAATAGTTTATTGTATATGATTAGCTACTTTAAGGATGATAGAATACATTCCTCCAACTAAAAACTTCCATTTCGAGTTGTCCTTAACTGAGGAAACACACCAGACAGGTAGCTAGGGCAGGTTTGAGCTCAGAAGAGACCATAATTTGTGTAACTCACATGTGTATCTGAAACGGTGTTGAGCTGAGTAGAGGCCCTTCGTTCTGGAGAAACTTTCAATGATCTCTTCTCTGTCCAGCTTTGGGGCCGATGCTTGTGCCACTTCTCCTATGCAGCACCCACCCTTCTTTGCATTTTCATGTCTGCCTATGAAATCTGGCTTCTCATCCAAAGCCCTGCCACTGCTTCCTCTCATAAGCAGTTACTTGGCACCTGCTATTGCAAGATATGATAGCACAGTGATATTGCATACTAATGAAGTTATTTCTTTGTGAGTCACACATTGAGGAACTGGTGGCTCTGAGCTTCCTAAGGTGATTCCGGAACTGCCAACATTCCTACCAAGTCTAGAAAATTTTCTAAAGGCAACCAACTAGAATCAACAGAGCAGAATTTCATTCATGAATACCAAATGTGCCAGGTATTTATTTTCATAGAATCTAATTCATTCATCAACCATATGACAAAATTTGAATGTAAGTATATTAATGTGTTCCCCTAAAATAGTTTTCAATAGTTCTGGTAGATAGGTTCTATGCTAGACACTTGATGCAAACCAATGATGAACCAAGCCATAGGAAACAATGTTTATACAAATAGCCAAATGATGGCAATGCTTTAATCTGGGAATTCAAACACAAATACATCCAAGGGGAATTCTGCTACCATTTACTTCTGGATTTTAAAGATCCTCTTCAACATTAGACATTCATATCTGATAAAGTTTTGAAGTTCCTTTAGAGTAGAAATTAACAGTTGTGGGTATCTTCATTCAAGGAAGCCATAAGTGTCCCTGAGTATAGGTAAATTGAAGCTAGAATTTGTGGCCTCATGAAGTATCCAGGCTACCATGCAACTTCAAACAGAGAAAGGAAAGACACCAGAATATTGATAAGTATATCTATTTTCAAATTCATATTTCCATTCTAAATGCAAGTTCACAAATCCAAATGCCTATGGCCAAGAAGGCTGATTATAATAAACACAAATTTGGTTTGTAATAAAGTCTACCAAGGGCATATTATCAAGGAACATCAGAGAAGAAGATGGCATGGCACTCTGAATATGTATTAGAAACTGAAGAAAGTATTCAGCTGACAGATTTCAGCCCGCTTCTAATTATTGGGAGCTGTTTGGACAGAGCATGTAGAATTGTGTTCAAGAAGACAAAGGCTATTTATTACTTTTCATATTCAGAGTCATGAGTAGTTATGATAACCTCCAAAAACATGCTGCTGATGTATGTGGTAGTAATTACTTCCAGAGGGTCAGAACTGCAAATGGTGTGGGGAAAACGCGCATAAGAATAGAGTGCCTGGACTCCTTTCTCTCTATTCATGGTTGCTGGCTTAGTCATGTGGCTCCCTGATCATATGACCTCCCCAGAATACAGACAGGGAGGTCTTATCTCTAGGTGATGCAGGTTAGCTGTCCAGCATGCAATGTGTGCCTACAATGAAGAGAAGAAGTGAGAAGCTCCTCTTGAAAATTAACACTGCTAAAAGCTCATGTCAACCAGGATATCCTCTCTCAAATCAGCTGCAGAAAAAAAAGCAAAAGAAAACATGAGGACAAAATGTGTCACCCTGTCCTGCAACCAGCAGGGAATCTGTGACAGTCACCAATGTCCAAACACATTCCTATAGCACGGATCCCCACATTGCCCAGAATTCTCTTAGTACTCCTCTTATCTCAAGTGTTTCCATACTCTCTAACTTCTTTAAAAAATAAATTGAGATCATGGTAAATTACAAGATAGAACAACGAATGCATGCATATCTTCCATCAATGTTGAGGATTTGGTAAATATATTTTACTTCCACACCACACACAAATACACACCACAAACACACATACCACACACAAAAACACCCCCACACAAAATCACCCCCCCACACACACACACAGCTGCTAATATTGTTTCAGTATTTGCCAGGTTAACTGGTCCCAGAATCAGGACGAGAGCCCCATTAAATGACAACTCACATTTGTAAGAAGCACATTCCGAGTCTTAAGTAAAAAGAAAAAATTAAAATCTCCATAGAGCAGAGAGTTCATAGTGTACTGGACACTAGAAGATGTAGCTGGAAAGTCATGGGGCACAGATCCTCAAGAATCGAGATTTTGTGAAACAGATAATGAACAATGGGAAATTTTAAGTGGGCTTCTTCTGAACAAAATAATGTCCTTCCAAGCTAACACATATCAAAGACACAGCAGGAGGAAAAAACAATGAATGAATGCCGTCAAAAGGATCTCTGGCCTAAGTTTAAATACAAATAGTGTTATTTTAAACACCAACAACACCACTAAAAGCAGATCCATGCCTTTGCTCCACTGTTGTGACAGAACATGACTGAAGGAGCCTGAAAAGTCATTTCCAGTGGCATGTAATGTGAACACATTCAAACAGCATAAATTTCAATTAGTTAGATTTTGAGAGGAGTCATGTGGTATTGGATTCGGACATGAAATCAATATTGGCCTTATGGATACTTCCCATGTTGCACAGACCTCCACTCCAATCTACTCCTCTCCCCTCAAGAATCAATACAAAAACCTTCTTTCAGCCAGGAAACATAGTGATCTGGAGTAGACATAGGAATCTGAATCACAGCTGTAAATGTCAAAAGCCAGTGTGTGTGTGGGTTTTCCTGATGAGACATTTGTGTGACTCCTTATTCCGCTTAGGCCTGCCCTCATGAGCACATAACAAGGTGCTTTAAAGGCCTAAGTAACAACAATTAGATTTTCTTTAAGACATCATGTCCTTGACATCCTTTTTCATTATCTGAGGAGAATGAAACAGGTTTTTTTAGTTAATTAGTGCTAAGGCATGTATTTTGCATTAGCTTTAAGTTTACCAAAATGGCTTTAAAAACTTGAACAGATGGCAGAATTATAATAACTTTTCCTTGTGATTTAGGTTAGAAATAAAGTGTCCTGAGATTTCTCCTCCTGTCTAACTTTTCCATAATGTTAATGCATTTAATAGATATATTTGTTTTTTCTTGCCAGAGTGTAAACAGCTCCAGCTCACCTTAGATGAGTGTAATGAGATGTGGGGTAACATTTCTCTATCTCAGGGTGAGGGGAATTTTCAGGATATAAGCATCAAAATAGAGATAACTCCATGCTTTGGACAGACACCTTGGGGTAGAGCAGTTGTTGCTAGGCAGATGTCCATGGGGATCTGGAAGGACTTGTGAATGGGCAAAGTGGACATCTTCCCAGAGTAAGAGGCAAGGCAGGGAGCTTCAATAAGCAGTCACAGGCCAGGCAGTGGTGGCGCACACCTTTAATCCCAGCACTCGGGAGGCAGAGGCAGATGGGTCTCTGAGTTTGAAGCCAGCCTGGTCTACAGAGTGAGTTCCAGGACACCAAGGACTAAACAGAGAAACCCTGTTTTGAAAAACAAACAAACAAAAAACCCAAATAAGCAGTCACGCTCCAGAGGTCCAGAGGTCCAGAGGTCCAGAGGTCCAGAGGTCCAGAGGTCCAGAGGTCCAGAGGTCCAGAGGTCCAGAGATAGAGGGCTTAGCTTCTGACCAGCTGCTTTCAGGCAGGCTCTGCAGACCCCAAGCAACCAGAATAGCCCAATTTTCAAAGTGAACCTCCAGTTGAAACTTTGTTTGTGAATCTTCCAATTAAAATTTGTCAGCTATTTCTATATTTAAGAGAAGAAAACATACAGAGACCCAAGAAATCAACCTGTGGTTTGCAGCTGACCATAAAACATTGGTCTGCAACTGACAGGGGTCTGCAAAGGACATTCACCTTAAAGCCATGGGGTATTTCACATTCTGTCTCTGAGATGGAATTCACCCTCTGAATAAAAACTCATTAACTTATCAAAGGAATGCTCTCTTAAAGCATGGCTTCTGGGGGAAAATCTGCATGGATGTGAAGAAATACCACCCCTGCCATGCCACCCCTAAGGGACAGTTTTAAGTTCTGAACTTACCAGGGCTTCTTCTTATGGTATTCTTGACTCTCAGATTCTGCACAGAGCCCCTCCCTCCTAAATGAGCATCTGAAGCCTCTGCAAAATCAGTCCTAATAAGTGACTTTGGCAAACTCTCAAACTGGTGCTTCTTTTTTTTTTTTTTTAACTCTTTAACTTTGCAGCAGCATTGGGTACCTTGTGTCCTGAGGTTTTGATATCATCAGCACCAAGCTCTCTAAATCCTCCTGATCACACAAAACACATTCTTCTTTCTCAAACTTTCTTCTTAGGACCCTCCAGCCTGCTAGAACTCAACTATAAATTCTATTGTTTTTATATTACCTAATTTGGGCATTTTGTTTTAGAAATCCACACTCGCCAAAATAATATGCCACGTGGTTTTGCTTTCACAACACTGAAGAGAAGTCCTATTGTTACATCATTTTTGTAGATGAGCAGACTGAGGCTGGAAGAGGTCCAGCAACAAGCCTGTAGCCACTGAACAGAAAGTGCCAGGACCAGACAGCGATCGAGCAGGCTATCACCAAACTTGTCCTGCTTTCGTTTCTACTTCCCATCAGCTGATCACTTGGGTGGATGTTGCCTGGATGTAATTTTCTCATTCCCCCCCCCCTTTTTTGATAGCAGTACTGCCCTAACCACATCCTCTGGACATCACCCCAAGGTGTGCTGAAACCAATCATGGTTCCCTAATTGTTCTCAACAGCTCTAGTTTCTCTTCAGTGCGTTCTCCTACTTCCTGAAATTACACTAACATCTAGCTCTTTTCTGCCCGTACACACACACACACACACACACACACACACACACACACACACACACACAGGTTGGGGAGGGTGGTGGTGTTTTTAAGGCATTTGTAATTCTGTAATTGTAGATGGCTGATAGTAGTGAGGAATCTTAAGTATACAAATTACTTCCTGTTTGTGTGAAGCTTGATTAGCTTCCTCCAATCCAGATACAGGAAAGCAGGTTTGCCTTCACAATGATTTCATCATTACCAGCCTACATTTGTAGTTTGAATTTTCCCAGATCAGTTATAATCTCCACGATCTCCTTCGTGAATTAAACAATTTTAACATGGGTTGGTTTGTAATTATATATAGGAGTCATGACTTTACCTAGTACTAAAAATTATTATTCAACATGTCCATCTTCTAATAAGTCCTAGCTTCAAAGCCTGTGATGTACACCTCTTGCTATTTAAATTAAGTCTAGAACCTTCACTTAGCATTTCAGTCCTGGTCACTACTTACTTCATCCAGTATTTCCCATTCCCAGCCTGTAAGGTAATCCTCCAGCCCCAGGTGAGAGATTTCACCTTCCCAGTTCTTCCTTGCTAATCCTTCTACCTAGAATGTGGCTTTTCCCAGAACATTAAATACAGGTAGCTGTTGGGCTCCTTTATTCTGTCCAGAGGTTAAATGCACACCTTCCTTAAATGACCTTGGCAAGTGCCTGGGTGGGTAGGTACCTTGAATACTGGTTTTACTTTTTACAAAGTTTTGCTGTGTTGATTTCTAAATGGAAAATTAATAAATAATTGAGTTTGCTGTTCAGTACCTTCAGTTAAAAAAATGAAATACAGAATTTGTTCCATTAAAGTAATCATTTCACTTTCTGTATGGGCTTTATATCCTCATGTTATACATCTTAAAGACACAACCCCGGTTGTTAAAACAGCAGGGCTAGGGAGATAGGTCATCCTGCAAAGTTCTTGGTTTGCAAGCATGAGGACTTGAGTTGATTCCCCAAGGCCCACATAAAAGCTGAGCATGGCAGGATGGGCTCTCAGCCCAGCTCTGGAGAAGAAGGGACAGGGGAATGCCTGAGGGTTGCTGGCCAGGCGTCCTAGCATAACCCCCAGTCTTAGGCCAGTGAAACAGATTGTCTCAAACAAAAGGTAGATGGTACCCAAGGGATGATTCCCAAGGTTGCCTTCTGGCCTCCACACATGTGCACATACATGCACTCACCCATGCCCACCCCTCACCTCCCATAAAAGTAAATCATGAGGACCTTGTTTGTGACTTCCTTTAATTTAACATCACATCACAGAGCTCTGTGTCTGTAGCTCAGTTTAATCTTTATAATATTACAAAGAAATGAGAGAAAACCATTTTCTCCATCCCAGATTGGTAAACTGAGGTTTAGGTTGAGTAAATGGGCCAAAGACTCCAGTGGTCATCAACACCAAGAAGGAAATAAGAGCTGCTGCAGGATTTGGGAGCTAGGTTCTCACCTGATTTTCTCCCTGATAACTCCAGTGGTTCCCTCCAATGGGGTCCCAGGCTCTCCTTTGTCAGGTGACAAGGGAAACCAATTCCTGTGAAGCTACTTTGTAGTTCATATTCTTAGTTTACAAAATCCCAATCTGCAGCAGAGGCAAGGTGGGGCCACCTGAGTCCCCACCATGTCCCGCAGGCTGGGCAACCTGACTCCAGCCTCTCCTCTGTTTATTTGTTGTTTTTAATTGACGTGTAATGTTATTGTCAGTACATGTATACAGTGTATACAGATTGTACCAGGTAATTGGCACTTCTGTTGATTAAACTACTACCATTCACATGTGTTTGCAACCTTCAAGCTCTACTGCTCCTGATACTGGGAAATTCATAACTAATGGTTGTAGACTGTACTATAAAGCATCTGAAGCACATCCTGAATGGAGTTACCCATTCTGCTACCCATTAACCATATTCTTCTATCTCCACCTCTATCACCTTCTAGTCTGTTCTGACCTTACTTAAAGATATGATCTCTCTTTAAGCATTGATGTATTTTACGTTCTTGCTTCCCAAACTTCTCTGTGGAAAGAACATAGGCAAAGAGAATTAGCATCTATTTTGTAAAGGGGGAAAGAAGGGGAAAGGTGGACTGCGACAAGCTTTAAATATTCTGAGGTCTCTTAAAAAATATCTGCAGATTTTATATACACATAATGTATTAGCATGAGCCTTCATGAAGAATACTAGCTCTACTGCAAATATTACAGGAAAAAAATTAACTTTCTGGGAAGGTACTTATCTAACCTGTGGCTGTGTACAGCTTGATGGGATACTATGTGAGAGAGTGCTAAACTTTCTCAGAGCCCTTTGAACCCTGAAACAGAGGTGATTAAGAACCCCCACCCCTATACCCTTCCTGTGATGCCAAGATTACTGACCTTAAAACCTATCTCTCTGTGCCCTTTCCCTCCTGCATTCTACAACGTCTTTCCTACTGCAGAAGTCTGAATAAATTCATCCTCATTGGTCAATGAATTACACATTTGACATATGACCTGGAAAGCACAGCCCGACATGAGAGGCCCATTATTTATATGATGCTTCTCATGACCATCTGTGAGAGTTGAATTCTAAGAGTGGTGTGGAAGAAACAGGAAAAATCTTTTCATCCATAGCCATGCTCAGAGCTGAGGTTCCTGTAACAGAAGACAAGTTAACAAGAGAAAAGCCGTCAGTTTTAAAGAATTTTAGGGAGCACAGGATTCTTCATAAAGAAATGGAGTAACCTCTGCATGTTTGAACACTAGGCTCAGAAGAGAAAGGGACAGTCATGGAGACAGAGTGTGACCTAATGTGGCTGGAAGGAACTGAGGAAAGGCATCTTTGCCCTACCTACCCCCATACCACAAAGGAACCTCTGAATGAAGATCCAATGCTCTCCCTCAGGTGCAGAGTGTCTGAGTCCAACCTCTTCTGTTACTTTCTAAGATGATAGAGCATCCTACTAAGGATTCTATGCCCTGAACCATATCACAGGAAAAAATTGTAAACTTGATATATTTCTGAAAGACATTTTTTTCCACTACCATTTAAGAATCACCATGAGCATCAGAGTTTTGGGGACTCAGAAGGGATCACCGCCACAGGAAGGAACTCGGAGTGGATTACTGCCACAGGAAGATGCTTCTGGAAGGAGGGCAAAGGAAAGAGAAAGGAGTGAGGGGAGTCTGCCCATCACCACTAAGAGCCAAACACACAATTCGGGATCCTGGTGCTGCTTCTCATCATTCTTCAAACACTGTGGACATGGCAGAGGGGCTGGCCTCTGCAGCTCTAACTGGGTCAAGGGAAAGCAGTAGGATCTTCAGCAAAGCTTTGAAAGTCGAACTGAGAAAAGGTAGAAAGGATAAAACTGCGTGGCTGTAGACTCTCTAGGTAAGGCTTCAGGTCTACCAAAAATCCTCAGATTTTCCTGGACACAGGATAGAAAGATTTTCTGGAATACCTTAAAACATGCAGAAACCAGGCTAAGAGGACTGACATTTATTACCTCCCTAAATCCTTGGAGTAACTTCAGGAGCTAAGTGAAGTTATTATCTCATTACTGTATAAAGAAACACAGTCTCAGAGAGGTTAATTAACTTGTCCAGAGACTTGTTGTAAGTATCAAGGTTGCCTAACTCAAAATCACTGTGCAATAGCATCTTCCCAAGGACTGTGCTATGAGATTCTTAGAATCTAGAGCATTTTGTGTGAAATGGAGTCTAGAATGAGGAGGGAAAAAAAATAAAGGATTAGGTTTCCTATGTCATGACTGAGTAAAACCCAAGACAACAGAAAAATAGGGAAGACTTGGAGGGGACCAAAAGCAAAAGGCTGGATCCTAGTGATGGACACTCTTGCCCTTTGAGGACTAAGCAAGGTGTGTACTCCTTTGATCCCAGCATTTGGAGGTGGAGGGGAGAGGATGAGTGTAGGCCTAGTCTGAGCCACACAGTAGTCACATCTATACATGGAAGAGTACATAGGAGCCCTCCAACCACACACTAACATTTCTCAGGCACTGCAGGCAAAGAAAACAACCTTCAAAGCATTTTTAAACATCTCAGAATATTCATTTTGGTTCTGTGTACACCTGACTATTGAACATTACTTGTGGGGTTGGCCCGGGTGGGGGGGAGTGTTGTAGTGTTTTTGTATACACCTAGCAAATGCACCTACTGACTCTTAAGAGACTTTGAAGGTATGGAGGCTGGTTCACACTTCAGGATGTGCCAATTAAATATGATGACTACTGCAAACTAGTGGGGAACACAGTGAGATATTTTAAAACTCCAGTTACTGGATTATTGCCACTGCAGGAGACTTTTCTCTCCCCTAAAATAATAACAGTGGTGTCAGGAGAGACAATGTGTTAAGAAACTCAGAGTATTAGCTATTAGCCAGCTCAAAAATTTTAACAAATGAAACTGAAAAGATGATATGGCTTAGAGCTCATGTTTTTGCAAACAAATATTTTCAGAATCTTGATTAATTCTAATGACTATTCAATCAGCTTTTTTATGTGGGTGATGGAGGAGAAAGGGGGACAAAAGACATACACATACCTCGTATCCTGTCAAGTCTATGACATCAGGATAAAAGCACTCATGAAGGGTAGAGAGAACCAAACACAAGACAGACTATAGTCAGTTCCTGATAAGTAAGCTCTGACTCCCAAATGCAGACATTTATAGTAAAGCATATGTAAAGAACTCTGGTTTAAAAAAAAAAATTCATGACAGTGAAAAAAAAAAACTAGCCTCAAGTCAGAGTCATTCCCATATAAAGATAATCAGCATGATAAATTAAATGTAAGAGAAATTTAACAAGCAGGTTCTTTATTAATATACCTTCTTATTACATATAGTATTGGTGGGGTTTGGGACATAGCACCCAAAAATCAAGCATCTTAGGATATGGGCAACAGCAGAAGTAGGAAGTACCCTAGCCTCCAGGGCTTCTCTCAGACAGCACACCTTGAAAGATCCTTTGACTTTCCTCTGTATAGGGCATAACTCCCTCCTGTAGCTGGAAGTTTTTCTGTGTCCCACCCAGCTGTGCAGTTCCTCAGCTTCTTATAAAATAATCATTCAGAAGCTTATATTAATTATAACAGCTTGGCCATTAGGTCAGGCTTATTACTGACTAGCTCTTACACTTAAATTAACCTATAATTCGTATCTATGTTTAGCCATGTGGCTTGGTACCTTTTCTCAGTTCTGCCTTGTCATCTTGCTTCCTCTGTGTCTGGCTGGTCACTCCTGACTCAGCCCTTCCTCTTCCCAGAATTCTCTTTGTCTGCTTGCCCTGCCTATACTTCCTGCCTGGCTACTGGCCAATCAGTATTTTATTTATCAACCAATCAGAGCACCACATATTCACAGCATACAGGATGACATCCCACAGTACTTCCCCTTTTCTGTCTAATCAAAAAGGAAGGTTTTAACTTTAACACAGTAAAATGACATATAATAGAACAGTTATCAAGAAAGAAATATAGTTACAATATCTAGTCTATTTGTACTTGGCAAAATTAAAGAAAATATTCTATCATCTATCCTATATTTGTGAGTCTAAAGTTTCATATCTAATTTATCTTTTAACATAACCAAGGAAAATCATAATTATAATTATCTAGTCTTCAACTACATCAAAGACCACAGGAGGATATAACATTACCTAAGTAAACAGGAAGTGCTTTGTAAGCAACTTCTAAAATTCTGGAAATGACAGAGACAGCTGCCTGCCTGGACAGTCATCCAAAGTTCCTCTGTAACACTGGGGCATCCATCTTTAGCCTACAGGCCTAGAGTCTCTTAGTCGTTTCTTCCTGTGTCCTATAGAATTTCTGGCAGTCTCCTCTGCGAAGCAGGAATTGAAGGACCATTTTACCCTGTTTTGGAAAATTCAGTGGTCATTTCTCTATGGGTCCTGCATGTCTAGTTTATACAACATATTCTCAAGCAGTCAATGCAAGGGCACTTTTTTGCCCAGTGGCTAACTTTTACCACAAAGAAAGCAAACTCCATAATGAGTTTCTTCAATGCCCATTATGTTCTCTGAAGTAGATTGGTGCTGTCAGGAGCAGACATGTCTCAATGTCCAGAAAGTCAAAGTTCTTAAAACATTTTGAATGCCATATTCTGTAGGTCTTTGAAATATTTGAAGATTACCTACCTAATTGAAATGTATACCTAGAAAACTTAACATGACTATAAGTTTAACTATCATAGAAGACTAATCATTAATCTGTATTTCTTAATTATCCATTACAATTTAAATGAGTTAAACATGATACCTTAAACAAGAGTAGAAATATACATACAGTATAACAAAATTAACTTTAAATTTGTATAAGTAACTAAAATTCATAGCATTGTAAAACATTTCAAACAAGTTGTTGCTCTTTAAAAGTAAGTTCAATAATCTACACTTTCATTCTATCATATTTATATCATATTCCCTTTTTTCTTTTAAAGAAATTGCATTTATAAACAACCATCTTTTAAATAAAATAAACATTTATAAACAATATTTTGGGAATTGGGGCATAGCTTCTCATACTACTTTCTGTTGGTTGAGGGTGCTGGCAATCTTATGAGGATCCTGAGAAAATTAAGAATTATGGTCAAGTCCTGACTGGAACAGTCTGTGAGGCTACATTGTCTGAGCCAGTTGCCTTGAAGCCATTCTGGATGTTGGATCATCTGGGCCATGGTGTCATTGGAGACCTTTCAGGGACTTCTGGCTAATCAAACTAGAGTAGTCTGGAAGCAATCCACAGGTTCTCATCTTTTGTAGAAATAAAAGCAGAACCTCTTTTCCAAAGCAACATATTCTTAGACACAAATTTTGAAATCAAGATATCTTTAAAATATACATATTGATTTAACTCAGTAGCTTTTATAATCAAATGTCTCTCTGTAGTTAAAAATCCCAAAGACAATATAATCCAGACTCTCTATGTGATATCTATCTTTACGTGGTTTATTTTTTATATTACCTTTATTATCTCTTTAAAGACTTTATTTTTTAAACTATTTCTTTATATAACTATCTATATTCATTTTCTTTTCTCTTCTAAGCCTACATACATTTTTACACACATTGTAAACAGTTTAGAGTTTTATTTCATCTGAATCTGTCTTATTGTGAATATTTAATCTTTCTCTGACCAGGAGAGATTTTTAAATTGTTAAACTGTGTGGCTAGTGCAAAAAAACGGCAGCCACCCACCTCAGCTTCCCAATATGGTGGTATCTTATAGTTTTCCTTGCTAAGAAATTCAGAAAAGAAACTCACTAAGAGGTGTTAAGTGTATAAGACTTAAAAGACATATAAGATAGTTTTCTGTTGGTAATATAAGATAGGATAGAAAGTGAATTAGGTACATTTTGGACTCACCAAAATAGGATAGATAATGGAATACTTTCACTGAATTTGTCAAATGCAAATGGACTAGACATTGTTGATGTGTTTATTGCATCTGTATATTGTATATAGTTATTGTACTTATTGTATATAGTTTTTCTTATATTCGTTATAATTTTTTAAATTTTTTATTAGACAAAAAGGGGAAATGTGATGACATTTTATTTGTGCTGAAATGTGGTGCTATTTTATTTGTTCTTTAATAAATAAAGCTTGCTTGGAGATCAGCCAGCCACAATACAAAAATTATACAATGTTAGCATTTGCCTTTAATCCTATCACTTGGCAAGCAGGATCATCATTTGTTCAAGGCCACACCGGAAACAGAGCCAGGTGTAGTGGCATATGCCTTAAATTCCAAAACTAGTTAACCATGGAGCTCCGGAGGTCTGTACAGACAGACAGGAAGTGACAGGGCTGGGTAGGAAGAGGAAGTGATGTAGCTGAACAGCAAGAGCAAATCAGAAGGCAGAACAGCAAGGCATACAGACATGGGCAGACAGAAAGTAACTTGCATTTGGAAGTTGCAGAGTTGGTGAGGTGAGGTTAGCTGTGGCTTTCCCTACTTCCCTGATATATCTAAGGCTTTCACCCCTATATGTGGCTCCATGTTTTTTATTTAATAAGACCATTTAGCAATTCATCTACACCCACCCTAGAGACAGCCCCACTAAACCCAGATTTGAGGAAATACAGGGGAGCATGGAGGAATATGACCATTTCTTGTGAATCACCCTCATTTGCTACCACCTGATCAGAACCTTCTACCTCCAATTTTATTTCTCTCAACCATGCATTTCATCATGCTGATTATCATAGAGAGTCTTTTACATTTTTTCAGGCCTTTATGTCTCAGGTTCCTGTATAATATAAAATTTACATTAAATACACCGATATACTTTGCCTTATTCATCTGGTTAATAGGTATGTAAGGTATGAATGTAGACAAATGTTAGCAACCATTTCTTCCTTATATTAATTGCCCTAGATGGAAAATATATCAAATAATAATTTTTAAGTTAAGAAAATTAAAATTTAATTTTTTTAATGAGGGAACCAGCAAGCTGGTAACCTAGGTTCAAAGAGAATGACTCTAAGCCCGAACAAGTGCTGACGGCATTGATTGAAGATCCTTTTAACCTCTCCTCTAGAGAGTCATGATTTAAAAACTACAAAATCAAGCTCTGGAGCCCAAGGAGAATTCTGCCATTTCTTTACCAACCCATTTGGTTCTACTAAATAGCTGACTGAAAAGAACCACCCTTCAGGAAGCCTTAAGAAAGACTCTTACTCCCTCAGAACTCCCAGACTTTCAAAGCACACCTTCCTGTTCACCTTTGACAGGGCAGAATGGACACCAAGCCTCCCTCACCCTCTTCCCTTGTAGTGCAACGATGGAACACAAGGCTGCCTGTGCTGGGCTAGCTCTGAGTGACACTCTGCTGACCCAAGCCCTTTACAACTCACTAATGCCCTTCCTTTGCCTCAGAGACAGTTATGGAGAACAGAATTCTTTGTAACTGTAGAACTAGCCGAACTCAGAAATAAATATTTCCTGCTTGGCTAATCGGTAGAAGTCTTTTTTCATCTTTAAGACAACCCCTGGTGCAATCAAGCCCTAAAGTTAGGGAGTGCTAGATCTTCTGGCCGAAATGTGTTCTTTATCATTATAAAATGACCTTCTGCTTCCATTGCCAAGATTTTAATTGGCTCTATTTTCTGTGCAAGAATTGAGCAATAGGTCTAGGGAGAGTTGTGCTGAAGAGCATGTGTCTAGTATGTGGAAGGCCCTGGAGTGGATTCCCAGCCTGAAAAACAAACAAGAAACCCAGCATCAAGGAACACCTCACTTCTTAGAAATGAGGAAGTGTTTTGAGGGGCTAGGCTTGGAGGACTTGCAGAGTAGAGACAGAGGCTAGAAAGAGGGTGAGGCATTGAAGAGTTCTTCTTACTCAGCACAGGGACAGCAGAACAGAACAACAATGATAACAAAACCTGGTTCGTATTACCTTCATTTAGGCTACTCCCCTACCACCACCATTTTATTAAAAATAGATTCTTTTCTTTTACAATATATCTTGATTACAGTTTCCCCTCTCTCTGCTCTCCCCAGTTCCTCTCCACCTCCTCTCACATCCCATCCACTCTTTCTGTCTCATTAGAAAAGAACAGGCTTCTAAGAGACAACAAACATGACAAAATAAAATAGAATAAGATAAAATAAAAATCATCACATTAAAGTTAATCAAGGCAACCCAACAGAAGGAAAAGAGCCCAAGGGGAGGCACAAAAATCAGAGACCAGCTCATTCACACACTCAACAGTCTCATAAAAATACTAAACTGAAAACTCTAATGTATACACAGGGGATCTGGTTCAGACCAGGCATGGCCTATGTGACTTCATGTGAGTTTTGCTCAGCTGATTAAGAGGGCCTGGTTCTCCAGTGTCCTCCATTCAAAGGGACCTTTCACTCTTTCCACCTCCTCTTCTGCAGAGTTCCCTGTCACTTCCTTCCTAAGGATTAAATCAGAGGGAGTTTATCACACTAATTTAAGGGTTTCTGGGGAATTTGACTCTCATTCACCTGGACTTCTTGGAAGGTCAGAGGTCCAATGTTCTGAACTATGACTGGGTGACTCTTTTCGGTGTGTGTGTGGTGGTAGGGCACATGTACAAGCACAACACAAAACACACATGCAGTCAAGGACAACTTGCAGGAGTTGCTTCTGTCCTTCCACCCTGTGGGTCCCAGGAGTCACATTGAGATGCTCATGCCTGGCAGCAAGCACCTTTATTCCCTTAGTCAAGCTGCTGGCCCTCCATTTTGATTTTTGTTGTGGTATGAGATCTTAGTTCCAAATGGCTTCTTGTAACCTTCACTTAACACCGATAGCATTTCTTTCACCCAACCTGGCTAATTATAAAATTTGTATAAAGCCACAAAGGACTTAGGATGATCAAAACAATCTTGAAAAATGATAACCAAGAGTTTAGGTCTATACCATTTATTTTTATAACATTAAAAAAAATAAGACAAATTGAGGCCCATTAAATACTAAGGTGTAAAAGACAGGGTCTCTGGCTCAGCTGGTAAAGTGCTTGCTGCCAAAGCATGAGGACATGAGTATGGATAACCGCCGTCCACCAAGAGTTGAGCATGGTATTGTTCATCTCTAACCCCAGTGTTAGGAGGCACGATAGGTGTAGACCAGGGGACTCATTGCTCAGCCAGTCAAAACAACTCCAGGTTGAGTTTAGAGACTTTGTCTCAAAAACTATAGTGTAGCCACAATTAATGAGATGTTCTCATGGCAAGCTTTGATAGTCATACAAACACAGCATTCAAGAATTTATATTTGAGCCAAAAAAAAAAAAACAAAAAAAATAAAATAAAATAAACAGTACTAGATCACAAGGGTTTGGGTGCTAACTAAAGGGTGGCAAGGACCCTCTGCAAAGGGAGTTGGGGAATGGGGCAGTTGTTTTTCTTGGATCATTTGGGAGCTAAGCTTATGATTCACAGTTATTTTGCTAGTTAGTTTTCGGTGTTTTTTTTTTTTTTTGCCTAGAATAGATATTCTCTCTGAATTGTTTAAACAAGAGCATAGAAAAGTAGACTGTTAAAGTTGCCTTAACTCAACAGCCTTCCAATTTGCTTTATAAAAGAACACCTTAGCTGGGGGCAGTGGTGCATGCCTATAATCCCCCCACTAAAGAGATCACCATGTGTTTGAAGCCAGACTGTCTCCATAGAAAGTTCCAGGCAAGCCAGGGCTACACAGTGAGACATGTCTAAAAAACAAAACAAAAAAAATCATACAAATAAAAACACCAGACAATAACAAAATAGCAATGTTATAAAATTTATAATAATCAAGGGAATCCATGTATAAATGGACACAATTGTATTAAATGTGCTAAGTGGCTGATCTTGAGATATCCCAGCCGTCTCTGGGCTACACATCTGCAGACAAGGGACCCAGAAATAACCAGGGACAAGTGTAAGCATCACAGCTACAATTATGAAACTTTAAATGGAAATTCTCACAGCCCGTTAGGTAAAAGCTTTCTCAGCAATTGGAAACAGAAGAAAAGATGGACTTAGCTGTCATGAATGTAAACATTTTCAGTTTTTTCGAAAGGCACAGTTTTTAAAAAGGCAAATCATACACTAGGAAAAAATATGTGTAACATTTATGAAAGGACTGACAACTAGAATAATAAGTAACTCTCACAATTCACTATCAGCACAGACAAACCAATTAAAATTGGGCAACACACACACACACACACACACACACACACACACACACACACACACACTGTAATGACATTATACAAAAGAAATGAAGAGCCCAAGAAAACATAATTATTATTAGTCCTTTGGGAAGTACAAATTAAAACTCAAATGATACACTACTAAATAACCAACAGAATGGCTAAAATTAAATAGACTGTATGAAAACAAAAGAAAAACCAGTGAAAGAAACACAGTTGAAGGACTATTTCAAAAGAGTCCACTGTAGGAACAGGACTTAGGCAGTGTTGAGGCTGCTGCCTGGATTGTGAACTTTGAACACACAGAGAGAGAGGGGGGGGGGAGGGGGAGGGGAAGAGGGAGGGAGAGGGAGGGAGAAGGAGAGGGAGAGGGAGAGAGGGAGAGAGAGACACTAGACTTGCCATGGGCTTTTAAAACCTCTATTCCTCTCCCCAGTGACACACTTCCTCCAACAATACTACACCTCCTAATCCTTCCCACACAGCTCCACTAACTGAAGATCAAGCACTTAGACATATGAGCCTATTGGGGCCATTCTTAATGAAATCATCACTCCCTGTGACTTCACTGTATATGACAAAGTTACAGACAGTTATTTTCTGGACATGTTCGTACATTCTTCTCTTTATCTTCTATTTGCCAAAGATCCTCTTCAACTGTTTTTCTCAGAACATCAATTCTGAGCTCTCTATGAACCCGTGTCTCTGATTTGCAATTCCTTGGACCCAAATAAAGCCTTTTTTGTTTCTGCCAATATGTTGAGACTAATTAACCACTGACAATAGCAAGTGTTGGCAAGGCTAGGTCATGGCTGGAATTTCCATGTTAATAATGGAACATAACCTACTATAACCACTTTGGAAAACAACTAATGACTGCTTAACTATTATAAACAGTTCCACTTTTGAGTGGTTATCCAAGAAAAAAGCAAACAGATTTTGCACGTAGACTTGTATATGGAATTGAATTATTATAGCTTTCCTCATAGAAGCCTCAAAATCAGAACAATGGAAACATCCATTTCCAGCTAACCAATTAATTCTTGAACCTCATACAACAACAGCACTCAGCAGTGAAAAGGAATGACATGCTGTTAGCTGTGACAAGAAAATGAGAAAAACTGCCAGATGTCCAGAAGGTACATGCTGCTGACTTTATTTACACAAATTTTCTAGAAAAGCCTGACCTATGTGCAATGACAGGAAGCAGTTACACAAATACAAGGGGTCAGCGGTGAAAACAAAGTTGATACAAATGGATCAGGAAGAACTTTCTGAATGGCCAGGACAGATCTGCAGCTTTGGACATCATTTTATGCATTCAACAAAATTCAATTCATGATGAACTTAAAACTTGCTTTGTTCTAAATTACATTTTTTAAAAAGTGAATAAAGTGCTCAGTGTAAATGTATTCTTCAGAGCTTGCTGTCCATTCACAATCTAGACTGTTGCCCTGGAATAATTTGTGGGTACCCAGACAACTGGTGTTACAGAAGGTTAAAGTGTGTGTGTGTGTGTCTGTGTATATGTGTGTTGTTTTGTTGCTGATGTTTATATTTTGTTTTAAAATTGGAGACATTTAGATTTAGACATTTTACATTTATTATGTAAACTTCTACAATTTTCCTAAATATTTTCTTCTTTAATCATTTGATCTGTGAAACTAAATGTATGTTTCTAGGGATTTGGCTAAGACTATCCTCCCTATAATATGTGTCATCATCTTCCACAGCAAGCATCCTCTTAGAGACACATCCAAAGAAGACCCCTTTCATCTAGGCCTTGCTTTCTAATTCTTAAATCCATGGGAGAAAATGCTCTCCCGGGACTTCTCTGCAGGGAGTGGCATCCTGGTGCCAAGGGTGATGCTGTCATGTTCAGATGGTAATGCAGCAAGATCAAAACTGGGTAGCAGTGAAGAGACCACGCTCAACAGAAAAACCAGGAAGCCAGCACACATTTTAAAAAGTGGGCAGAAAAGACACAGATAAAAAATATTAGAGTAAGAGGTTGTTGGATGAGATAGTCCACTTAAGGATAAATTTGAAAACCTCTCAGCACATGCTATATTTCATCAGAGTAAGATGCAGCAACAGAACACTAAGTTAACCTTCACAACAAAATCACAACAGCACAAACTGCAGACAGGACATTTACAGGTTCCTGCAAAGCTTCCTGTCCATTGTCTATAAATTCCAGGTAGGCAGCTAGAAGCTTTCCTTTGCTGTAGTTCTTCTTCATCTGCTTCTCTTATATTTAAGTGCAAATCAATATACCAAAAGCCATGTATCATATTTTTGGTCACTTAAGAAATTTTCAAGGAAAAAATACATACAAACACGTATGTATGTATGTATGATTTGTGGCAATGTAAACTGGTTCTTCCTCTTTGGAAAACACTCTGGTAGTGTCTCAAAAGGGTAACCATCAATTTGTCTTATGAGCCAGCATTTCCACCTCTAGGTAGATATGAAAGGAAATGAAAACACATCTGTGTCTGCATGGAAACTTGTACATGAACTTTCATAACAGGACCATTCATAAGATCCAAAAATGGAAAAATCCTTAGAAACCCACAAATCATAATAACACAAATTAAGTGTACATACAACGGGAAAGTATTAGCAATAAACAGAAAGCCCTGATGCATATGGGAAAGTGGTTGAGCCTTGAAAATACTATGCTAAGTGAACAAAGCCATGCACAAATGGCCACACACAGCTGTGATTCATGTATTTTTCATGTCACTCTTATAAAGGGGTGAAAAGTAGACGAGTGTCCATTTCTGGGGTAGCAGCATCTTGATACATGGGACACCTGAGGACGGGCACGATGGTTCCTTTTGTAGGTGATGGAAATAATTTGAAGTTAATGTGGTGATTGTTGTGCAACCAGTAAACCTACTGAACTGTATGAAGGGAGTGAATGAAATAAGATAGGCTTGCAAAGCCAGGAAATAATCAAAACAGAGAGACAAACAGTGGATCTCCACACACCCTTCTTTGCTCCATACAATCAGGATGCTGCTGTGCCCAATAACTCAGTTTTATTCTGTGTCAGGAGGTAGTGGCTGTCAGCACAGAACACACCTGTAATAGTCACATCAAAACTCTAGGAAGTGCTTCCGAAAGTGTGACAGAGAGGAAGCTACAATATGTGCCTATCATGCGTCTAGCAACTCCTGCAGATGGGCTCGAGACAGTGATAAGCATCTTCAAAAGCATAAAAAAATCACAAAACAGGAAAATTATTATATTCAAAGACAACAAAAGTCAGGTAGGATGGGGATTGCGACAGGAGTTTACTCCATGGTTCTGCTTCAGGTGGCATTTAGATAGTGTACTAATGTAAATATTTATTACTAAGTTCATTAAGTGTACAGGAAAACTGTATGTGGATGACAAGGGGATGAGAATAGTACATGCCAGACAGAAAAGGAGGGAGAGCCTCTGTTTCCACATTTGAAAAGTCAGGGCAAAACATTGACATTTTAAACAGCAGCAGTCGATCCAGAAGACACCCCAGTCTACCCAGAAGATACCCCAGTCTATCTAAAAGACACCCCAGTCTAATAGAAGCATGGAGCTAAGTACTGTTTATACTAAAACATTCCATTGAAGATGAGTACGAGGTAGGAAGGACACTGTAGGGGTTTTCTTTAATGCTTATTTAAGTCACCAACCTGTGGATCCAAATGACTTCATATACATATCCTACAATTCATGGGGAATGTTTTTAAATTGTATAGTGTGGCAAAGATATTTTAAAACTTAATAAGAATAACATGGAAAAATTTCTATTACACTACATGAATTAGGCCTTTGGACATAAAGCAATTTGTTAACATATAAAGTGTTTTAACTTATTTAGTCGGCAAAATATTCAGCTTTGTTCCTTCACAAAGTTAAGCAGGATTCCTTCCTACGATGCACTACATTTATTCTCTCAGTCATTGGCTTTCAAACACAATAAATATGCCAATTGTGCCTACAAAATCACAGCCTGAAAATCCAAAGAGCTTAACCAATATTTAACCTTTCATATTTAACTTGTCCTGTTTAAAATATTGACTCATTAATTTATTCTTTAATTCACTCAGCAAATACATATGAGCTTAATATGTGACCTTGGACTCACACTTAAAAAATTATTTTCTTGGTATTCTATTATTCTTAAAATGTTGACCACCATGGACATGTAAGTACAAAGTCATTCATCTAGCCAGGCAGTGTGGCATTTAGGCTAAGACCTGGGAAACCTGGACTTGATATTCTCAGGAGTTATTATACACACACATATTTGAAGGACATTTTAAAAGTACTAAACCATAAATATTCTGATTCACTGCTCTCTCACACGTACTAAAAAATGACTTCACACAATCACTAACCAGGAGGTAAGTTTTGTATCCCACTGAAAATGTCACTTAATAAATAACCTTCAGATTTAAATGCAAACTATGGGTCTGTTCATAGATCCTTAAACTTGTCCTTGAAGTCTAAATGGGCAATGAAGTAACTAAAAAACGTTTCCTTCCATTAATACAATACCTTAACTTCTTGAAAATGATCTAAACTTTGAAGTTTTTATAAAGGTTTATTTTGCTTTTAATTAGGTGTAGTGGGAGGGGGGCATGTGAGTCAGGGTCCTGTGGAGGCCAGAAGCATCAGATCTGTACAGCTGGAATTACTTGCAATTGTGAGGAGCCTGATGTAGGTGCTGGAACTGAACTGAGGTCTACGGAAAGAGCGATACATGCTCTTAACCACTGAGTTGTTTCTCCAGCCACAACTTGCAAGTTTTTAATATATTATTCATATACCTAAGAAACAGCATCTTTTACACAGCACTTCAATTGAGGGTGTCAAGTACAGTTTTGGGATAATGTTCAAGTTTTACAACTCAATCACAAATTAAATTATTACAAGTTTCAGGGGAAATTAATTTATCTCATAATTTATTTATATAACATATCTACTCAAAAAGCGATTTCCTTTTCATGGTAATGTGCCCTAGTGTGTTGATTTTGATGAACACTAGGTATCCAGTAATTGCAATCTATAAACTAAAGCTAAGAAACATCCCCAGGATCTGCACAGTCAGAAACAGCAAAGCAGACATTGTTGAGTATAATTTTCAGAAAGAAAATTTGCTAGAAGGAATTTTTGAGATTATTTGACATTGACTTCATCATTAGTCAGCAAGTCTCCCTAATTATAACAATTATATTCTTTATACCTTTGTATTCCTCATCCATACTTGATTATGTCTGTAGTAGATGTGGTTGATAGGATACTGGCTACCACTGGTACCCATGTTGCCACATCTAGAACCTTTAGTCAATGTAGTCTTACCTGACATTGTAGTATGAAGGCTGCAGATGGAGTAAAGTTGCTAACTAGCTGCCTAAAGGAAAAGGCAGGGAAAGCAATGTGAAAGAAGAGGTCGGCCCAGTGTGAACATAACAGTTCTTGACACATCGGAGAAGCAGCTGAGAGAGGAGCAGAGTGATCAGATATGAGAAGTATATAACCTCTTCCAAACTCTGAAGGCAGAGGTGGAGGCTGTGAGCCCAGATTCGCCTTCCAGAACATTGGCTTGTCTATAGTGGATAAACAGCCTATTTGTGAGGACTGAGCTTCCACTTTTGTTGTTTAACTCCATAAGTTGTATGGAAATTTGCTGTGATGCCAACATAAAAACAATACAGAGGATAACCACTCATTACACACTCATTGAATCAGTATCTCTTTCCTTCCACTGAACTACTTTCAAGTCTCCTCCACCCAGCGTCTATGAGGAATCCAGTTTCCGCAGTGAGCTGTGACTATGCTGTGCTGTGCAGCTCATCTCAGTTATCATTTATTTGTTCATCAACCTAAGCAGAAGATTATAAATTTGAGAACACTAAGAAATATCTGCTGATATAACCGATACTTTATCTGTGTCTTCATTCAGTGAACATTTACCAAGCACTTGAAAAACACTAGCATCGTGGCAGGCATTGAGCATCCAAAGAAGGAACCATTCACTCTCCCTAGCTTCACTTTGCCCCACTATCTGTAAGGAGATAGATGGACAGATCTGAGTTAAAGTGCTAGTTTAGGAATGGAATCCACATGTTAAAGGCCTTTCCAGGGGGAAATGAATGACTTTGCAAAAATGAAAGCTTACTATAACTCATAAAAATTGTGTAAATTTTGTATTTATAGATGAATAGTCTGGCCTTATAATCAGTCATTAACGTGCTGGTTGATTAAAGACTCTGGAGTTAATAAGATCATTAGCAACACTTTTCTGAAAATGGCCGTCTCTACATACACACATTCAGAATGGAAAAGACCAAAGAATGCACCAATCAGACCCTGACTACCAAGAGAACTTAAAATTAGAATTTAAAGGATGAATTGGTTTCCACTGATGAAGAGATGACACACAGTCTAGGAAACTGTCACACCAGGACATAGAGACTCCACACAAAGACAGAAGGCTGTCCACTGGAGAAAATGCTACCATGCAGCCATTCAGAACACAGCTTCAATTACTTGTAGTGCTGGTGATGTCATTTATGAAGCAGGGATTCAACTGACGGATTGCTTTCCTCAGAATGGCCAGGAGACACTTCTATGAGATACTTTCTTTTTTAAGATTTATTTTTATGTTTATGGGTATTTTGCCTTCATGTATGTCTACATACCACATTTGTACAGTGCCTGGGAAGTAGAAGAGGATGTCAAGCCCTGAGAAGAGGAGTTACAGATAGTTGAAAGCAACAGTGTGGGTGCTTGGAATTGAACCTGAGTCCTGCAGAAAAGGAGCCAGTGCTCTTAACCTCTGAGCTGTGTCTCAAGTCCCACATTTTCTTAGTTACTGATTGACATGGGGTAGCACTAGCCACTGTAGGCAGTACTGCCCCTGGGCATGGGTCCTGGGTTGTATTAGAAAGAAAACTGAACACATGATGGAGAAAGTCAGTAAGCCACATTTTCCCCTGGTCTCTCTACCAGCTTCTGCCTCCAGTTCCTGCTTGAGCTCTGGACTCAGCTTTTCTTAATGATAAACTATGAAGTATAAAATAAAGTAAATCTTTCCTTCCCTGAGTTGCTTTTGGTCATGGTGTTTACCATAGCAACAGAAACCAAACCAGGATACTTGCCTTGCATACTCTCATTTTCAATTTCTAAGAGACAGACACACGTATGTCCTGATATCAAATCCCTATTTTGCTTAAAGTTTCTCTGAGTGAGTGTCTATGCCCTGCATGATGAGAAAAGTCTAGTTCCACCTGACAGACTGTTTCAGTCCAGACACTGACCTCACCAAACTCACATGCTGCATGGGGATTTTGTAGCAGTTTATCCTTTCAGGGAAAAGGTAGAAGAATTCATATTGAATACCTAAGCACAAAATTCTTAACTATAAATTATCATATAAATACAAAACTTTGAAATATGTAGCTATTTATGAAATATCATTCAGAGAATGACCCATATTAAAACTTCAATGGAAGGATTTTTCTAGCAGGAATAGATAGGTAAGAGAAAGTCCAACTTACAATGGGCACTGATTCAAAGTGTGGTTCTGTATTCAATTCATCATGGTATAGACATCAACAGATAGTGAGGAGCCCAGATCCAAGAGGTTCATCAACATCACAGCTCTGCATCTATGGCTCAGAGAGCACTGAAGAAGATGGGGGAAAGACGCTAAAGCCAGACGACCAGGAAGTCTGATTTCCTGTGAAACAGTCTCTCCTAGAAATGGTTGCATAGACAAGGTTGGGACAACAGCAATGTTAGTGAACTTGCTAACATGGAAGGGGGAAAATTTCATGGTGTCTCACCCCTAAACAAATTTATGGCAACTACTGACTGCTGGGAGGAGAATCAGCCTCTTCCAAGGATGACCCCGTTATTGGTTGTCTAATGTGATCAGCCTTGAAACCACAGACATGCAAACAACAGAAATGGGCTCAGCGTGTGTGTGTGTGTGTGTGTGTGTGTGTGTGTGTGTGTGTGTGTGTGTGTGTGTATGTGTGTGCATGTATGTGTGTGTGTGCATGCACATACATAGCACATACAATCAAAGAAAAGGTTAGTAAATTGAGAGTGGGAACATTGAAGGTATGTGAGGGAGGGCCTGGAGGTAAGAGAGGGAGAAGTGATTTAATTCTATTTCAGTTAAAAACATCAAAAAAATAAAAAGAACTAGAACTACTTAGTGCAGACTAAAGCCAATGCCTCACAGATACTGAGTAAGTCGGCCTTGACTCTCCTTGGGCAAAAGGATACAGTAGTTTTGAGAACAACATTCCAGAGCCCTATCCATCCACCACTAACAAAAGCAGACAATGACAACCATGATTAATCACTCAGCCCTTTTGAATAGGGCCCTCTAGGCACTGTCAAAATAACCCGTGGCTAAGAATTCTGCCTGAACTTAACTGACTCGCCTCTGTGTACTATATGGTCACTGTTTCTCTAACAAAGTAAGCAATGTGCTAGGTAAAATCCACACAGATCAGAACTGATACTGAATATACAAGATTAAAAAAAAAAAGTGTATAGTAAGGTATAATTTGCTTAGTCAGATAATTGTTATCATAGCCTTTTTTTGTAGGCAGGAAATGAATAGCAATTTTGGGGGTTTTCTCTGTTTTATAAAGGTGTTAGATAAAAAAACTATATTTAAATTTAATATTCAATTCTGTTTTAGAATAAATTTGATTAAATTAGAAGTTAAACTTTTCTTTTCTTTTTTTTTTTTGTTTTTTTGTTTTTTTTGCTTTTAGAGACAGGGTTTCTCTATGTAGCTTTGCGCCTTTCCTGGAACTCACTTGGTAGCCCAGGCTAGCCTCAAACTCACAGAGATCGGCATGGCTCTGCCTCCCGAGTGATGGGATTAGAGGCATGTGCCACCACTGCCCGGCTAGAAGTTAAACTTTTCTAAAAGTAAAGCTTTTCTGTATTTTTTATGCAGTGTACTGCTGGTGAGATTCTGGTCATTGTCAATAAGCAAGATGACAGGAAATAACCATCTCAAGACAGCAATTAACATAACGGCCCCTCCCAAGTCCCATTTTGTTTATTGAACTTGAGACCTCCACCATTGTTTGCTAGAATGGAGAGGGGATGTAGTCTCCCTAAGGACATGTGGAAAGAATGGAGAAGGGATGCAGTCTCCCTAAGGATGTGTGGAAAGGGTAACCTCAGAAGAATTAGCAAAAGTGTCTCATCTTGGTGCACATTAATATTAAAAGACGTATGTAACCTTTATTAAAATAATACTTAAAACACAGTTTGGAGAGCACAGGTTTGAGGAACTGTGTTCTGGCACTGCTGGGAGTCCTGGAGTTCTGGTTTGGTCCTCCTGGGTACATTCACACCCCCGTTTTCTCTGCTCAGAAGACACAGATTTTATTTTGCTTTCCTTGACTTCATTCTTCCACATTCAGTTCAGTTTCTGTTCCCTCAGCTTTTCTTTATCTGGTGCCTTACTGTGCGGCCAGATTCCAGAACAGCAGACCAGCGTTTTTCACATTCTTGACCAGAGTCCACTAATGAGTTATGGCTATGCACTATCCCTGACAGCAGTCATGTGTGAGGCACTTGGTCCCCAGTGGGTGTCACTATCCTGAGATATGGACATGTCAGATTGTGGAACACAGATGGAGAGAAAGCTCGCTTGGGGGTATCGGAACTGGCCCCGCCCTGTCTGCTTCTCCTCTACCATGACATGAAGAATTCCTCTACCATGTGCTCACTCTGCCACAGTGCTCTACTGATTGATCTCTCTAAAACCAGGAGCCAAAACCTCCTCCTTTAAGTTGACATCTTGGGGATCTAGGTCACAGTGACACAATAGAAATAAAAACACAATTGTGCATCTCATTCCTAATTTGGCATCTTCCTCCCTCATGGGATTTGAACATCTTTGGCAGAGGGCTGTTTCCTGACTACTCACTAACATCCTTTGGCCCCCGGCCTCAGCCTCATCCACCTCTTGCTATCTCCATTTTACTCACTCAAGAAACAGCTGAGAAAGAAATCAATAAAAAGTGTCTACCAAAATATTTGCTAAAAATTTATCTTCTGTATAGAATGGGTGATCCACAGTTATGAAACTGGTATATCAATTTAAATGCTATATTTTTATTTGCTCATTTGAGAACAGTGGCCATTAATATCTTTATAATGATTGAGTTTTATGGAGACAAGAATGCTGTGGGATGTTCTGTATGGCAAATGTGTTGCTCTGATTGGCCAGTGGCTAGGCAGGAAGTATAGGCAGGACTAACAGGAGAAAAGAAAAAACAGGAAGGCAGAAGGAGTCACTGCCAGCCGCCATCCTGACAAGCAGCATGTGAAGATGCCAGTAAGCCACGAGCCATGTGGCAAAGTATAGATTTATGGAAATGGATTAATTTAAGCTATAAGAACAGTTAGTAAGAAGCCTGCCACGACCATACAGTTTGTAAGCAATATAAGTCTCTGTGTTTACTTGGTTGGGTCTGAGTGGCTGTGGTACTGGCAGGTGACAAAGATTTGTCCTGACTGTGGGCAAGGCAAGAAAACTCTAGCTACACAAGAATGAATCTGTAACAAAAATCTACCCATGATAACAGCATATAGCAGCAATGTCAGAAAATGTTCCTGGAGTCAAGGTAGTGGTCTGGCTACGTCAAATAATTTAAAAAGCAACAGAGAACAGACTGTCTGGAAGCTCAACTGAACGACTCTTGGCATTGTCATGTGGTCAAGCCCATGGCCAACAGATCTTTAACAAACAGCCATAGGTAGCCCAGCTCAGCCAGGCTAGGCCAGGTTAGCCAACCCCAGGGCAGCCTATGTACTGAGCATGTTAATGAGAACATGAATGTCGGCAAATTTAGCATGAAAAGTTGTAAGTGCAAGAAACTTAAAAAAGGTTTTTATTAGCTAGGTCTATAATTTCAGCTTATTGGAGAAAATCTATTGTAATTTGCATTCCAAAACAGAGTTATATTATAATAACAAAAGATATTTCCCATTACTTATCTAATCATTAAGAAATGATAGTAGCATTCATTCATTTAACAGGGCAAGGACATTTGCCTCTTATTTATCCTCAATCACAGCTACATATGAAGCTTTCCCTTCATTTAACAGGGCAAGGACATTTGCCTCTTATTTATCCTCAATCGCAGCTACATATGAAGAATTCAAGTTTAATGACTCAGGACAAATAAAATTCTTTTATCAATCTGAAAGTTCTAGAACAAGGTATTTTACTATGCTCATTATTATGAACAAAAAACAAAAGCAATTTATCTATATGATCTTTTAAAAACCCGTTCCCTGGATAAACCACTTAGACCATCTAAAACTGCTAATTTGTTATGGTGATCATCTTATTCTTCTGCGCTTATATGAGATCCCCACTTTTCAGTGCTACCAAAATAAAGTTTATTTTATCCTAAACTTCATTCAATTCTAAACAATTCCTTACTTGTAGTAATTGTCTAGAATCCCCCAGCCAAGCCCTAAAATAACATCCTAGCTCCTTTATTATGAGCAAAGTCTCTGATTTTCTTAGTGTACTGAACTTTCTTATTGCTGTGGGTGGAAAAAAACATCTTTGTTTCATCAAAAACATTTCTGATGTTCTTGGGCTGAGTTGAGTGAGCAAACATCCTGCTCACCCCCTTAAATCAGAAACCTGTGAGTTCACACTTAATGACTTGACCATAGACTAATGCAGGCAAAATTGCTGGCATAAATGTGGCCAATAGTTTTCTATTCAGGATCCAAGGTAAAGATGAGCAATATTACTTACTTTCTCATACTACCCAGGGTCAAAGTTGTTGGAAAGAAAAGCCATGTGATGGAAACCAACATTCTCTGCTGCCATGTGTTCTCTTTGGGCAACTATTCAAGGTCTTACCACCTACAGCTCTGAAACCAGATGCCTTGCTTTGCGTGCACAAATTAAGGCACTTCTTACGCATTACAACACTGCAGCAATCACTGTGACTCCCCCAGCTTATCTGGCAGAAGGACATGATGACAGAATTGGTGGATTTAAAAAACAACATTTCAGTATCTCCTTATAAAGATTATGTAAAGCCCAAAAGATGTAATCTACAACATCATAATCAGTTTGTGAAGAGCAGGCATTCACAAAGTATTTCAGTTCACAGCTGAGAATAGGAAGACAAAGTATGAATGATAGTAGAGTATCATTTCAAGCTCATACGTGTCTGAGAATCTTCACATATAAACTAGTGAGAACTTATCTTAGTTACTAAAGATGCATCAAGAATTTATAAAGCAACTGGATAAAGTGGAACACAGAAAGCCATGTGACATTCTTTTTCAAAGACACAATACACATAATAACACCTAGAACATTTACTTGCTTCAAACAAACATCTTACCGTAATCCTAATAGTCCACTGGACAGCTGGTGATGGACAAGAGAATAGGAAATGTAAGAAACTATCCATTTCATCATGAGCCAGCTCTTTTCTATGAACAATTTTCACAAAAATGTCTGGAGATGGGTTGAGTGACAACTCAATGGTTAGGAACACTGGCAGCTCTTCCAGAGGACTGAAAGTCAGTTCCCAGCATCCACATAGTAGCTCAAAACACTTTTAATTCCAGTTCTAGGGGATCTGATGCCCTCTCTGGTCTCTACAGTTCACAGACATACATGTAAGCAAATAACTCACACACATATAATACTTCAAAATTTATAATAAAAAAAAGTCTGGAGATGGACATAGACACATATCATAAGCTATTGTTAACAGAGAAAAATTCACAAAAAAAATAACACAGAAAAATCTATGGCTGTTCTCAGATCCTTTGGAGAGCTAAGGTCACAAGGCAAACCACTAACCCAAAATTCAGGCCAGACAATTAGAAAGAATCACAGCCAAGAACAGCTAACCTGATGACACTAAGGCAAAGGACTGAAGGACTGTGATAACTCATGAGAGAACAGAGGTAAATTTGATCAATTTCTGGAGGATAGAGTACACTAACCAAAGTTATAAATTCTTGGGCACCAGTGTGCACATCATCTCAAGAATCCCCACCACGGTCTCCTAGTGAAGGCATGGGCAAACTCCTCTGATGGAATGGAAAAGGTAATGACTTTGTAAGCCTGTCAGGCTGCTCTCTAAGGCATCCCTTCTCTCCTTGGGAGACTCCCCAAGCTTCAGCTGACACTGGCAACAGCTACCAGTCTCTTCTAGTCAACTTCAGTCTTCTGGTGTGAAGGTAGATGAGATAAAAGGCTGAGATCAGTGTAGAAAATCAAATTTAAGAACTCAAGATCACCAGGAACGTGAATTGGAAACATGGTACTCTATGACATGTCCTCTCCCCAGAACCTAACCACAGCCTCAGGAATTCATTACTATAACCATAGCTTACAGCAGAAAGACACAGGTTCTATTTCTGAAGCAATTCCTAATTCCTAGGGAAGTCCAGAGACAAGGAAGGGGAAAAACATAAGGAAGCTGAGCACCAGCAGCATTAGACACAGCCCAGGTCCTACCTAGACAAACATTAAGCATCATATATACTGATGTCTCAATTGCTATGATCTCAGGTATAATTTCAGGTTTTTAATTTACAAACTTCATAAGGCTTCTGTAATGGGCGTGGTAAAAAAAAATGCCTTTTAGACATGTAAAAATAGCTCAGGATCCCCACTACATCCAAGACTGCACCTGATAACCAGAATTCCATGACCTCACTTACTCAAGGTAACTCAACACAGGTCTAGAACCCCATGATGCCCACTGGACAGTATATAAGCAGAGACCAAGAGCAATGCTCTGCTCTGCTCATTTGGAGAGATGCCACCTTGATCCACCCTGTGGCTTGAGAGTCTCCCCCAGGATCCTGACCCTCGAATCAGAGACTTCTGTTAAGAGACTGGGCTAAGATACGACACACAGGTGAGCAGCCTTGGGGATATAGGCTTAGGACCATAGTTAGGAACTTACAGTTTGAACCTTGTGAGATGACTCTCAGCATGATAACACACAACTTTTGTTATAGTAACTACATGCATCTACCTTCTTGCTCATGAAGCTTCCTAAAGAAAATTTCTTAAACATAGTTTTTTAAAGTTTGAACTAAACTAAAAAGAGAGTCTAACTTACTCAAAATTTTAGAAATGTAGAAGAAACAATGTTTACCAGAAAATCTAAAAGATTCTATGCATATATAAGAAATGAGGAGCTGGGCATGGTGGCACACACCTTTAATACCAGTACTTGGGAGGCCAGACCGGTCTACAAAGGACACAGAGAAAACCTGTCTTGAAAAACCAAAAAGAAAATAAAATGAGGAAGATAAAAAATTTTAAAGTTAATATTCTTACTGAAAGTAGCAGCAGGAGTTTCAGTACTTGGGAGGTAGAGACAGGAGAGTAAGAGGTTTGAGGCCATTCTTTTCTATATAGCAAGTTCAGAGCCAACTTTGGTCACATGAGATCCTAACTCAAAAAAAGAATGAATCAACAGTCTGAACTTACCCATCTTATAAACCCCCAAGAAATAAGTATAATTGAATCCAGAAGCAGTCAGAAAGTAAGAAGAAATAAAAATCACAGCAAAACTCACTGAAATGGATAACAGTAAGTCAATCAGAGAAAATTAACAAACTGGAAGTTGTCCAATTTAAAAAGACCAGTAAAACTGTAAACCTGTAGACAAGCTAACTAAGAATAAAAGAGAGATAATCTATGTTACTAATATTAGTTACGAAAGATGAGTCATTACTACAGATACCACAGACACACAAAAACATAATTAGCAAACAAAAAATTCTGTGATCTAAAATTTAACAACTTGAATAAATTAGACCAAGCTTATCATGGTGGCAAATACTAGTTCAAGGTCGTCAACCTGATTGTGTAGTGAGATAGTATCTCAAAAATATGAGAAAATATATCAGATAAGTTGAATCAATTCCTTGACTGAAACAACCAGAACTCACACAAAGAGAAATAGATAATATTAATCATGTTCTGTAGCCTTTTGATAAAGAAATAATACCAATTGTCCACAGTCTCTTTTGAAAAAAATATAAGGAATACTTCCCAAGTCATGGCCTCCTGCCTAAACTAGAGTAGATCTGTAAATCTGACTACATGGAAGAAACACTAAGTATCAAAAATCAATAAGTGTAATATTGTCTTAGTTAGGGTGAAACATCATGACCAAAAAACAATTTGGGGAGGAAAGGATTTATTCAGCTTACACTTCCACATCACTGTTCATCACTGAAGGAAGTCAGGATAGGAACTCCACAGCGCAGGAACCTGGAACAAGAGCTAATGCAGAGGCAGTGAAGTGGTGCTGCTTACTGGCTTGCTCACCATGGTTTTTCAGCCTGCTTTTTTACAGAACTCAGGACCACCAGCCCAAGAGTGGCTCCACCCACAATGGGCTGAGACTTCCCCCATTAATAAGTAATTAAGAAAAGGCCTTACAGCCAGTTTTTATGAAGGCATTTTCTCACTTAAGATTACTTCCTTTCAGATAACTCTTGTTTGTGTGTCAAATTGATACAAGACTGCTAGCCAGCACAAAATTAGAGAAGAAAATTCATGTTGTAGGAATGGGGAAAGTATTCAATGAAATTCTGTACTCACTCATAATTAAAAATATCTGGCAAATTAAAAACTTCCTTTACCTCATAGAGAAAAATCCATTAACAACCTATAGCTAACAGAACTGCACACCTAATGTGAGAGCTTAGATGCTCCTTCCTTAAGGTCTGTATCTGGTCAAGCATGTTGCTTGGCACTGAAGCACCAGCCCAGAGCACTGAGGGCCTGAGTTAGATTCCCAGCACCACCAAAAGAAAGAAAAGCAAGTAGGTGGGAGTGGAGAAGGGAAGGGAAGAAATTTGGAAAGGAAAAGGAGAGAGAAAGAGGAGGTAAACTCAAAGAAGATTCTTGAAAAAAAGTAAATGTCAATTTGACAAAATTACTTTTGCAACTATCACTAAATGAAAGACTTTGAAATGAAATTACCCTGAATTATATGACAGGGCACTACTGACATCTTGAAGGTTCTTAAAAGAGACAGGCAAGCAGAAATAACTCAGGGTCCCTAAGCAGTAGCCAATATAACTAGAGAAATTAACTCAAAGTGAAGTGTCACAACCACAGTGAAAAGAATGCTGCTGGAGAAGGAGGGGAGTTGGGGACTGGTAACTCTGTGAATACCTTGACTTTTATAATTCTGGCTTTCAAAGCTATAACAAAATTAATTTTTTGTTATAAGCCACCAGTCTGTGGTAATCTGTCAGAGTATCAAAAGAAACTGATACTTCTGGGAACAAGACAACTTTTTCTTCTCTAAATATTAATATTCAACATTACTATAGAATTATACCTAATAAATAAGAGACAGAAAGGGAAAGGTATATATATTTGGAAGGAGATAAAACTGATCTCAAATGACATGGGTGACTATAAGGAAAATTCCAAGAACTGACCGAAATATTTCTAGAAACAACCAACAATTATAACAATGATGTGGAACACAATTTGATTTAAAAAGGCAATTACTTCCTAGTATACTAGTAAAACCAAGTAGAATTTGAAATTAAAGGTACAAAGCAATTTATAACCAGCATAGATAATGAAATTTGTTTAGATATTAATATAACTAAATATGTATATGCTACATAACTAATATACAAAACTCTGGAGAAAGATCTAGGTAAATGTTTATAAATCCATATTCATGGATAAGATTTGGTATTGACCAAAATGTCATTTATTCTCAACATAAATGTGTTTTGTAGTTCCAAACTAAATTCCAGGAATTTTTCTGTGAATATAAATAATCAGAGTCTAATGTTCTTTTAGAAATATACAATCCAGAGTTG
Source organism: Peromyscus maniculatus bairdii (assembly GCF_049852395.1). NCBI lineage: Eukaryota > Metazoa > Chordata > Mammalia > Rodentia > Cricetidae > Peromyscus > Peromyscus maniculatus. The sequence continues at coordinate 28,912,853 of NC_134860.1, read as the reverse complement.
CCCCCAACACAGTACCAAAGAATGAAACTTGTTACCACTCCTAGTCATAATAAATACATGAACGGGAGAGAAGTGAGACTGGAAGAGGCCTATTCAAATATAGACAAGTCAGTCTTCATAATAGAGCCATGGTGACTGACTAGAGAAATGGGAGGAATGTTAGAATAATTACATGTCCTAAAAGGAAAATGGAGTCAAGACCCAGACTTTCAGAAAATTTACTCAAATCCTATTACTAAGTATAAAATGCAAACTTGTAAAACTAGAAAATATCATAGCAATAAAATTTAAATTTCAGTTTGGTAAGAAATTCACAGATACAACACTAAAAGAATGATACATGAAAGAAAAAAAAGTAGAAAAACAGACTTTATTAAAATTAAAACTTTGTTTTATAAAAGATATTGGTTTTTATTATTCTATTTAATTGATTTAATTCATTTTTTTATAATTTCATTAATGTCCACAGTACATTGTTTACTCTTATCTCCACTCTTTCTTCTCCTCCTCCCATTTCTGTCATGCCTGCCTCCTTTCTGGTCCCTTTCCCACATTCATGCCTTCCTGTTTTGTTTTGTGACTCTGATTTAAACCAGGGCTTTTTATGTGGCCATGGATTTGGAACTATCCATTGAAGACTGATGGTCTCATCATTTGATACATAACTGAGGGAATGACTGTTCCTCTCCCAGCACCCATCAGTTACCAACTGTCAGCAGGAAGAAGAACTCCAAGATTCACTGCCAGGTCCAGTCTTGTGCAGGCTCAGTGAGGCTATCAGAGCTCTTGTGAGATGATGTCATGTCCTGAAGACCATTTTTATCTCTACTCCCTGTCTTCCTGCTCCCACACTCTCACACTCTTTCCACTCTCTCTTTGAGATGTTCCCTGAGCCCTAAAGGAAGGAACATAGAGGTCCTATCTGGCACTGAGCACCAAAGCATCATTTATTCTAATTCCCTTGAGTAGCCAAGGTACTAATTACCAAGTAGTCTTTACATTCCCTACAAAGAGAAATTTCTGTATTAAAGATGAGAACAGTCTATGGGGATAAAAATAAATATTTAGACAGTTTGATGCCATGCAAACCTTGCTAAACCATACATAGTATCAGGTCCCCCATTGGGTCTACAACCTCCCAGCCATGTGTTTTTGGCCATGTTTACAATACTGGGTATGTATTTCCTCCTGTGGAGTGGGCTTCAAATCCAATCCAAAAGTAAGTGGCTGGTTACCCTTTGACAGCCACACCACTATTCATGAGTGTGGGGGATGGGGGGGGGATGAAGTCATGACAACTTCAGGAAAGAGATATAAAGAAAACCATTATTTTAGGCAAATTATTTCAGACCCAGAAAGACAAATGTCATGGTTCTAATCTCATAAACAGACTTGGATTTTAATTTTCATTTAGGTGTATTTGGGATGGTATAGATTATGAAAATAGAAAAAATAAACTTTCTGAAGAGAGAAAAGGGGTTTTAAGAAGGAGTTGGTAAGGGTAAGAAAAAAAATGGAGAAAGGGTCCTGGGGACCAGTGGGGAGAAAAGGGTCTGGCAAGCTGGAGCAGGAGGGGGGAGGAGAAGATGGGGAGAAAGGGGGTTGACAAAACTCATGCACTACAAAAATGCCTTAAGGAAATCCAATTACTTTACATGCATTTAAAAATAATAACAACAAAGGGAAATATAATAAACAAATAAAAATGTAAAACTGCAAGGTAAAAGATATTATTAAAAGAATGAAAAGACTAGCCACAGAGTAGTAGAAATTATTTTTAATACACATGTATGACAAAAACCTAGCAATCCAAAATATATGAAGAACTCTCAAGACTCAATCATAATAAATCCAGACAGAGGAGAGTGCTTGCCGCCAAGCCTGAGGACTTGAGTTCAACCTGGGACCCACACAATAGAAGAAAGAGCTGACTCTTGCAAGATGTCCTCTGACCTCCACACAAGGGTATACCATCTCCATACACACGAAATAAACAAAAAAATACAATTTTAAATAATTAAAACAATCTAACTTTAAATATGGGGAAGGTACAGACACTTCAGTAAAGAATATATATAAACATTAAACAAAGAGAAGACACATAACATCAGAAGCCATTAGGAAATTATGAACCTAAACAAGATACCACTATACATGTACCAACATATCTAAACCCTTATAAACTGACAAAAGTGAGAAATAAGAAGAATCAGTAACAGCTATTCTTTGTCAGTGGAAAGGCAACATTGTGCAGATATTTAGAAAACTTTCTGTAGCTTTTTGATAACCACCTCGGAATCCCATTATCCTGTTCCCAGATCAGTTGAAAATTTAAATCCTGTAAGCCAGACCTAGTATGGTGGTGCATGCCTGTCATCTCGGCACTTGGGAAGCTAAGACAGGATTGGGGGTTCTAGCCCAGTTTGATGTATAAAAGAGAGCCTGCCCCAAAATCAGAAAGAAAAAAGAAAGAACTACCAGCTCATGAAAACACAATCTCAAATGCACATGGATTAATGAAAGAAATCTGTGTGAAATGAATGCCCACTATTCTACACCAACAACACAACACTCCAAAGAAAATAAAACCAGAGAGGAAGAAGAGAGGTTCAATAAAAGGGGTTTGGAGAGCAGTGTGGACGCTTCATATGTTTGTGTGTGTGTGTGTGTGTGTGTGTGTGTGTGTGTGTGTGTGTGTGCGTGCGTGCGTGCAACTGTAAGGATAAGCAGATGATAAAACACAGTCACAGGAACCCAAGGAAAGCACAGACTTCAGTTAATAACAGCAACATTGGCTCATTGATTTAAGTAACAGACTTAAAGTATAAATAAAGAAAATGGAGGAGAAAACTCTGTACTATCTGCCCATTTAAAAAAAAAACTTAAACTTCTACAAAATAAAATTTTATACTTAAAAATAAATAAATAAATCTTTAAAATTACCTGGGAACGTCTCAGTTTAGGGGAGGGGATGGGTCAGGAACCAGAAATCACCATTTCAATAGCCCAGGCAGGTTCTGCCACTAACACAGCACTTCAGTGCTTGAAGGCCGCAGAAGACAACAGTGGCTTCACTCCACCTGGACCTTGATACAGTTCCAAGAATGGCGCTTGACTCTGAAGGAACACACCCCCTAGAGAGCAAGCCTTCCGAGTGAAGCCAGGATTTGGGAGGAAACATTGTTGTAAACACTGGCCTCTTGTTTCTCAGTTCAACAGCAAGAAAGAAATCTACAGAGTAGAGTGGTGTCAGAGTGAGCTAAAAGTCCTTTCACTACAACTGTTAAAAGAACTGATTGCTGAGAGTATTTAGTGGACATAAAAGCGAGTGTGTACACTCATGTACAAGGTGTTTGTGCATATTTTTTTCTAAAAAAAAGTTATCTTTCCCCTCTCCACTCAGCTTTACTTCCTCAGTTCAGTTTATATATAATGTTTTAATCACATACCATAAGGCTTTGCCCTCCTATAAAAGTATGAAATTCAATACTTTTTAGTATATTCACAAAAGACATATATTCTTCACTATTTTCTAATTCTAAAAGCCAACACTAATTTTACTTCAAATATTTTATTTTTATTTCTGGTGTGTGTGTGTGTGTGTGTGTGTGTGTGTGTGTGTGTGTGTGTGTGTGTGTGCACCTGCTGTGGCCAGAAGGTCCAGAAGACCTGGTGGTGGTAAGCCCCCTGATGTGCATGCTGAGAACTAAACCTTGATATTCACAAGAACAGGACAAGCCACCTCTTTGGTGCCACAACTTTAGTTAAAACATAGTCCTCATTATGGTGATATTTTAATTGTACTGAAATGTGATTTTATTTGTATGTTAATAAATAAAGTTGCCTGGGGGTCAGAGCTAATAACAAGCCATTTAGCAGAAGTCTGGCAGTGGTAGCACACTCCTGTAATCCCGATCACATGACAGGCAGATCTCTATGTGTTCAAGGACACCATCAGCATGGAGACACATACCTTTAATATCAATATCAACCATAGAGACCTGGAGGTCTGTATAGACAGGCGAGGAGGTCATGTGGTTGGGTTTACGACCAATGAGAAGGCAGAACAGAAAGTCAAGAAAAAGACAGACACACAGGAAGTAGGTCTCTTTCAGAGGGGAAGGATGACAGTGACAGCGAGGGGTAAGAAGGGGGTCTTGGTCTTAGCTCTTGGCTGCTGCTCTGACCTCTTGGGCTTTTAACTCTGCATTTGGCTCGGTGTTTCTTATTTAATAAAACTGTTCAGAATTACATCTACACCTTATATTCAGAATACACAAAGGGAATAGTTAGCATGGGCTGAGGCCTCCTATATGAGGGATTCTTGGGTTTAGGAAATTATCATTAACTTTGCAACAAGTCAGTCAGCCCATACAGTTTGTCAGGAGTAAGGCTCCTTTTCTCTCCAGCCATCAGGTAGCCTGAGACTTTGTTACAGTTTCATCACAAAAAGACTGCCATTATGACCTAGAAAAAAAAATTCAGTGTAAAAATACACATTTGGAATAAATAATGAAAGAGAGGTTGAGAGGAGTGCACTGGGAGAGACAGATGAGGAGGGTGCGGGCCAGAGGTATACAGTGGGGAAAATAAAAAAGTTTTGAGGGCACTGCAGAAAGACAATGTATTCTAATGATTACCTTTATTAGACTCCATTGGATCAGGAGCCAATTCATTAAACATTAATGGCAGGGGAATGCCATCCATATATTATAAATAGCCATTAAGTTGAGACAGACAGCTCTGCACAGGTCAGTATGAATTAATAAAAAAACTGAAGCTGGCATTTCAGAATCATAAAAGGATAGATTTAGTAGAAAATATTCAATAAGAATAAGGAAGACTGGCATATATTACTCTATTTGTCTGAAGAACAAACTAAAAATGAGAACAAATTTACCATTAAACCTAAAAATACCCTTCTGAATGAAATGAGCATTCCTTAAAAATGGATATAACTTACATTTAAGGACCTCAGCAGCTCAGTGTGTGACATTGCCAAATGGTGAATGAGAGGACGAAGAAGATGTACAGGTGTAAATTGGACAAAATGTTAATGAAAATGGAGTATCCTCCCCAATACAATCCCAAGTTTGGGGGTCAGCAGCAGGATTGAGGTACTCACCATACACAGTTCAAGGTCAAGGTTCTGGATCAGGTCAAATGTAGAGCCCAAGCCTTGTTCAAATGGCCATTTGGATGTCCTTACTATCAGCTCTTCCGTCCTACACACTGAAGCTGTGATGCAAAAATCAGCATATTCATGGATGTTTGCATAAATAATTGCATTTAATCGTGTTCTTTTTCACCTCTGTCAAATTGCATACATTGATTAGGAATAATTTGGAGAAAGGATTAAGAGACATTCCTGTATGATTGTTCTTGATATTTCCTGTGGCAGCTTTGATGACAAGAATCAATATGACCCTAGTTAAGAATTATTACAAACTTTGAAATACAGTCACAGAGGCCTCAGCAATCCAGTTTTGTCTCCACAGTACTTGGAGCTGGATCTAAGCCTTCCACACAGAAACTTTTGGGGAGGCATTTTATGTTCAAACCCATAACAGATTTTGTTTATTAAATCCACTCAAAGATTAGAAAGTTCTTCAAGATGATAAACAAGTGTTAACTTTGTTAAAATTAGTGAAAACTGTAAAGTTATAGGCTGGCCTGTAAGTTTTATCTGATACAAAAGGAAATTACTAGGGCTATATTCATCTTGCTTTGTTGCCTAATAGTGCATATCTAACTAGAAATCAGACTCAAATATTCCTCTCCTTTATGTCTCCTTTATTTTTAAACAAAATGCCTATAAATATCTATATTTTCAAAATGCCCCCAAATTTTATCAGTTTCCTAGTAAACTTATCAAATCTTGTATTTATTTAATATAGGCAATACATTCACATTTTTGTCTTAAAAATGCTTGTGGGAAGCCTATCTTAAGCTCAAAATTAAGTATAGCATAAAAGAAAATACTTTCCTTTCATTAATAACTTAAATAATTAAAAGAAGGCTTTCTTCATAAATGTATGGGAACCAAAGTTTATGGAATTTTTCTATAACACTGTCAAGCTGGGAATGAACTGAAACCAGATAAAAGGAGCTCTTATTGACAGCATAACTGTTTTTCTGCCTTAATTAAGGAGTTCTATTGAAAGTATAATTTTGTAGTCTTTGAGTCTGGTTAATTTTGGTCTATGGTTTATTTTTTACAATGTTTATATAATAAACTTTACAAATAAAAAAAAAGAAAATATAACTTTAGATAGGTAGAATATAAAACTACAACCACTTGCCCATAAAGTATTTTGGATTTCTCACTATTTTGAGAAAACAAAACAAAATGAATGAACTTAATGAATGAACTTAAATATAAGTAACAATGCTTGGGCATTGTTACGTCCCACAAATTGTCTTGATGGCCAAAAGTATGTCATTGAGACACTTCCTAGAACAAAATGTGTAAAATGAATGACAAAATGTGTGTTTATAAATTATAGCATTTTCATGAAACCCTTGATGACTTTTTCAGTCTGACTGAGGTGAACCACACTCCCACATCACTCAGTCAAATACTGGCCTACAAGCTGCTGTAGATTTAAGTAAAATCCTTAGGGAGCCAAGTCACAGCATCCTAAACAAATGAGGGTGTTCTCAACTTGATGCTGACCAAGTCACAGCATCCTAAACCAATGAGGGTGTTCCTAACTTCATGCTGACCTGGTCACAGCATCCTAAACCAAAGACGGTGTTCCTAACTAGATGCTGACCACCAGCTGAGAGCACGGTTAGGGCTTCAGCTGAACACTGACCTCTCATGGCAGCTGGCCTCTCCATACAAGAGCCTATGATTTGGTGGCTGGATTCTGAGAAGTGGCACCCCAGGAGAGGGTTGTCAGACAGGGAACGTGTGGAGAGGAGGAATGGAAGCAGAAGGCCAGGGTCATGGAGGAGAGAATGGGAAGAAAGTGGCTTCTCTGTGGCCAGATCCTAGAGGAACATATAGGATTGAAAACATGACTCTAGTCAGTTTTGGAGTTTGATACCCCACACTAAACGCTGGCTCTTTTTCTGAGGGATCACTCATCATTCCCTTAATGGTTTTCAAGCACTTTGAATGAATCAGGATATTCAACCCTAGAAGGTAATGTAAGTTGCAAATGCTTGTTGTCAAGCAAATGTATTTTTGTTGTTATTTTTATGTATCTTTCTATCTTCTAAGTCCCTTGGTGGCATGCAAACTTTACTAAATGGAATTGAATTTTTAAATGAAGTACTTATAAAGGACATTTTCAATATTAGTGCACATCAATGATGTAATTCTCACAGTAGCCAATGTTTCCCTCAAAAGTGATGTTTTATAAATTTAAACATTTTGATATCAAAGAGAGTTCTCTCTGAATTTTCCTTGCAACTAGCAAGTTAATCTACTATAGTAACCATAATGAAAATGTTGTTTAAAAATCATACGGAAGAGTAGCAGAGAAAGCCAGTATCTGCTATTTAAATAATGCTTTTATGCCAGTGGGTTTAGGATGCTGTGGAGGTCCTTCTTTTCATTTAGCGTTCTGTCTCCTGAATGCCACTGAAAGATGGATGTGTGATCCAGAGATAATTCACTTCACTGTTCCCCTCCAATTCAGGAATACAAATTCAAATAGAAGATGGTCTTTAACTATGGTATTGTTTTTTTTTTTAATTAAAAAGTCTGTAATATTTTTACACCTACCAAAGCAGAGAAAGCATTACTTTTAAATAAATGTTATCCAAATTAGCTGGTGACTCTTCCTTTACATCAACAGGATAAGTAATTAACTAGTACCAGTAGAAAGCTCTATTTTTGTCCTTACACAGAAAACTCTTGTCCCTGTGAGTTTTCTTTGTGAACAATGAATTCAGTCAAACCATCACTAAAATGGGGACAGTGTCACCTGCCTGACTAAGCTACCGTAGAAATCAATGGGAGGCCTTCTGCTCCTCCAGCCCCAATCCTCCCCAGTCTCATGCCCAGCTCTGTAGCAGAACACCTGCTGCCGGCTCCCTTTCCTCTCTGACCCCTCCCCAGTTGATCACAAGGATGATCTCCTCCAACCTCCCTTTCCCCAACACATGCCTTTATCCAAGCCTCCCACAGCACAGACATTTCCTGGGAACACAGCAGCTGAGCAGGCCGGGGAAACAGAGAAGCTAACTGAAGATCTTCACCTCTCCCTCCTCTCCTCCCAGCCTTGTCCTCCAGGTTCCTTCCCTGGCTGCAGCCTGCTGCAGCCTCTGTTTTTATCAACTCCCTGATTTTATTCTGTTGAGCACAATATATTATTCTGAATCATACACAAGAGTTTTTCAGTAAGATTGCATTTGACACTTTGACCCCTGTTTAGAGCACATAGCCAATGCTCAGTGTTGACTTGGTGTTCTTAAGAATTTAAAGAGATTAAGTGAGCCGATCTCTTTCATCATTTGTTCAGTACCAGTGGTAGATGGCACAAGAAAGGGCAGAAGAGAAGAGACACGGGATTAGTGAAGGAAGCAGAGGGAGGACCTAACTCAAGACGATAAGGGCCCCAGCATTCTGATTTTATTTACTCAGCTGATAAGACAGTGTCCCTCGCCAGCAGCTCTGGAATCTCATCCTGCTTTTGTCACACCTCGGTGCCATGACCTTGACTCACAAACCCTGTCTCAGCTGTCATCAAAGTTCAAATACAGCTTTATCTCATATAGGTAAAATTTATGGGTCAAGAATTTCAAAAGCAGTTTAGCTGAATGGGCTCAGGGTTCTAGAAATCGGGAGACCAAGTTCCCTGTGAATGGAGAATAATCCGAAAGCTTACTGGGGCTGAAGCAATGGCTGCAAGATGGCTCCTTGTCAAGGATGGAGAACTGATACTGGTTGCTGGGAGGCCTCATTCTGGGACTGAAGCTTCCTGTGGAGCTACTGAAGTGTTCTCACTAACAATGGTGGCTGACTTCCCTGCATCCCCTTCAAAGTGAGTTTTCATGACCCAGCCTCAGAATACACACACACACACACATTCACATACAGTTCTGTTCAAAGCAATCAATATCTTATAATGTGACAGGAGACTTCGTACAAAAGGTGAGGGCTGCTGGTGTTCTCTGGGGAGGACAAGGAGATCTGTGGTGACCAAGACTTTGTACTTTTTTTTTTAACTGTACAAAGTTGGTGAAAACATCGCATAACATTATGTTCTCCAGTACTCATTCGATGAATGTCAGGATTAATAACGCAACCCATAAGCCTTATAGGTTGTAGCATAGTGAGTCTGTGTGAATGTGTCTTTGTGTGTCTCATAGGACCCCTTTGAGTATGTGATGTTGCACTGCTTCCAATAACAAATTGTCCAATGAAAAAAGTATATAGTGTTACAGAAAGTCTCAGTTAAGTTGGAATGCAACAATCAAAATATTTTAACACATATTTATTATTTAACATTTTGTACTTCTTTATTAAATAACAAGACATAATGGCAGGTACTAACTATTATATTTTCAAAGGAATCAAAAGCTCAAATGATATATTGTGTTTTCCATAATTACAGTATTAGATAATATCATAAATTTCCTTCTTATTTAGTTATTATAATTAATACCTGTTAACTATACATAATGGGTTTCATTATGGTATTTTAATCACATATGTTTTTATCATTTTCTTTCCCATTACTATCTTCTAGTCCTTTCCTGATGAACCCATTTCTCTTTGCAATTCTCCTGCTTTCCTGTATTTGCTAGTATTGATTGATTGATTGATTGATTGACTGATTGATGGCCCAGTGAGTTTCATCAGAGTTGCTCAGAGTTGCTGAGTGAGTGACGATCTGGAGGAAAGAGAGGAAAGAGGGCAGGCTCTTTTCTTACCAGTGGCTACAATGCTGAAAGAACTTCCTCCACTCCTGCTAGCAACCGTTAACTACTTCTGGATATCAAGCAGGAGTGCTTTCTTCTGAGCCCCTCCCCTCTAGTTATGGCTGTTTTCCCACAGGTCCTCAGAGTAGAGAAACCCATGGGCCTTTCTTCCCCAAAGCTGACAGTCCAGTCTTACGCAGGCCTTGTATTGCGACCACACTGCTTTGAGTTAAAGAGGACAAGGGTGATGACGTGTTCTAGGAGAGCATTCTGCCTCGCTCTATCCCTTCCTCTGGCTCCTGCGTTCTTTCTGCTTTGTCTTCTGTGATGGTTCCCGAGGTGAGCGGGTGACATAAAAGTCCTATTTGTGGCTGAGCATTCAACTGTCTCTTAGTCTAATAACTTTGGCCAATTATGAGACAAGCTTCAGTTACAGCTCTCCACTCTATTTGGGATTCTCTAACCAAATTCAATGATCATAGTAATCTATGGGGATAGCCTTATGGCTAATTATTTAAATGGAAATTTGATGGACACATCATAACCATTTAGCAAAAAAAAAAAAAAAAAAAAGGAAAAAAAAATCCCCACTAGGCCTTATGAAACTGTGAATGTCATAGATATCAATTAGTAATGAACTGATAAGTATTTCCATTACTACTGTGGTCTTTAAGAAATAATCATACTATAAAGAAAAGCTACCTTCTATTTAGATGTATAAGCAGAAATGTAATTTCATTTTCCTATCTAGGTTCACAAGTGTTACAAGTATTATCAGTCTATGAACCAATGGACCACTGGACTCTGAACCAAACTTCCTGTTTATTTTACACATAAGAAGAAAGACACAAAGAAGATGAGAGAAGATCTAGCAGTTAATCTTCTCTAAAAATATTATTTCCTCCTAACTTAAATTTCTACTGTACACAAGATTACCCAGTGTCTTCCATGGGATTCTCATTTCAAAGTAATCATTCCTTGGATTGTACGTACACCCCCATAATACTTTCATTTAAATGTATGCTAATGAATCTTTAAACCTAGATAAATGCATTTATAGAAGTGGTGTATAAAAAAGCCATTTCAAGTTTGGGATCGAAAGGACCTTTAATTTATAGCTCCAGAAAAATATCCATTCCATGGCTCAAAGATCCTCGTGGATTATAAAGGAGGAAATGACTAACAGAAAAGGAATTATTCACCACATTATTAAACATGACAAAAAGCTTCTGAATTGGAGCTTAAAACGGGCTATTTAAGATTCCAGCAATCCCTAGGACTTTGGCAACAAAAATGTTCAAAAGCCTTTTATAGCGGCTGTCAGATTTCTGTAAAGCACGAGATTCCTGTGAACTTATTTATATAACAAGCTGGAACCTGAAGCTGACTTGAAAGTCTTTGTACTCTAATTATGTAGAATTGGAAATGCCTAGAAACGATGCTCTGTCTTCTCCCAAGAATATCTGCGGCAATGGCGGCTTCAAAAACAAGTATTTAGAAGCAAGAATGAGCGTGTTGCCACTGTGGCTTATTACAAGGAGCGGTTACAGCGGATACACAAACTATGGTTTAGAAACACGGCTTGAAAGAACTGCTATTAGCTATTCTCTCTGCAGCAGCACATTGCAAATGGCTGCTCATATTGTTCCCTCCTGGGCTACTATAGCAGTTTATTTCTGAAGCTCTATAGTTCATGTGTAATCACGTAGCAAAATAATTCAGGATATAATGACCCAGCAGGATCTCTACGGATTGAGCTTCTTATCGCAATACTGTGCCTGCTGCTCTGCATGGATTCTCAAGGAAACCCCTTAACCTCTGCACTTTTGCATTCCAACTTGACATTAGGCTCCTCTGTGTTCAGAAGAGTCAGTGTCTACTCCAAGAATATAAGTACTCAGAGATGCTCCAAATGATGATGATAATGATGATGGTGGTGGTGGTGGTGGTGGTGATGATGATGATATGTTTAGAGCAAGGGCTGTGCTATATAGCTTCTAAAAGGGTTTCTAATGATTTTGCCCGTCACACCCACGTGCAAGCCCCTCTGCTTTAGGGTTTGGGCGATATCTAATGACTGCATTATAACAAAAAGGCTCTGGTCAGTGTATAAAAGACTGCAACGGCAACCTTTCTTCTTTGCCCCTGGCTCTTTATGTTTTCTATACCACATGAATCTAGCTGCCCTGTGAATAATCCCAAATGGCAAGGAACCAGAAAGCAATAGTCTAACACCCCAGAGGAACTGAATCCTGCCAACATTCAAGTGAGTGTGCTGGAGGAAAAGTGTCGAGTGAGACGCAGATGCTGATCTGAGAGATGCTGAATGACTGGCCTGAGTTCCAGCCTCTTCTTCTTCTAATGCCTCTGCTTAATTTCTTGCCCCACACTGTGTCCACAGATGAATTCTTTCCCAAACACTGGATTGCGCTTTTGCCACTTGGAAACCAGGATGTGTTTGCCTAGAGATGGGAAGGCATGGCGGAAAGAAGTAGGCTCAGCATAACGGAGAAAGGGAGGCAGAGGAGATGCCAGCATGGATCCCTCACCAAGGTGCCTGCACTGAAATCTCCACTGGGCTGCTGGGCTGATGAGGGCTGGAGCCCCAGAGAAGGCCAGGTGGCCCAGCTCACATTTCCTGGACTGAGATAGCTTTCACTTGGCCTTACAACTTTGCCGACAGAATTAAGGATCTCAAGATGGAATCATCCCTCACTAAAATGGGACCTTAAATTCAATAACTAATGTTTCTACAATGAACAGGGAGGAACAGGGGAACATAATGTTCTTGCTGCCACAAGCATGAGAGCCTGAGTTCAATGCTCAATACCACAGGCAGAAACAGCTAGGTGTGGTGGCACACATTTACAACACTGTCGTAGGGAGATAGGTCCTGGTAAGCTTGTCCAGTCTACATGGCAAGTTCCAGGACAACATCTAAAAATGTAAGTGTTCCATGCCTAAGGTATGACACCTGAGGCAGACTTCTGGCCTCCATGTGCATGCATATACACACGTGAAAGCCCCACCCCCACAAACATGAAGGCTACGGAACACAAAAACATTAAGATCACGTGAAGACAGTAACAAAAGCAGGAGCTAGGACATCAGGAGCCTAGGAAATGGAAGAGCCACTAGAAGCTGGAGGAGACTGCAGAGAGTGTGTGGCCCTGTCCACATCTTGGTGACAGGCTTCTGGCATCTGGCACCATGAGAGACTAAGCTCCTGTTGTTTTCAGCTGTGAGGTTTGTAGTGGTTAGCTGCTGCAATTTCAAAGCAAGCACCCAGTGATCTTCATATCTAACAAGATACAAGGACCACTATCTACATACACTGCCACATCCACCTTGCCTGGGTCAACTGCTCTAGGTCAAGGTGGGATAAGGCAAAAATCACAAGTAGAGAAAACTATAGCTACAGTAATCACTGAAATTTATTTTCACCTGCAAACCAAAATCAATGGAGAGAGGGGTGTGTAAAATCATTTTTTCCTATAATATAGTATACAATTTATTTTAAAATAGTAAGCATAAATCAACATGTATATTATATTACAGTTATGAATGCCACATATAGATTAGGATACTGCCAGGCACAAATAGAGCCACAAAAAATGGGTGTTTCTTTCCAATTCAAGAGTAAAAGTCAGGCCAGCAATATGGCTCAGAGGTCTACGTTTGCCAGGCAAACTCTATAGCTCCTGTTCAATCCCTTATACCTCAGGAGAACAGAACTGACTCCTGCAAGCTATCCTCTAATCTTCACATGAGTACCATGGCATGCACATGCCCACACCCCCTAAACACACAATAGTAACAAGTATGTATCTATCCCTTTATTGAAGAGCCTAGGAAGGGCAGGTGGCATCACCCTAACTCAGAAGTTTGCTGTTTTCTATTTATCTTTAAACTTGAAAACCAAATCAGAACCATAGATTTTACTCGGAGGAAGCCATATAAATTAGTGTAACACACACAAGACAGAGTAGAAAGGAGCACCAGGAATACTCTATGACTTGACCATAGACAATGCATTTAAATGGTGGGTCAGAATCCCCACACCTCAACAACTATGATCAAGGACTGGTAAACACAATAAAGGGCAAATATCAGAGTGCAAAGGGAAAGCCTTCCAGGGAAGAAAAATGTAGAATGCTTTTATGATAGAATCTACCTAGTCATAAAATGAAGTAGAATGTGTATTTTTTGGTTATTGGTTTTGTTTTAAATGCTGATTATTAAATCTTGATAGTCAAGACATATATACCAAACTAGAGGTCTGCTGGTTGAATACGTGTACATAAATATAATTTATTGAATTAAAGAATTAAAAGATTCTCCATAGCAACCTTAAACTGAAAACTTCTTTCAATTCCCCTAATGCCAATGTATATAGTACATTGAACCCATAATGTATTAAAAACGCCTCTGAAGACATAAATGGAGACAATAAACAGATGTAGTGTAGTATACACCTCAGTTTATAGCTATTTTTTTCCCTCAGATTACATTTCTGTGAGAAAACTATCATTCTAAAATGGCATGGGCTCATTAATTCTAATGGTGGAGAGTGGAATTTTGACTTTCCAAACTCTGACTGGTAAGAATTCTGCACCTATATTAATAGACTGCTTGTGTCTAGTTTGCAAAACTCAGACTGAAAGACCACAGAGTTTGTAAACAGCACAAGTTGAAGGAAACGAAGAAGGGGAGTAATCAGGTAACCCCATTTAAAGCTGCAAAGTTCCTGTCCCCACAGTGGGAGGAAAGTCATCTAGCTGAGGGACCTCTTCTGCCTCCAGACATGGCTTAATAAGCACAAGCGTTAATGGAAAGAAGGTTGGGTGTAGAATGAAGGTCATCTAACTGGACGTTTTCTTCTCATTAAGGAAGGAGGGAAAAGGTTGAAGCATGCCTGATAGCTACAGTTGAAAAACGAAGTAGCCCCTTGTTTAAAGCCATAAAATTCATCCTGTGAAAGTGTACTTCTCAGTCTGTTGCCCTTCCAGAATTTAGGAGATATCAACAGTGCTCACTAGAAAAAACTAATTGAGATGAAGAATACGAAGGATTTAAAGAAGGTCTCAAATGTGCTTACAAGTTCAGAAATTGAGCTTTTAAATCACACTGTTCATGTTTTGCATGAATTATATCCCACCCTGGATGGGATCTATCACCATGGACATCAAACCTAAATCTTTAAAATTATATTAGTGGAGCAGGTGAATTCTACCTCATGTGGTACCATGGAATTCACTAGAAGGTAAAACCACAGCAAATTACATTTTAAAAAGCAATTTCAGCCATATGTTCTACCCTGAAACCACCAATTCCCTTTGAACCAATGTTCATTACAAACTCTTTCAACATCTGCCTAAGAGCAACACAACACCATGTCTTCGAGAGCTCAAGGGGGAGTCTAATTTACACAAAAAAGCACAGGGGGTTGTGAGGAGGGTCATCACCACTGTCATTGTTGCAAAGAAATGCTGTTTGGTTTTATGCATTAAAATAGCCCATGCAGAACATATTTAACTAAATAAGATAAATAACAGAGCTGATCTTCCATGACCAAGTATACTTTGGAGATCTGAAATGCATCTGACACATCAGAATAGGAAGCCATCAAATTCTAGAGCTGGAAGGGACTCACCAGATGAATCATTCTGAATTCCCCCAGAGAAGTCCAAGATTCAAGAAGTTTGAAGAATGTGACCAAGGTCACAGGGCAGCTGGTTACAGAACTTGGACCTTAGTATGGATTTAATTTCGTTATTCCACACTGTTGGTTTCTAAACACCAACTAGCTCTAACTAGCACTAATGCATTGTTAAATGAGTGCAATCCAAGGTTGTTTCTAAAACAACAATGACACAGTAAATACTTTCAGAAGAAGCAAATACAAGATAGAAAATGCAGAGGGCAGGAGTCAAAAAGTTGACTGAAGGGTTGTCTTCTAATCTGTCAGCCATAAGTCATTTAGACATTTCTCCTCGGTTTTCTTCTCTGTAATGTGAATGATTCTTCAGTTGTGGTAGCAGGTGACAGATGGGATGATGCTTTGTAATTCCTCATCCATATAAAGGTAAGGTGCGTAGCACTTCATCAGATGACTCATGCCTACCTGCTCCTCCAGCAGAGCTCTGTCCTTTTCAGTTTCTCATGATGTTCTTCACTGAGTCAGTGAACACAGATCTACTCGTATAAGCTACAGACACGGAGCATTTGAATGGCCTGACTCCTCTGATTTACTAGCCCTACTGCTAGACTTCTGGAGTCATTTCCAACATGCTCACTTTACTCTGGGAGCCCTATACTCAGGGCAGTCCTGTTGTCTGTATTCTATCAGTCACGCTGCAAATGGTACCAGTTTTAAGCACTTGACTCAAGAGCAATTAGATCATCTTCCCAGAGTTTAATTATTATCTTCTAAACTGATTCTAGGTTCTGCTGGATCTGTAGATGGCTTTGTGCTCCTTATATGGGGAATACCACTGTAAAGGATTGAGTATGAAATGTGTCCTACAGGAATTTACATCTATGGTTGATCCCTTTTCAGTGTGCTATTTGGGGAGATAATTAAAACTTTGGAAAGTGGGGTCTGCATGGAGGAAGTGGTCATTGAAGGCATGCCCACCCTGCTCCTTGTCCTCTGTTTCCTGTCCACCATGACATAATGGGCATCTTACACTATGTGCTGCCACTATTATAGTGTTCTGTCCAAGTACCTGGTGCCAAGTGACCATGGTCTCAATTGTTTTAGGCAAATTATTTCCTCCTTTAAATTGTTCTCTTAAGTATTTTGGCCACAGCTATGTAAATGAAACCAACACTGTTACTCATTCATTCAAAAAGTTGAAATGATTCCCTTAAATGTTTTTTTCAGAAATAAAAGTCACATTTGCAACATTATTATGAAACTCTCTTCAAAAGCCTTATAATCAACAAAGGAACACCAACATTTTAAAGTAGGAAAATATCTTTGTGTTAAGCAATATTGCTATATTAGATGAAGAAGAAAAATTAAAACTGGAAATGTAGATTTTGTCAAGAGTGTGACATGTAACTGGAATTATCAATTCTACCTACATTTCTGCACTGAGTCCCCAGGCAGATAGGTTGGACCTATGTGTGGTTATCTGCTCAACCTCACTCTTCAATACCACTCTGTCAACCTCATGTGTTCTACTACCAGACACATAACTCTGCTCCAGACACTGGTAAGATCTGACTGGCATTTGAGATCTAGCCACAGCTCATTCTGGCTTCCTAATACCTCTGGGTCTTCTCTAGCTCTTCTTTCCATAGTTCTCCCTGGATGGGTTCATACATGCAAACAAACAAACACATGAAAACTAGAAAAGGAAATCAAAGCAAGCCTAGCAACTGCCACTGGTTAGAGGACTGGTAAGGGCAAGTTATTCTACTTTTCTGTAACCCCTGGAAACTTTAAACAATAAGAACATACTCATATGTTACCTCTGCGGTTTTAAAAAACATTCTGGGAAGTGAGTATGAGGGGCCTGCATTATATGAAATCCACAAACCAATCAATAAAAAATACTATGTTAAAAAAATTAAATGCCAACTCCAAGTCCTTCCAATTAAAAACTGTAAGCAAGAATCTTATAATGAAGAACAGATGTTGGCTATTAGGAGATTAAAAGCTCATCCTGGCCAAATGTATATAAAGTGCTTATGATCCGATGTTACACTAATGTGTTTCACATCTATTTTAATTGCTTTTTAAAAGAAGGATCAAGAGGTTCCAAATGGAAAATAACTAAAAGCCACTATAAGTCAATATAATATGGGTATTCAATGGTGTGAGCCAGTGAGTGTGTGTGTGTGGGGGCACATGTGTATACATGTATGTGTACCAGTGGGTGTGTATGGCTGTGTGCATGTGTGTAAATATGTTTATCCATGTAAGTGCTTGTGTGCATATGCATGTGTACAAGCATGTGCACGAACATGTGCATGAGATAGAGTATAGCAGAAGAGACTATTCCTGCTCAATCCTAAACCAATCAGTAACAACAGCATTCCAACTCCATGTAAAACTGGCGTTTCCATGATGGGATGTGATGGTGGATAAAGGGTTTCACTTCTCTTGCCAGGTTTAACAGCATGCTGTTCAAGAAGCTGCTTCTAGACTCTGTGACGGAGATTAATACATTCTCTGAGAAACTGCCAGTGTGGTGGACATGCTCACAACTTGTTTGGGTCCTCTGCCACTGCTGGACATATGAACAACTGTTTCAGAACTCCCCGTGTAGCTGGTCATAGTCATACCTGAGTTCTGGATCGGTGAATTTGACATGTGGTGGTTTGTTTTCACTTTATGGACCATTTGTGACTGTCTATATCTCTCAGCTCAGATTGTGATTAAGTTTAAAAGCTTTAGATAAACATTCTAAAAGACAGCACTGAACAAAAATATAGTGCCATTCTTTGGAGGGGCACAGTCCTGGAGTCTTCTGGGACCACTGTGGGACTGGCAAGGATGAGCAATAAGGGAAACCTAATGAAACTACTGAGATTTTCATGTGTTACTGCATGGTAACTTACCCTGCTCTGACTCCTAGGTACAGATCCTGGAGCAGGAGCTGCAACAGGGGAAGTTCTTAAGTGGCTTCTTTGTGAGGTAGGACTACTGGTTGTTTTTACATTTAAACTAGTCACCAACACCACTGTGAGTATTCACTTGGTATAATTGGGATTCTTATGCCATCATAATGGACTGAATACCTATTCTGACCTGCACATCAGTTCTTTTATCATTTTTCCTCTTTTAGGTAAGCATATAAATATTCAAAGCATCCTAATATAACATAATGATACATACAATAAGTGTCTTTTTGAAAACTGAAAGTCAAAAGCCACTCTTGGTGTCTCTTTTCAATGAATGTTAGCACACCAGCACTTTACAAATACTTCAAACAGTGGTGGTATTGTGTTCCTTAAAATATTGTATACCTTAATAAACTTATCTGGGGTCAGAGAACAGAAAAGCCATTAAATACTTGGGATAGGCAGTGGTAGCACACGCCTTTAATCCTAGCATTCCAGAGGCAGAAATCCATCTGTTCAAGGATACAGCCGAGCATGGTGACTCACGCCTTTAATCCCAAGAAGTGAGCCTTTAATCCCAGGGAGTGATGGCAGATAGCAGAAAGGTATATAAGGTGTGAAGACCAGGAACTAGAAGCATTTGGCTGGTTAAGCTTTTAGCTGGTTAAGCATTCAGGCTTTCTAGCAGCACAGTTCAGCTGAGATCCATTTGGATGAGGACTCAGAAGCTTCCAGTCTGAGGAAACAGGATCAGCTGAGAAGTTCGACAGGTGAGGTTAGCTGTGGCTTGTTCTGTCTCTCTGATCTTCCAGGGTTCACCCCAATAACTGGCTCAGGTTTGATTTCATTAATAGAACTTTTAAGATTCCTGCTACATCAAACTGTGAGTTACTATGAGTCAGCCTATAGTGTGACAATTCCAACAGAATCTACAATTGCCATCACCATAGTCAGGAAGATTTCTTTACTTTTGGAAGATCTCTGCCAAAAGATTCTGACAGAAAATAAAATTGTAACGAATGTCCCATAGAAACACTTCTATAGTGTTTACTAGAGGCCAGTAACTACGCAAGCTTTGCTGGGATCAATACATTTAATATTCCCAGTAACCTTGGAGATCATTATTTTTATTCCCATTTTATGTACAAGAAAATGTATATATTTTTTAAAAGCACCCTTTCTTTACCATGATGAACTTGGGCTCATGTGTATTAACAGTTGGAGAAGATATGAGACAGTTCATTATAGATATTGACTTGATACAACATTGAATCACTTGGGAAGACAGTATCAATTAGGGATTGTTTAGATTAGGGTGCCTTGTACACATAGATCTGTAAGGGATTATTTTGATTGCTCTAATTGATGTGACAGGACCCAGACTGAACATGAACAGAACTGTTCTCTGGATGCAGACCCAAGTTGTGTATGAGTAGAGAAAACTAGCCAATCACTAGAAATGCATGCATTTATTTTCCCTCTCTGCTCTTGAATTTGCTATCACTAGCTGCCTCTAGTTGTTGCCCTAATTCCCCCAAAATGATGGGCTATAATCTGGAATTGTAAGCCTAATAAAGTCTTTATCTCTTGTTGTTTTTGACAGGGTATTTTATCACATAATCAGAAATGAATATAGAATAAAGTGTTATTTTGAGAGATTGTGGAACCTTTAAGAGAGGCTGAGCTACAGGTTATGGGGAAAGAGAAGAGCAAGGCTCTTAGCGCCCCCCCCCACCCCCCACCCCCGTTTTCTAATCAGCTAACATATAACAAGGTGCATCACACATTCCTGTCCCATGAATCCCACCATGCTTTCTTAAAATGATAGAGTGTACTATCTTAAGCTGTGAACCCCAGTGAACCCTTCATCCTGTGAGTGCTGTTGTAAGGAGTGTTCCCAGAGAGAGGGAAGTAACTAAGAGAGAACCTCATGACCAGGAGTGGGAATATCTCTGTGATAAGCATGGCATGGAACTGGTTTGTAGGAGGAATGTGAAAGAGGTTGTGCTACAAGCTGGAGAAAAATAGAATGCAGTATGTAGTGACCAAGGCTAGTAGACCATCCTGGTGGGGTCTGCAAGATCAGGACATTTATAGTAATGCAGAACATGAAGGCCAGGTCATGAGAAATCTTAGGGAGAAAATCTATTAGGAATTGGGCTATAAGCCATTTATTTTATATGCTAGGAAGGTGTCTGCTATGTTCTGTCTGAGTTCCAAACAAATGAGTGAAACTCATTAAAAATGAATAGACTCATTTGTCTGGCAGATGAAATTCTAAGACAACATAACATCAAGGTTGTGGTCCTGGTCCAGGTGTTGTTCTCTGTCCTTAGCAGTATTAACAGCAGAAATTATGAGCAGAAAACAGAGAATTAAGGCTTGGAAATGTACAGCTTATTAATGAAAAGAGAGAGGGACCCAGCTAAGCCTGGTGAGAACAAATGGCCTATGTTGTTAAGGAGATTGTTGTTATCACAAACAAGGCTTGCACTTTGTACTAGAACAGTAGGAACAATGCTCCTCGGGGCAAGGCTCTACCTACTGAAGGTAGAAAATCACCAACTCTTTTGAAAAGAAAAAACCTAAAAAATAGAAACTCCAGGGTGCCTTATTGGAATATGGCTGGCTAGGAAAGTACTTTCACTGGATCAGCTATGTGAGCACATGGAGCTTATGGTAGCCATGGTCTAAGGGACTGAGGGATCAGCTCTCTCTCAAGTTGTCAGGAGATCATTGTTCATAAGGTGACGATGTTTCAGGGATGTGTGATCCAAGAGATCAGAGACATGGAAGCTTGTGCCAACATTTCAGAGGAAAGCCTGTGAGGCTACTATGAATCAGGGAAAGATTTGGAAAGACATCCTAAAAGGCCAATATGTGATGTTCTGAAGATGAATTCTAATTGGCAATGGGATTGAAAATGCCAGGAACTTGGAACATGAATCCTGGAAAACTAGAGGCACCAAGTAAAGCCAGACTAAGAGAAAGGTTCCAAGTGAACACTTAAGGACAGTAAGAGCCAGGCTACCCAAGGACACAGGAATACCACTAATGCTATCATATGCCCTAGATGCAAACATGAAGGGCAGGGACTGTTTGCCCTGCTGGATTTTGACCTTTCTTTGCTCCTATTTTTCCTTGCTATGCAACCATAAAATGGGAATGGTTATTCCGTACCATAGGAACTACATAACTTTTTTTTTCTATTTTAAAATCTTACAAGGGTTTGCAGCTAAGAGCGTGCCTTGAACTGTGAAGGAGCACTGGACTTTGGCCTTCTGAGTAGTGTGGGGGCTGTGAAGACTATGGGGACTTTTAAAATTATACTGAATGCATTTCACATATGACTCTATGGGCATCAAGGGTAGAATATTATGGTTTGGATGTAAAATTTCCTCCATGGGGCTCATGTGTTTGAACACCTGACCATCATCTGATGACATTATTTTGGAAGGCTATGGCTAGAGGAAGTGGGTTCCTAAGGGGTGGGCCTTGAGAATGACAGGCAGCCTTCCTCCTCCCAGCCTGAACACTCTCCCACAATCTTAGCACAGGCTGCTACTGCCATGATGTGCTGCCCTCTTAACCCATTAGCTGGAAGAAATCCTCCAACCCTCAAGTTGCTCCACCAGGCATTTTGTCATGGCAACAACAACAAAACAATTAAAAAATATGTGTCAATAGTTGCACGGGACACACTCTAAACTTTTGTCAATGTCTTTCAAATTCAAATTTAACTGTCCTCATTTTAAAAGAATTACTTGCTAAATTTGGCACCTCTGTATCAGAAGCTATATTGGAACCTCTTACTAATATTCAATATCTTTAACCGAACAGCCAATCAGACTATAGATGATTTTACACATCTCCATCAAAATTAAAAAAGGAAAGAAAAATCTCTCAATCAAGTCTTCCATATTTTAAAAAATTCACAAAAACATTATAGGACAAAAATTGGCTCTTTTTTCCTTCTAGGCAGCCTGTAGTAGTTCTGACAGGTCCAGATGTAGACACATCAATGCTGCCAGCTGTTGTCACATTTCATGTCCGAATCAGTGCAAACCCTAACTGCAATCGCTAAGGCACTCAGTTTGTTTGGATTTGGGGTTAGGTCAACAAGAAGGCAATATTCTTTTATCATGTTATAACACAGAGCTTGTTACAGCAGCATGAACATCCCATCTCCAGTAGAGATCAAACAGCATAGCAGGAAACACTGTTTTCCCAATGTGCTCCTTGTCAATTATTTTCAGTAAAATTAATCAAAAGGCATGTTTTCCATGGTAGGAGAATCTGCTGAGTTGAATACTCTGGGAAGAACAGGAGATAGAGATAGGTGTAACCAAAACTGTTAAACCTAAGAAGCCTAGAAAAGTGTTTGCAGGGACACTCATCACCCCACAAACACCTGCCCCCCAACACCACTTTAAACTCTCACTCTCTATTGCAGATTCTGCTTCATAGAGAGCCATGAGCTACTGCCAACAAACAAATATCTGCTTTCAGCCCAAACACAGTACATCTTCAATCGCCATTCATCAACACATGTTGATTTTTCTACTCATTATGAATATTAATAAATTAGGATCTTTAAGCTGTCTAGAAAGATGTAAGAAATAACTGTCATGTGCTTTGCTACCAATGATATATTTACATACATTAAAGAAGAACTATTAACAGTAATTAATGGTGCTTTTACATCTCAGAATGCATTGCAATTGACTGTCGATTTGTTTTGGAGGTGTCTGCAATCATAAAATAAATCTCATTCTAAATGGCAACTTAGTAATTTTTAATAATTTTAAACTCTGATGCACTATTTAATGCCATGGCAATAACACACTGTTTTATGAAGATAGTTTTTAAATTTAAAATTTTTATTGAACTGTATTAAGTTTAATGAGACTGCATTGCTTATGTTATGCCTTAATTTTAAATGTTTATACAAAGGTCAGAATAGCTCATTTTAAAAGTTCTATTTTTGAGAACACAAATTCTGTTAGTTAATGACTCTCTACTCAAAATGTAATTCTACCACTTTCTCAAGATAAGGAACATTTAGTGCTGAGTGTGTTACCATGAGAGTTGGTGATGTAAAAGTTCAAGGAAGTTCTACTGCCATCATGAAACAGCAGAGCAGAAATGGGGCACAGCTTTCTCACTCCAGATTCCTTCCCTGACTTGGTTGGATTCTTAACTAGAACTACAGTACATAGAGCCTGGCAGACTCCAACAGAGAGCATTCACATCTGCCCAACTTCCCAAGGAGTTAAAAGGAGAAAATCTGTCTCCCTTAAGTCAACACACTCCACAATATTCCACTGGTGACCAAGAGTCATTTTGCTTGAAGAAATGTAAAATAGAAATCATTTTTGCTGTTAGAGAATCAAGGATATGTGGAAGAGAAATTTGAGCTAAAATACCAAACCTAGCATATAAACTTTCCATGAATGGTAGAAAACATAACATAGATTTGGGGGAAATGTTTAAAAAAGCAGTGTAGGTATTATTTGAGGCTGGGTACTTTCTAGCTTCCAGAATGTAGACATGGTGTTTGTGAGGATTGACAAAGGGGACTTTTCCCCAGCACCATGATCACAATAAGATGGATACTCTGTGACTCTTTTTTATTAGACAGAAGTCTGACAAAAATCCAGTGAAGGTAGATTTTTGTCATTTTTACCAGTTCCTAAAGACTTCCACATCAATGCACCATGGCTTCTTCTCACATTAAAAGTTGATTATTTTCCAAACAACAAAAGTGAGAACATAATGAAATTATTGATATAACTGAGCAATCAAATGCACATGTGCTCACTTCACAGCTACAGAGGCAGAAGTCTAAACCTGTGTTTCTAGAATAGCTGTCCTAAAAATTGAAACCTTACCATCTGTAGGGAAGTCTGATATGAACCATAAGGAAACTCACCAGCCACATGCTACTTTGCCATTTCATCACTGACTTTCAATCAGCACCCTTTAATTACAAAAGGCATGATTCCCTGATGCCTGTCAGCTCATCTGCCCAAAGCGAGACTGAGATAGAACATACACACGACTTACTTCACATTAAAGTTAATCATCAGTGATATAGAGATGACTCACAAGGCAGCCGTGCCTGGCAGGGTAGAGAAGTTAGGGGCACTATTTTAGACACATGGCCTAGCATATGCAGGGAATTGTATCACTGTGGTGATTATTGCTAACATGAACAGGAGCCAAAATCTGCTGAGTGGCCATCACAAGATGAATGCACATGCACTTGGCTTAATGTTTCATCTCAGTGAATCCTCATAATGTCACTCTGAGAGGCTATTAACAACACCACTTTCCAGATCCTAAAAAACAAAGGGCAGTGACTACCTCGCCCACAGTCCTGGAGACCATCACCACTCTGTCATCTGGGCAGCCATAGATGTCAGTCTGTAACAGCTCCGTTTGTTATTGTCATTGTTAAAAACTCACTCAGTCTTAGGAAACCTCAGCTTCTTCATTTGTAAAGTGAACTAGAGGCCTACTTACAGAAAAAGTCATCTGTGGGAGAAACTGTCTTCCCCAGGGAAAAGTAGGTCAATTGCCTATCCCATACCAAGTGGTCATCCCCGAAGACATACATGAAAATCTATGTATTGAAGAGATTCTGTTTATATATTTATGAATTTATACTTATTATGACTATACATACATTATGAATACATATATTCATAAATATACAACAAAATTTTGTTATATAATACATTATCTATAAATTTATATATGTTTATATATACATATATGTGATATATGTATCATATATATTCATATATATATTATATATATATATATATATATATATAATGTAGAAAAAGAGGCCATGAATTTGAATGAGAGCAGAGTCAGGGGTGGTTGCAGGGAGGAAAAAGGAAAATTTGGTTATATTTTATTCTCAAAAGAATATAAAAATATTTTTAAAGCTATCTGAAACCTGCAAACAGGCAATTGAGTTTGCTGTATACTAGAGAATTCCTTCCCACTGAAGGTCTTGACTTTCTGTTTGAAGGGTTATTTTACCACTCTGAGCAGGGATAATGGTATATATGGTCTGTTACAGGCCAACAGGATATTATTCTTCCATATCAAATGTAAAAATCTATCAAATCGTACATGCATATATGCCTGTCAAATGCTCTTTGGACTGATTGCAATTTTGCACCAGTCCTCCATCAATTAATGAACTGCAAAAAATCTTGACACTCATTCATAGCACATTTGCACAGAGCCAGGAATTTGTCTTTTTGCAAATGGGTTTCAAAAGGGATTGTTTTGAGAATGAGATGATATACATGAAATGTTCAACATAGGACTTGTATTAGATATGATCCAATAGTTAACATCCATCTCATCAGTGGTCTCTATAATTGTCTCAATAATTCATTACTACCAATATCCTACTTAATTATTTCATATTAGAAATGGCTATCTACTCATATTAAAGTATTAACCAAGAGGAGTTATCTCAGCATCTCTGAGAATAGTTGTAGAAATCTAAACTGTAACCCACATCTGAGCTTTCTTTACATCCTGGCCTTGAAAGTAAATACTTCACAAATCACACAGACAGCAAAAAAAATGGCATCTGAAGACCCTCCTTTCTATGCACAGAAGGTTGTCCACCAGCTGAGCTGCTAGAAGCCTCTCCTCTCCATCATCACTTCTGGAAAACAGGATTCATTAGTGTAGCTGAAGTTTTCCTGTGTCCACCCAGCTCCTGCAGCCGCTCAGAACCAAGTAAGTACACAGAGACTTATATTAATTATAAACTGTATGGGCATGGCAGGCTTCTTGTTAGCTAGATCTTACACTTAAATTAACCCATAATTCTTATTTATGTTTAGCCTCGTGGCTTGGTACCTTTTCCCAGTTCTGCCTTCACATATTGCTTTTCATGGCAGCGGCAGCGGCTAGCAGCATCTCCTGACTTCCACTTTCCAGAATGTTCCTCTCTTTGTATCCTGCCTATACTATACTTCCTGCCTGGCTACTGGCCAATCAACGTTTTATTTATCAGCCAATCAGAGCAACACATTTACGGCATCCAGAGTGATATCCACAGCACATTAGAGCAATCACTGACAGTTGTTCTGCTATATAAGTGAGTGCTCTGCACTTCCATCATCCTTTGTCAGGGAAGCAGTAGCAATTAATTACTGATAAACTAAAAACCAACTTTGCTTTCAGTGGAAGATCTGGGACCATTTTTCTTAGGGTCAGGGAGGTGTCAGGGAGGAGGAGACATACACCTCCCCAGATTAATGAAATGTTTTCTGAGAACATGTATGTAATTATGGACAGAGTCTAGATCAGTGGTTCTCAACTTTCCTAACCCTGCAACCTTTTAATACAGTGACCCCCCAACCATAAAATTATTTTCACTGCTACTTCATAACTATAATTTTGCTACTGTTACAAATCATAATGTAAATATCTATCTAATATGCAGGATGTCTAATATGTGACCAAAGAGGTCGTGACTCACAGGTTGAGAACCACTGCTCTAGATGACCAAGAAAGATCTCTGTTTGTAATTTGAGGCTCTTGGTACATTTCTTTTTAAAGTCATATACCAGTGGCACAAAAATAATCTATTACAACATAAGACACATTAAACCCTAAAAGACAGAATATAGACTCACTATGATAATTATAAGACAATGAAAATTTTCTTTTTAAATTCAAAATGCAAGGTGGGTGATACAAAGCATATGACACCGGCTTTCTCCATTTCCATCAGAGAATCCCTAGAAGTCTCCTCTCTTAGAAATACAGAAGAAGTCTCAGCTGTGCTCTGTGTGACAACCTGGTCTGAGCCCCAAGGCTTTAAGCACTACCCCCAGGCTTATATGACCTGTTGTAACCTTTCAACCATCATCCGAGATTCCACACTCTAGCTCCACTTCCTGCCCTGGGTCTTTAGTCTTTCACTACAGGGCCACAGCCTCACAGTTCCTCCAGAGACATGTTTCTCAAACGTTCCCCATCAGTTCCATCTACTCCATGGCCACGATAGTCTTTTGATCTGGATTTCTACCACATTTGACGTACTGGAAGGTGGGGGCAAGTTTTTAATGGACTTAATCTCACATACTTCCAACTGGTTTCATAATCAGGGGCCTTATTTACCAACAAGATGGCAATCCCCAAAGGACAAGGACACCTCCTCACTGGATAATTCACAATCACTGAGGGGTTTTGCTCTAAGTTTGGGCACACGGGCAGAGCACAAACACTCACCAAAACCTACCTTTCTTTACTCCCCGACATTCTACTGTCCAGAGAAAGAGGCAACAGACTTTGAAAACAAAGGTATTTTGTGGGGGTTTTGTGTTTTTGGGAGCCCACAGCCCACCATAAAAGGTTTTTGACAGCTGGTATATCTAAATATCTGTTGCTGCCTGATGTGGTTCCCTGTTAGTTTCAGGATATTCAAGGTCAAAGCACATGGCCTTCTCTCACAGATCACCTTGTTGAAGCATGTGAGGGTTTAGCTAGTTAGGCAAAAAGCAGGACAGGACTTAATAAAGTGAAGGTAAGTCCAGGTAGAAAAAGCAAACAGCTAACGTAGTTTAGGCCTTGGCCCAGGGACAGGCATCACACGAGGAGAAAAAGGCCAGAGGCAGAGGGCCAGAGGCAGAGGTCAACAGTGAGGCCGCTGGGTGACTGAAGACTGCAGCAGCTCCTCAGCATGGACCTGAGACAAAACCCCAAGGCACACCCACTCTCAGGGGCCAGGAGACACCTGGACACTGGTGAGAGAAGAGAAAACAAAGGACTCACCTTTAGATTTTATCTTGAAATTAACTTCAAAAATAGCTACATGCCCTGACAAGTAAAACCTGGGTATGGAGTGAGCTATCACCTCAACATTTTCCCCTTCTGCTTACCTGCATGTCCCCTTATTTCAACTTTCTCTATTTGTTTCCACCTTTCCCCTGCCCCAGGGAAAAAGAAGTTTCGCCCAGGGCATATTTCTCAGAACAGGGATGTTGTTCTCTCTCATCTCCAGTTAGGACTTTACTGAAACATAACATTGTAACGATATTTTACCTAGTCTTTCACTTTGTATCTTCATGTTGTCAGTCTAATGATTTCCCTGTCATTCCTGCCACAGTGAAAGTCTACTGAGTACTTCCTTACTCTTCATGTCCCTTTACCAACCTGGAACCTCAAAGTTTTTCTTTGACTTTTTTTTAAAAGTAACCCATGCTCTCTCTCACACACATTTTTACAAATAGAACTATTTTCATTTAGAGTTTCTCTGAGGTAAATGGGGGGGGGGGTTCTTGTATTACTTTTCATGTAATTTTTGTTGTTTTGTTTTGTTTTTGTTATATGGACACCTTTTATTTTTCTTTCAAGGGAACAACAGAGCATTAGCAAAGAATAAGACATATTTTAAATTTCCCATGTTTGAGCCAGCTTTAGCTCATGATAATGATGGATGTTTCCAATGACCTTGTTCATTTTGTACAGTGCACCCAGACTCACTCATGGAGGAAGGGGCAGGTCACTGCCCTGATGTTTGTGGACAATCTGAAGTGTCACTTATGCAGCATGGCTGTTTTTCAGATAGTGTCTCGTGTAGTCCACACTGGATTTGAATCCCCTGTGTAGCCAAAGCTGGTCTTGAACTTTGAACTTATGATTCCCTTTACCCCTACACACACACACACACACACACACACACACACACACACACATACACACACACACACACACACACACACACACACACACACACACACACACGTGCTAGGGTTACAGTCATGCACTGCCATGCATGGGATTTAACCCATGCATGCTGATGGTCTTCTTTTTAAATCTTTATCACATTTATTCATTAGGTGTGTGAGAAGTACATACATTGCCATAGTATGCATATGGAGGTCAGAGGACAACTTGCAGGGATTGGTTCTCTCATTCTGTTATATGGGCTCTAGGGAGTAGACTCTGGTAGTCAGGTGTGGCAGCCAGTCTTTTTCCCACAGAGTCTCCTGCTTCAGCCTCCCCAGTGCTGGGATTACAGCCTTTGCTGCCACCTTTGGCTTCTGACATGCCTGTGAGGTTAGATTCATAGATTCATGCTCTGTATTCTTTGTCTGAGACCATCTCTGTCATGGTGTGTTTCCCTCAGCATGTCATACAGAAAGGACGTAAGCAACTCTCTTCATTATTGGTGATCAGAACTATCCACAGGTCAAGATGGCATCTGATTTCTCCACTGAAGCTCCCGTTCTTATTTTTCCCCACTTAAGACAACTTAACATTCTGACTGTGTATTAGGCAGGAAACGGATTTAGCTCATTATGCTTTGGTTATATGCTAACAAACTGCACATTTAAAAAAGCTTACATTGGTATTTGTTTGTTTTAATTAATGACACATGTTTAAAGCTCACATAATTGCTCACTCCTGCAGTCAACCACTCTGAGCTGTAAGATTCCATTATTAAGCCGCTGTGGCTTGTGAGACATGTCGTACCCACTCCTTTAGGCTTTCTCAAAGAAGCAACACACAAAATAACTGGTAAGCATGGCCTTTCTGAAGGGTGGTCTAGCAGCTCAGACTGATGAAGCCTGGAGGCATTTTAAGGGAATTGAGGATTGGGGAAATGACTTGGTGTATCAAATACTTACTGTGAAGGTATGAGGACCTGAGTTTGGAACATCAGCACCCATGCAAAAGCTGGAAGTTGTGGCAAAAATAAGGTGGAGAGCAAGAGGGAAGGTATCCACACACACAAACAATGGGTGCAACCCTAACATTGGTAAGTTAAGACAATCAAGCCTTAAGGAGGAAAATGTGACTTTCCTCAGGTCACACAGTAAAACTAATTTTACCAATTCTTTTATAAGATCTGTTGTACCCATTTTGCAAAACCCCTAGAGACCACCAAGGAGCCAGTTTCAGATGCGAGCACATAAGGGTCCTTTGATTCAGGTTCAACCTGGGCCACTGCAGGGCAGATGGAAGGAAATGTGGTGGTAGCCACACGCCCAGGTGTAGAGGGGTTTTATAGGAAAAAAAAAAAAAAAAACACAAGCCGGGAATTGGCAACTTGGGATTGGGTAGAAGAGATACGGGGCAAATTGATTTTTTGAAACGATTGGTCTAGACTTTGGGCATGAAACCACATTTGAAACCATTGGGTTGGACTTTTGGCATGGAACCGCAACCCACTGAACAGGATTATCTGGACTGCTCAGCAAGATTATCTACATATCTTCAAGGGCCTAAACTACAGACAAGATGTCTGCAGGAGGATACTGCTCTGTATCCGTTCCAGTTGTCATGGCATATTCCTGAGCCTGTGAAGTTAAGTCTAGGCCTTCACAAATCCACTTGTAGGCATGGCCATCATGTTTTAAATCTAAATACACTTGCTTTTGAAGATCTGGATACTTATCATACAGCATGGTGTAAGTCCTTTTTGGAAAAAATATTTTTTAGTTATATATGTTTGTGAATGTATAATCTCTCCTGTGCTGGGTAACTGTATAAAATGCATTTCTTACTGAATATCATGTTAAAAATATTTAAATGATAGAAGCAATTCTACCATTAGTTCTTAGAACCAATTCACCTGAACTAGTGCTCTGTAAACTTTAACCTGTGAACAAATAAAGGCTGAAATATAATATCTGTCTTAGCAGGTCCTGATAATGCACACATTTGAAACAGAATCCAGGTAAGATGTATCCTGTCATCTGAAGACCTCCTTTGAAAAGAAAGATAAGCATATGGCCTCCGAGTTAGGGCCTGGCTGCTTCAGCACAACAGGAATATGACATCAGGATAGATGGATGGATTGATACATAGATAAATACATCAGCACCTTGAGTATGAACAGTGCTTGAAAATGCTTAAAAATAACAATCTTCTGCAGAGTTTCAGCCAACTCATTGTCAGACAATTTGTTAATTATAACAAATACTAAGAATATTGCACTTTTTTTATATTCATGACAGAATATATATGAGACCCAGGGTAGCAGTCACTCAGTACAGGTTGGCATGACTTCCTCAAAATTACAGTTTTCATTCCTCAAGGTCATGTGTTCTAGATGGGGGTGTAGGGATTAGAATCCAGCCAGATCCTAAGGTCTTGCTCCAGGCATAGGCATCAGTTCCCAGGTAATGTGAATCACATGCTCTACAACTTCCTATGGGATAAATACTTGTGCAGATGTGTATGTCAGCACATACATGTTTATTAGCACCGTAGGCAAAGCCCACTTCCTTAAAAATCACATGCTCCTGAAGTAGCTCATGCGACACATCTAAATTACAGGAATCTCCTAAAAAACAAAGCACCAGTTGCTTGTGTGGAACCTGGGCTGAGTTCCAGGCTGTGGTGGGAGGAGAGAAGAGAGTGAGCAGGCTAACAGCAAGAGCTGCACACAAGATTCTATCACCTATAACTCCGACTGCAAGTGGTATATTTAGCTCAGGCCCGGCACTTTACACAAATAGGTTGTCGAATAAAGTGCAAACAACTCTCTTTTGACAAAGTGATAGCACTGTGGTGCTGCCTTGATGGCTTTTTACATTGCAAAGCTCGTCAAGTGACAAATGAAAGCAGAGCCTTGAAAATAAGGTGATACGGAATGACTGCATAAACCCTTCCTGATTTCCTAGGGGCAGCAAAAGGATGGCATTTTGCAATTAATTAAAAAGAAAATCTGAGACATTGAGGTTAGATCTTTCCCAACTTGACTTGGTAAAGTGAACTTTGAAGTTCCTGGCACAAAATTGAGACGTGACCTCACAAACTTCGATTTACAATCGTGTTTGAAGAACTGTTCTGAGTCCAAATTATGCCAAGCAAGGGTGCAGTAATTATCCATGCTAGAGAAGTCTCCTGCACTGGTGTTGAAACCTTTTGATATGTTTGATAATGCCGTTTTTTGTGTGCACACACTGCTTTCTGAAGCTGTCGACATCAGTGTCATGTTCAAATAAAGCTGGAGAGTTTTAAAGGCTGTGTATTCACTCTGGCTTTATTTAGCTTGAATAAACATTTCTAGCAGATTTCCTATCCGTCCTGTTGCATAAACATGGCTGGGCTACACTTGTCTCTTGCTAAGGACCCTCCCAAGGAAGCCTATTGGGAACATATACCTAATAGTTGATTAATAAGAAATACAGTTTCTTTTTGAAAACATTATACTTTGACTACAGAGGGCAAATTCATTACCCATGAATCAAAAGGAGCTAAGAGCTTTCACAATATCAGAATCCTGATCCGGCTTCAACCTGACAGTTAACTCTGGGCTGTAAATGATTAAATAAAAGTCCAAGCTCGCCCAAGCCTGGTTAAGATAAAACTCAAAGCTGAGAAACATCAAATGAAATGAGAAAAATTCATAGGACTTTCAAACTCAAAAGGAAATGGAGAAGTGCAGGGTGCATTTTGGAGAGCGTGCTTTAAACGAGGCTGTCTTTCACTGTTGGTGTCTGCCAGAGCTTGACTCGACTGGCTTAGGAGTCTCCAATAGAGAAGAAAATCTCGAGACTGAGGAGACAGCCATCGTTCACTGAGCTATGACATGCCTGATGTGGCCAAAGAAAAATGTTCACATTCTTGCCCCTGAGAAGTACATTTGAGGGTATGTGTTTTCTCTCTGAGTACGGTGGGCCCAGTGAGTGCTGGTGTTGCATAATGCAGATTTTATTGGGCACACTGCTCTTCCAATCTGTCTTTGGGAATGAAAAGTCAAGTCCTCAACAGAGTTCAAGTAGAACTCAGTGTGCCCATATTGTAAGGGGCTCCTGTTTTTGTACTTCCTGTCTTCACAAACTACTTAAAACTCACAGTGTTCTGAGGTAATAAATCTCATCTCCAGAAGCCACTGTGTTATAAGGAAGTCAAAGACAGCCAAATGCTAAGAGAGAGGGAGTGAGGGAGAGAAGGAGACAGACTGACTAAACATCATCTGAGTCACCCCACAGAGACACTGGAACTGGGGTCAGCCTTGCATTATGCAATATCCTATCACAATCCCCGGATCCATGACTTTGTTAGATATAGTAATAAACAGTGTTTAGTTAATCTGTTTTGGAGTCATTGGTTAAGCAACAGAACACACGCGGAAGGATACTCCTGTATATTTTGTATGTATATATTCACATGCAAGCAAAAAGTGAGTTCACAATGTTTCTGTCTTCTCTGAAATCGTCCATGGCCCATTCCTAGATAAAGTGCCCTGAGTAAATCCCCATGCCTTGCACCACACACAGGTAACTATAATCCCAATTTTTATCATTGCTAATTAGGTTGGCCAATCTTGAATTTCATGTGCAGGAAATCACTTAAATGTTCACCTCCAAGTCCAGCCTCTTCTAATCAGATTCTGTTTGGAGGTTCTTAAAGTTCCTGAAAGTGCAGCAGATAGTATGTGTTCATTGCTGCAAGGTGTTCACTTACATAAATATTCTACAACTATCCATTCCACTGTTGATGGACATCTGGGTCACTTCCAGTTGAAGAATTTTATGACTCAAGCTATTAGGAATATTTTTGTACATTCTTTAATGGCTAAGTGCCATCATTTTTTGTAGGTATAGTCCTCAGTATGGTTGCTGGATTCTAGGGCGGGGCATATGTATGATAAAGCATAACTCAGATTCTGACGATTTTTGAAACTGCCCACCAGGCAAATATAAGGAATAACCATGCCACTTGAATCTGTTTTTGTTTTGTCCTTCCATATTGACCTTTCCTGACTAAACATGCAACGTTATTGTTGTCAATAATGTCTACTGTCACCAGCTTGACATTGTTCTCGGAAAAGTCCTATCAGGCAAAGTCACCCTCTGAAACAGCATTGTAAGAAATATGCAGGAATGTCACTTTTTTTCATTAGCCAAAAGGTTTTGTATAGCTTAAGGATATGTGGAGTAAGCTAACTATAAAAATAGAAACTTGACAGTGGAGGTGTGTGTGTGTGTGTGTGTGTGTGTGTGTGTGTGTGTGTGTGTGTGACAATAATCTTAGCCTTTCTGAGTGTGTGGCAGGAAGAGTGACACTGTATCCAGCAGCATGGTTTTATGGATCTGCCTCTTTGCCAGATGCCATCTTTTATTAACTGCTTTATAAAAAACATGACAGTCTAAATGCAGTAGTGTGTTTATTACTTGATAAACTAAGATTGGCTGAAAATTAAAACCTTACAGCCTATTCATTAAGCATTTAGGACTGGTGAATAAGCAAAAAACTGCAAGCTGTTAGAACCCAAATGTATACAGATCAAGGCATCAGTAGCACACACTATTTCTCATTGCGCTATATACAGTACAGTCATGTGCATATACGTATATATGACTGTTATATACATGCTGTATACATATATACATACATGAATACACATACACACATATATGATGTTCTTTGCATCACTACAAATGTGAGTAGAATCTAGGAAGTTACAATAGTCAGTGATGAACTCAAAACAGAAAACCCCTTTTTCAGAAAGCTTGCCATAGCTCAGGTTCCATAGGACAACTTGTGCTTCTAATATATTGTTTTATGAGAACATTTGAAAGGACTACAATTACAACTTAAAATAATGTCCATAATTTATGGATTATAAATAGCAATGTTTCCTAAAATGTAGCATAAAATATATTTTTAAATATCAACTATTTTGTATCAATTCACATTCATCTTATCCTTATAAGTATATATGAATACCCACAAAACAAAATCTAATTAAGGACTTTTCAAAAATCAATCCCTGTAACAAATGAATCCATAAATAGTCTCTCTTGAGCATTCCATGTCCCCTGAAATGTCATTTGTAATTTCTGTAATTCATAAGTGATCAAAGCAGCAAATATCAAAATGAAGCAGCCCTTACCAAGGGATTGCTCCACTCATCAGAGTTCTCTGTCCCTCACCATTTACCCAGAGTCCATGGACTTCTTCAATGGTTATCTATTTTGAAGCTAGCAACATGAAGGCTGTGTTAAGTAGAGTCTCACAAAAGTGCTGCTCAGAAAAGTAGTAACGTGTTGACTTCCGTATTTACCCATCAGTGCTGCCAAAGTCACAGCTTACAGACTGCCAGGTTTTCATAGGCACTGAACAGTAGGGCTGGGAGTTACTGGCCCAAGATCCATCATGGCATCTAAAAGATCAAGACAGTATGGAACAGTGTGCTTGCCTCTTCCTTTGGAAGCCATATAGAAGGAGTGGAAAGACCAAAGTCAAACTCAAGTTCAGATCATTTATCTTACCCAAAAGAGCCAGCACTGAATCAAGTGTACAATTAAAATTAGCTGGAAATCACCAGGGAAGTTGCAGGAAAAGGCAGCGGTGGGGGACAAAAGTTCATCCAGCGAACAACAAAACAAAAAAGTAAAGCAAACAGAGAAGCAAGCCACACCAGACCTTTCAAAGTCCCTGACCCTCTGAGCCTTGTCCCAAAACATGAACCTCATCAGAAGGGTCATGACCTCTATTACTGGCTTCCTAGCAATTTGATGGAAGTGGAGAGCATTAGAATACAGTCATCAGGACTTTGTGAGTCTGACTCCAGTACTCACTAATCTACATTTCAGAAGATCTTTGCTGCCTTCTGATTGCTGTTGAAATGAGTTATCATGAATTTAATGACTTAGAACTGTACAGTCACTATCCTCTGTTCTATAGGTCACAAATCTATAGTCAGTTTCACCAGTCTAAATCTGTCCTTTCCTCTGACTAGTGCTGGGGCTTTATGTAGCAGTTTCCTCTGTGATTAAAACCTTCCCTCTTAAAGAAAGCTCTGTACACAGGATGCTAAAGGGATAGTTGTGAAACAACAGGATGTTCTAATGGTGAAGCTCTTTAAGACACAGAATGTTCGAAAGGGAGGTGAAGAATTCCTTCCAGCAGGATAGCTCTTTAAACTCAGGAAGTAAACTCACTGCTTTTAGGAAGTATCTAAAACTGACCAGACTCACTAGGTTTCTCCCTCTCCCTGTCAATCTAAGCAGTGAGGACCACTGAGAGACACTGGATGACAAGCTGAGATTCCTAGAATAGGCTCACATCACCAAGGAAAGAAAATCAGCAAAGAAGAAACAAGAGATTAGCCAGGCTGCCTAGATAAGAAAGAGACCAGCTGAGCTGCCTGGAAGATGCTCAGGCCAACTGAGCTACTATCAAAGAACTCTCTCCAGTATGTTGAGCTGTCTGCAGATTGTGCAGTACAATCCCATCTGCTGTGACTCATTACCTATGCTGTGTGGACTCTGGTGATGCAGCTGAATTTGAGTCATTTCTGCTCCTATCAGTCACTCTGCCCATAATCCTGTAAGTAACCCCAACTCAGCTCATTGTTTCACTAAGCTGGACTTTGTGGGCATTCTTACTTTGGTGCATTGTTGATTCCCTAAGCAGATATTTCTTCAGGTCTTACCAAGAATAGTGTCATGTGATAGGCTTGGAGAGGAGGATCCACTCCACTTCCATGTCTTCTTCAGCATCTAGTGACTGTGTACATTCCTTGATTTGAAGCATTGTCCCCTATCTTGAAAGACTTTCATCCCTTGCTTCTGTTTTCACTGGCTTCTTTCCATTTGACTCCTACTGCCCTCTTGCCAAGATCCCTCTCATTATACCAAATCTATCAAAGCACTGGTGAATCATCTCTGAACCTCAAAATCCTTGGCTCACTCACAGCAAACATATGCCCTCTGCCATATAAGGTAACAACCAGAGCTTCCAGGAATTTGGGCATGAGTATCTCTGGCAACTACTACTCAGCCTCTCACAAACTCTTTGAGTTTTCTGCTAAGCCTAATCCATTCACTCTACCCTATACTGGAATCAGTTCACCTCTGGTTACCCACTAGTGTGACAGGAAAAACAGAACAAAACAGTAAACCAAACATATTTGAAGGGTATAGCGCCAAGTTCAGATCATTATGTAAACCAGCTTTTGATGAAACTGAGAACACATTTTGACAAGGTGGTGTTTCTCAGGGTCAGGGTAGTGAAGCTGGGTAGACCAGAGATGCTCAGGAAAACTGACTGCCAATGAAACTGCAGAGTCAGGCCTTAACTTAAGGTAGAGTTAACTTAAGGTAGAACCGGAGGATTCTATCAGTTACTAGAGTAAATATACCTAGATTTGCTTGAAGATACAGGAATCTGCATTGTAAGCTCTTAAAACAAAACAAGCCAGGCGGTGGTGGTGCACGCCTTTAATCCCAGCACTCAGGAGGCAGAGGCAGGCGGAACTTTGTGAGTTTGAGGCCAGCCTGGTCTACAAAGTGAGTTCGAGGAAAGGCGCAAAACTACACAGAGAAACCTGTTTCAAAACAAACAAACAAACAAACAAACAAACACAAACAACAAACAATACATGGCAAGGATAACAAGTGGCTCAGCCCCGACAGTTGCAAGGCAGTGGAGAGGTTGAAGGACTAAAGGATTACCATGGAATCCTCCAGAGAAACTGATGGAAGGGGATGCTCCTGTCTACTAGAGATGGCGCTGGTATTGTCTGAAGTTGAGTGGCTGACCTTGGCCACAAAAGGCTCCTGATTCAAGGGAAGAATTCACATTTCATTAGCTACATAGGAGATGGGTAGATACCCATATGAAATAGGATTTCATGAGGAAACAACTAAAACAAGGATTTGCATAATTTAATAGAGGAAAGTCACTGAAGCTCACCAGCAAAACCTCAGTGGTAACAGTGTGACAATTCCACTTCAAAGTCCCCCACATGTGGTCTCCCCAAGGAAATGTTTGAATATACCACCCAACCAGGCATTAAGTTAAACTATCTAAACTTTCAAAATTCGGAGGAATTTATTCAAATGTTTTCACGTTTTTAGGTTGTGAGAATTTTTCCATCTTTTTATGTTTTTCACAAACAGAGATAAAATTACAATGTTAGGATTCCCTTTTATTTTAATTCTGTTTAATTTGTGTAAAACTCTAGAAGGCCTGCTCAGTGAAAGAACAGAACAGGTGCAGACTCACAACAGTGCTGATGTGACAAGGTTGTAGCTAAAATATTTTCGAGGCAAGCCTCAAAATAATATTTAAGTGCCACAAGTAACCCAAAGAACCAACAAGTTATCAAAAAAAAAAAAAAAAAAAAAAAGGTTAAGTGGAGAGGAGGAGAAATTAAGATTGTAATTAAATAATTAGTGATAATTAAGAAGTTGTATAACAGATGAACCACTCCATGTACTATAATATCATTTATACTAGCTTAGTTTCAAATTTTTGGACAAAGTCTTACTTTGTAACAATCCCAGGTTGGCCTGGATCTCACTATGTAGCCTAGGCTGGCCTGGAACTTGTATCAGTTCTCCTTCCAAGTACATCATGATAGGATTTCCATCACCCCCAGAAATTTTAATTCAAAAGTTAATCCTGTCTAGGTACTAGATCCATGAGAAACAACATGACCTGTTCAGTACATTTGAATTGGTTGGCAATTACCTTTCTGGTATCAATTTCAGCCATTCACATAAATCTTAAGATAATGTTATTGACTTAAAAACACCCAATCACATTTTTAGAAGACTTTTATAAAACATGTGGTATAATTTATTTAAAATTAACGCTAACTTAAAAAGAAAGATGGATAATTGTAATTAGGAAAATATAAATTTGAATGGGGGAATATAATAATATTTTAATCTTCCTGATAATTATTTTAAATTACCCAATATTTTTATACTAGCAAATATTGCCTCAAGTACTCAATTGAAACTGCATCATGATGATCACCAGTTGACAAATTTATTAAATAAGACATTTTCAATTACATAGTAAATCTAATGAGATGGCCAGAATAAAAGCAGAGCTACAAATTTCAGTGAGAATGAGGCAAATGATACATGGTTTCTGAACTTTTTGTCTGTGTGATCAAGGACACACAAAGCATGTTTGCTTCTGTCTTTCAGTAAGCCCGGAGCTTTCTTGGCACTATTACTTTGTGAACCCTCCGTAAGAGGAAGGGACAGCCTAGACCTGAGTTATTCTGACAGCAACCCAGAGGATTATCCTGCTTTAGAGGTGAGGAGTCAGGTGTTGAGAGGTTAAAATGCTTGCACAAGATCACAGAAGAGGCAGAGGAGTCCTCAAACCTGTATATATATATATATATATATATATATATATATATACATATACATATACATACACACACATACACACACACACACACACACACACACACACACACATATATATATATATATATATATATATATATATATATATATATATATATATATATATATAATTTTATAGGTATTGGGTAGTTGAACCCAAGGCTTTGCACAAACTAGGCAAGTACTTTACCAGTGATCCATATCTCCAGCCAAATCTCAGGAATTCCTAAAGGGCTAAAAGGGACTTCTGTCTTGGCTGGTTTAAGATGCTGTAGCAAAATATCTTTGACTGGATAACTTGCTATAAACAATAGGAATGTATAAATCAATTCTGGAGGTTGGAAAGTATACCATACAAGGAGATGTGGTATCTGGGAAAGCCTTCTTCTCTGCCTCCTGGGCGTGCCTTCTTTCCTTTAAGGGAAGCAAAACACCCCCTTTGAAGATCTTTGTAAGGTAAATGATCCTATCCATGATAGCAGAGCCCTGTCACTTAACCCTCTCTCAAAAGGCCTTGCCACTTACTTCTTTCATGTTGGATATCAGGTTGTGAATTTTCTAAGGACATAAAAATAACACTCTCCAATATAAATCACTACGTCTCAACCAAGATTCAGATCAGAATTGTGTGTGTGTGTGTGTGTGTAC
This sequence comes from Peromyscus maniculatus bairdii, assembly GCF_049852395.1. NCBI lineage: Eukaryota > Metazoa > Chordata > Mammalia > Rodentia > Cricetidae > Peromyscus > Peromyscus maniculatus. Next base: position 28,872,594 of record NC_134860.1, on the reverse strand, counting down.
TCATTCATTCAGGAGATGCACATGTACTGTGGGGGAGGGGACTGACATCAGCTGTCTTCTTCAATTACTTTCTACCTTGTTTTTTATGTTTACACCACTCAGCTAATTAATTTTTCCATTTTTAATTTTATTTGTCTGAGTGTTTTGCTGCATGTATGTGTGTATACCATGCACATATCTGGTGCTCTTAAAGACCAGAAGAGGGCATCAGAACCCTTGAAACTGTAGTTAGAGACAGTTGTGAGGTGACATGTAGATGCTGGGAACAGAACCCGGGTCTTCTGGACAAGCAGCCACTGCTCTTGAGCATCTTGCCATTGAGCAACCTCTCCAGCCCCCTTCCCTTATATTTTGAGCTCCACTAAACCTAGTACTGACCAACTCAGTTGGACTGGCTACTAACTCTCAGGAATCTTCTCCCTCTGCTTCCTCAGTTCAGAGATTACAGGCATGTGCAAAGGCATCTGGCTTCTACATGGGTTCCAGGATCCACAGACGGGCCTCAAGCTTGCACAGTGTGTTCTTGACTGACTTACCCAGTTCTCCAGCCTGAAAATCACTGCTGTTGTTTTCCTTGTCTGTCTCTCTTCCTTCCTTCCCTCCCTCCCTCCCTCCTCCCCTCCCTCCTTCCCTCTCTCCCTCCCTCCCTCCCTTCCTTCTTTCTTTCTCTCTCTTTTCTTTTTCCTTTCTTATTCTCTTTCTTTCTTTCTTTCTTCCTTTCTATTTTTTGGCTTTTTGAAGTGAGGTCTTGCTTTGTAACCTAAGTTGGTCTCCAAGCTGCCCAATCTTCCTACTATAACCTCCCAACTGCTAGAACTCCAGGTATTCATCTACATGTAGCTCCCCATGAGCTGTTTTTACTGGTTTTGGTTGTTTTGTTTTGTTTTGTTTTGGTTTTTTTTTTTTTAAGATTTTATTGGTTCCAGGATAGTTGTGATTATGTTGCCCACCCATGGTGAAGAAATCTTGGTGTTTGTGTTCAAGAGCCCCTTGAGAGCATTCTTATGGAAATACATTTATTAACCACAGTCCACTGCAGACACCTGGGATGCCTGGACCCCTACAAGGCTAAGGTACTTACACATGTCACCATGTTTGGCATCTTATTAACAATGATCAGGAAGAAAGGCTGGTAATTATGTCAAATTAAGGTTGAAGCCAACAGACACAAAGGAACAATTAACTCCTGACCTTGCAGGCCAATTCAAACATTACATTACCTAACCCTTTTGTTTTATTCATAATAAGTCTAAGGACAGATACAGTAACTTTTCCAAGATTGTACAATTAGTAAATAAGGGCAAAGGGTGAGTCTTTGGCTCCTGGACTCCTGACATGATGCCTTGCTACTGTCCACTCGGTCTGCTTCTCACTAGGAAGCCAGCAGGTTTACTGCTAAGCTCAGTTGTTGTTGGTGGGGAGACTAAAATAAAATCACACGGTCATAATGTCACAACCCCAGCAACTTTAATTGCAGTTTACAGTGAAGTGGCAGGCAGAGGAGGAAGTACTATTTTTGTCCCATTGATTGACATCATATAAAAACAGCAACAATTACTGAATATGATTGGGAAAAGATGGCCCACATCTCCACCTTCCAAGTTATGAAGGAATAAAATGTATCACTAGAGTAGTCTCTATATATATCAAACATGGAATTAAAGGGGCAAAGAGCCTGGAACAAGATATGTAAAAAATTCAGCATTCAATATTTATGATTGAATTGAAATTTTTGATGGAAAAGAGCATGTCCCCATCATTTTTCACACCTCCAAATCCAGGAAGATCCTATATATGTAAAAGCCTATGAAATACCCTCAAAGCCAGCAGGTAAGTCTACCTGTCCTCTCACAGTGACCTCCTTAAAGCCAGCAATGCCAACAGCTGCTCTAGGTTTAGGGAGCATGCACTCATTTGTTCATGACATCTGCCTGCCTCTTCACAGCTGCCCTTTGTTTCATTCTGCCCATTGCACAGATAACTGGAGGATGAGAATTTCGGGAGCAGAAGAGCATTATTGGTCTTCTCTGTGTGCTTCTGTAGAGCACCGCACTTACATGCTAACTTGTTAGAGAGATGAGAATTTCGGGAGCAGAAGAGCATTATTGGTCTTCTCTGTGTGCTTCTGTAGAGCACCGCACTTACATGCTAACTTGTTAGAGAGACTTCCACAAATCAATTTCCAACACAGCAAGGAAAAGAAGTTCATCTGGGTCATCTGACCTGTCCTATGTCACACTGCAGAGTGGAAACAAGGCTAGGGCACACTGAGGTCTCCAGATGTCACAGACTGGACTGGGCTCACATGCTGCCTCGTCTCCTCCACACAAAGGACTAGCTCATATGCCACAGCCACCTGCTTATTGCATTCAGCTTACCATACACTATTTTGATTGAAAGGGAAACAGTTTACTTCTACCACACTGGAAAACCCTCAGAACCTTCTACAGGTGGTTAACCTTGTAAACCTTGAAACAGAACACTAAAGGCCTGCTGCAAGGTCTTTGCCCGAGGCTCTGAGCCTGGGGCCAGCATGCTAGTTGTTAGGAGGGAGGTTAGGAACAAAGGAGATTTAAAAACAAAAACACCCACCCCCATCACCCCCCACCCCAGGCTAATGAGAAAGACTCAAAGAAGTATGTGGAAATAACCCAAAGAAAGCCAGAGAGGCCTGTATCCACAGCTTTGCCAAAGTGCTCTGAGACATAGAAATTTTGTTCACATGGACTCATCAACAAGAACAGCAAGAATGATGCTAGTAAGTAAAAGCTGTTTTCATCAGGCCAGGCCAGCATCCAAGCACACCTATTTATAAACTACACACTCACTTAGCCCTCAATGGGCTCGTGAGGCATAGGGAGGACCGAAATTTGCCCATTCTCCTCCAAGGATGGGACAACAGGGTTTGACCCCGAGATATGTGACCCCAGAGTCAGTGTTCTGCACAAACACCAAGTCTCTCCAGGTTTCCATTGGCTCTACCAGTTGGTCTGAGGTAGTTGATGTGTCCATGTCGACAGACAGAGCTGCTCAAATAGAAAGGGTTCACAGAGCTGGGATGTGCCTCCATCCCCTGCCCGAAGGTACTCTAGAAGGCACAATTAGAAATAAATGGCAGGGAAATAGTAATTGCATCCATGAGTATTCGTTATTTCATGCCTTAGTTTTTTGCTTCCTTTATAATAGTCACTTTGGGGACGAAGATGGCTCAGTAGGTAAAGGTTCTGCCAAACCTGATGCTTTGGGATTCCATAATAGAAAACTAGGGTTCCATCTGTGGGAACCACAGGGTGAAAGGAAAAACCAAGCCCCAAAGACTGTCCTCTAAACATCTCATACTTGCATGAGCACACATGTGTGTGTGCATTCACGTGCAACACACAAACAATTCATTTTTCAAAAACATTAAAAGAGAGAAAATCACTTAAGCTCTTTTCAATAGTTGGTGATACTCTTATTTAATAAGTATCATTGCTGTGCCAGTCAACTGATTTAAGTCTTTCCCCTTTCTCCTTGAATGCAAATCATTCCTGAAGTCATTCCATGCCCATGAACATGCTCAATATTTATGGACTGGCTCCATGAAAGGTCATATAGAGGTGACTGGATTATTTCCACTATGTTAATATGTCTCTCTAATTTTCATTTTCAGTGCTTACTGAAGGACAAGCTGACAGTTCGTGGTAAGAAAAAAGAACCAAACCATAGTTTCTCATATAAACTATCACAGAGGAATAAAGGGAGAAAATCCCACTCACTCTAAGAATGTACAAATGGGAAGGCATGCAATATATTTCACAATTACATTTTATTGCATTCTATTAAGTGGCCAGAGGGTGTTCATACAGCAAGGAAGATCTCAAATTAAATTACTATTATTAAACCCCTTAAGCCTCATGGTGAGTTTATGTTACTAGAAACTTTTGATAAATTAAATAACATACAGTATATAAGTATTAGATAAAAATCTGATATATTTAAAATGGCTTTCTTACACATCTATAACCACAATATAACACTTGAAATTTCTTAGATACATTTTTCCTGCAGTGAGAATATTTTATTTAAATTCATTCTTGTAGAAATCTCATTAATGAGATCTGCAGAGCAATAATCTAGCATATAGAAATGCCTTGAGATGTTTTTTTCTTCTCAAATTTCTTCTCTAAAGTAATTCTGTTGCTAAAAATGTATTTTTATTTTGAATCTAATAGAGGTTTTGGTGAATAAAATCATAATGTGGATATGAGGCTAAATCTCCAGTAGTAAAAGAAATTTTAAATGCAAAATACCTCAGCAACAAGGAGATTAACAATACAGAGTCAAACTGTACTGGAGTCTTCTGAAGCAAATTGGACCAGTGCCCTGTACTCTCTGAGCAGGGCATCTACTGCAGGGGAAGAGATGGGGCGGACTTGCTCTCCCTTGATCACCATGCTATACTTTCATTGAATGTACTTACATTTTGGAAAATGTAATAGCTCTTGAAATGTTTCCAAATGTATGTAATTATCAGCCACATGAGAGTATACTTTGCAGTCAATGGGAAGCACATGCAAATACGACCTAAGGCACTTCCTATCCCTAATAAATACAGATAAGAACCTGACCCTGAGCTACCAATAAATTCAGCCAAGTATAAACCATTTACACAGCCATAGCTCACAATAAATGATGTTTACACAACACACAACTTTCTGTAATAGAACTATCTGCCCTGCCAGAATTAGCTGTGTTAGTGACCACTGACAGAAGGACAAAGTATACTTTGACCCACACCCGCCTTTGTGGAAAACACGTTTTTGATTAGTTTTTTTTTTTTTTTTCAACTTCACACAACCTGGAGTCACCTGGGACGAAGGACCCTCAATTGATGAGTGCCTTAAATAAATTAGCCTATGGTGATGGTCTAGGTGGGGCCTGTGACAATGTCTATGAGGCAAGGTTTTCATTGGCAGTTGAAGTATGAGGGCTCAACCCACTGTGGGTGATACTATTCCTAGGCCGAGGCTGTAATGAAGCAACCAGAGTGGGCCAGACAGGTAGCCGGTAAACAGGACTCCTGCATGCTTCTTGCCTCCAACATCCTGCACTGACTTCCCTCAATTGTTACCAGGAAGTGTAAGCCACATAAACCCTTTTCTCTCCAACTTTTAGTTACAGCATTTGTCCAAGCAACAGAGATGAAAATCAAACCAACAATAACATAAGACATGTTCTTGAAAGAATAATTTGACAAGGTTATATTTTCCTGGCTTTCTATTACAGGTGTACTCAAATAATAGAAAGAAAAAAGAAAAAACCTACTCTTTAGATTTTTCAGATTTTAATTCAGTAAACTCTGGCAATGTCGATTACATGAATTACAGGAGACCAGAGGTGAGCCATGAAAGAGACCACAGGAGGAGGATTAGACAGAAGGCTTATGTAGGTCTTTCCAGAAACTCCCACCTGTGGTACGTCCCATGTTTCTCCCTTGAATCATTTTTCTCCCTAGACTTTACCACTCTACAAGACAATACGTGTTTTCTATTTGATCTTCTTTACAGCATCCTCTCTCCACTGCAGGGAAAGTGCTCCACAAAGGTGGTTAGGATGTTTGTTCACTGCTGCGTCCCAGACATGGATGATGAATGTCCCCACCTTATTTGCCAATATTCTCCCAAGATCTAGTCCAAGGGTCTGCCACCTTTATCAGCAAGGTGTCACACAATAGATATTTCAGGTTTTGTAAGCTGTGCAATCTCTATTTCAGCCACTTAACCCTGACACAAGAGGGATTAGAACCACAAGGTGTTAGTTATTTAGCAGCACTCTTACCCTGCGAGGAAATGTCAGAAAACACGTCAAGATCCGCTAACAAGAGTTTTATTAAGAAGAAAGAGACAGATGAGTGCCCAGGCCTGTGGAAAAGACATGTGTGTAGAGAAGAAGAAGGGAAGAAGAGGAAGCCGGGAATATGGTGCCGGCTTATAAAGGCTGGGTGGTGTATGCTCGTACATAGGTCCATGTAACTACTTCATGCCTGCGCAGATCACAGGGTTGCATTGTGCATTCTTATGCAACCATGCAAAGTCATGGGACCCTGGTCACGAGAGACACCTTGACCCGGAAATGGCTATTTTGACCTGAAACTCGCTAGGGAGTACGTAACCATGCAAAGTCACAGGATTCTGGTCACGTGAGACACCTTGACCCGGAAATGGCTATTTTGACCTGGAACTGGCTAGGCAGAAGTGTCCTGGTCCGCCAGGCACATGCAAACACTCCCAACCGTGGGGACTTGTTGTGAATCCATCAACCACCATGGAAAATATGTAAATGAATAGGTATTTCAACTGAACTTTATTTTCAGACGTAGCAGAGGACCCTATCTGGTCTAGAAAAGGAACTGTTAAACTTGATCTAAGCAATGCCCTGCTTATGGCAGGTACTGAATAAATATGTAATATCAGGAATGGTTATGATATCTCAAACCAGCTAGCTCTCATATTTACCACTTTGAACCACTTTCCAGTTGCCTTCTTGTAACAGCTATGCAGTAATTCTAAAGCAGAGTGGATGAAGAAGCACAGTTTTCCTGAATGAGTAGGGAGAGTCTCTGGTAAAGGTGAACCAACAACCAAGTTGGACTAAATTTCATTTAAGTATACTCAGTGTGCATTTAACATGTGGAGAAGCCCTAATACCACAGAAAAGCAATCTGATTCTGCTTCAATGGGGAGAGCATTCACATAGCACTCAATATACCCACTTCTGCAAAAGCTAGGACCCTTCACATATCTGTTTCTGCAAAATGCAGATACTTGGGCCTTACTTTTGAGCCCAGGGAGGTTACAGTTAAATAATATATAATTGTAAAGCATATCCAAGTTTAAGACCAATTGCTGTGTGGTGGCTCAATAGCCAATCATATTGTTTTAAGGTCTTAGAGGAAATTCAACCCAATTCAGATAATTCCAAAGAAGAGAATATAAAAAAGGAATTATTTACAGAGGATCTTGCAACAGGAAGCAAGCAACATGAAGTCAATCAGGGAGCAACATGAGGAAGGCATGGCATCCCCAGGTCTCCCTTAAAACTTGGAGGGGGGTGGTGGCAGCACTCTATGATGCTGAGACCAGTAAGGGCTTGTGCAGAGAGCAGTGGCTATTAAGAGAGAAGTCACTGCCAGTGCAGAGGGAGGGAGAAAGAGAATCTCCTGTTGTCCTGTTCTAACTCTCTGATTTCCTTTCTGGACCCCACATTACCCAACCTAGCATCCAAGAAGGTCTGAGTAGCCCAGTCCATAGGACAGACAAGGGAAGAAACCAAGGCAAGCAAGGCAGGAAAGTGATGGGAACCATAAGCCTAAGCAACCCTTGACACACATGCTGTCATATTTAGGATTCTCTCCTCTTTTCTTAGATCTAGGCCTTCTTTAAGTCTCCATAGCACCAGAACCTCTTCCCATAGATACCAGAACCTCTTCTCAGATATCAGGTGAATGAGCTGCAGTTGAGCAATTAGGCAGTTAGACAAGGGTAGATAGATAACCTTCAGAGCAACATTTCCTGCTGGCTGAACAGCCCATAATTAAGTCCCTTGCTGCTTGCAACCCCCTTTGCCTACCTATATATGCCTTGAGAGAAAAATAAAATTTTGGAGCTTGATCAGACGTCCTGTCTTGCTCTCATTCTTTGAGTCTCTTGTCCCTCTCATTCGCCGGCCCTCCCTTTAGGTCTCCTTGAAGACCCTGCTGACCGGGGTACCTGGCGCCCAACGGTGGGGCTGAAACTGCCAAGGGCTCTGCGAACGTAGAATGTCTCACCAGAGAAGAGATCGCCTTGGGACCACCCACGAGACAGATCTGTGACATTGGACCACCAAGGCCTATTTGGTCGTGAGTGAAGGTCCAGAGAGGAGATCACTCTGGGATCACCCACAAAGTAGGCAGCTAAGGAAATTTGCTGTCAAGCCTGATGCATGTCTCCACTCCTTCCTGCCTAAGGACATTTGCTGTCAAGCCTGATGACCTGAGCACAATCCTCAGGACTCATAAGGTGGAGGAGCTAATGGACTCCAACCAGTTTCCATACACATGGCATAGCACATGTACACACACACACACACACACACACACACACACACACACGTGCACAAATTATATGCTGTAAAACTTTAAAGATTGGTCAATTAAGATCAGGAGGAAACCAGTCTGGCTATGTAAATACAAAAATAAAAAGTTCAGGTAGAAGTTTCAGAGAAGATCACAAAATTCCCACCAATCACTGGGTCACATTACCTTACATTGCACCCATACACCAGGACCTATACCAAACCAAAACTGTGTTGTAATGTATGACAAGGCTTTTTGCAAGGATAGTTTTCCACAGTCAGGTGAGGGTGTTTAATTTTTTATTAGTGCTAGTATTACTCGTAGAATCAGAAATTAATGGAAAACAGGGCCTTTGATTTTCAAATGATAAGGTAACACATTGACAAATAACCATCATGTGATTAGCCAATTCAGGACCTGAGTGCACAATAGAAGAATCCATCCATTATCTGCTCAGCATAATTCTTTCATCCCATCAACTTTTAAAAACAACCCAGGAAAATTACTGTCCCTTAGTATAAAAGCCTTTTGAATTTCATATGTATTTAATTAGGTGAGTGTCAGCTCAAAGACAAGAATGATGACAAATAGTTGTTCCTTTCAAATTAGGAGAAAACATTGTTCAATGTGCAGTATTGGCATTTTGTGCACCTACTTACACACAAGTTTTCTACCATTATTTCTTTTAGTTTTGCTAACCATTTTCAGATTTAGTGACATGTTGTGGGGGCATCGTTCTGTGGCTGGGTATTCTAGCCATTCACTTGTAAAAATAGCCAAAGCATCCCCACACCACCTCCATCATGACTGAGGAATTCTAACATGGCCATATTTATGGGCAAAGAAAAAAGCAAATAGTGGATATTGATTTCTGCTCAGCCTAACAGGGTTGCAACCTACAGTCCTGATCCCAGCCTACGTGTTGGTACCACAGGCCTTTCAGAGGCTGGGTAATGGATTTGGATGCAGAGGAAGTTATGTGGGTAGCCCAGCTGCAGCAGGCATAGAACCTTGGTAGTCATCTGCATTTCTGCCTTTGCTCAATAAAGTCTCTGAGCAAAGAGCAACAATTGTTTACAAGATCTGCTTACACACTCTTCTTTACAGCCTAGCTCGTCCCTACCTCTGGAACATTGTTTGTTCCTCCACACACAATTTAAATAACTCAGAATACTAGAGAGACTCACACTTTAGAATTGCTAGTGAACAATGCTTGTCTTTAAAAATATTTGCATTCTATGTGATAAACAAGTGTACCTATTATGGATAAGGGACAAAAAGAAAAGGACTAAAATCATTTTACTAAAGATAAAAATCTTAAAATTTACTGTCCAAATAATTACTTACAGCTGAATGCTTTAAGCTAACACACTGGATACTGGTTCTGTTGATATAATTGAGGCATTTATCCAGCATAGCTTTTGAATAGAGAAAATATTCCCATTTCCAGGTCTTCTTGATAATTCTCTCTGTGTTTTACAAACAACTAGGCTCCTAGTTTTCTCAGAAATTCTAAGCACATCATTCAGACAGACAGAGCAAGTATTCCACACAATTGGTTCCCTTGGGGTCAAGACAGAGATGCTCGATCAGGATTCAAACGGGTCATAAACCCTTCATGGATCTCTCTCAAGTGGGTGGTGATGGCTCCCTAGGGCCTCTCATCATTTGCTGCGACAGTCAAGCACTTGTCATTATAGAAAAACACTCTGTCAGTCTTAGAGACTCATCCAGTTGACTCTTATTGCAACCAGTGCAGAGAGGCAGTGGTATAAAGAAGCCCAAAGAGAAAAATTAGACATGCGTGCCTGCCCAGGCATGAGTGCTCACTGCATGATGTGTTTCTACATCTACACTTTCAACTCTACCAGGAAACTCAGTAACTGTTTATCTACCATGATTGCAGGCTTCAAAATCCTCCTGGGATTGTATATATATTTCAATAGCTCTAAAACACCAAACCTACTGCTGGGAATTTATCCTAAGGAAATAATTGGACAAGTGCCTAAAAGATGTATGTATAAGGTTTGTGTGCTGCTGTGTTCTTTACAGAAGCAAAGGATTGAAAACACATCAATATCAATCATAATTTAGTAGTCCACAGAGCTGGAATGAAAATCTTACTTATACCTGTTATAATAATGTCTTGCCACCTACCGTCAAGTGCCAATTATATATGTATGGTCTTTAAGCTAAAGAAACACCATGGGCCAGACTGCCTTGGAAAACAGACAAGGCTGTAGGTCTTTTAAGCTGAAGATCCCAAACCCACTCTTGTTCACATTGCTTGGCCATCAGACAGCCAGATTTCAGCTTCCTGTATAGGGATGTGACCACAACCTGTTCTGCTTTAAAATGCCCCAGGCTTCCTATTCACACTGGGATCCATGGATTTCACAGCATGGATCTGAAGGGGCTAGAAGATCCTAAGTTCAGCTCACCCACAGCTATGACTCCCCTTGCCTATGAGGTGCTCAAGCCACCCTGGAATCCACAGGTGACAGACTTTACCATCCTAGGCCTTTCCATGCACTGCTCATTCGTTTTGCATCGAATTTCTTCTTTTATTGACTGGCCAGAGTGGTTGGCTGCTAGCTGTGTTCACTCCCCCAATTTCACTTTCCTTCCACAGGCAAAGCCCACCCATGTGATCTAAAGTAGCAAGTTCCACATTTCTTTCCTTTTTACACATTCTACTCCAATCATCTGTATTTGTATCTATTCTCCCCACCATCATGTCAATCATCTTGTGATGAGGGACACAGGCTCATCCATGTTTCAGGTTGTTAGAAATCAAATCATAAGCAATTTCCATGCCCTTCCCCTGATGACTATCTTTGGGTGGTGTCACGAGCCACAAGGATATGAAATAGAAAGTCCGGCTGTATATAATAAGCTATACTTTGATCGGTCAGGAGCCTGTCAAATGGGAAGCCATTTATCACGCAATAATTGGTGTTACCACAGCTTTAATATTCAGCTGTGTCTTGCTATGAATTCCTTGTGCTCATAATTCTCCCAGACTGTGGGTATGTGTGTGAACCTCGTCTCCTCTGGAGCATATACCGGCTTAAAAGTACTTGGATAAACTCAGTAGACAGAACTCCTGGCCCTGAGCTCCCAGCTCCCCTTTTAGCATTTGAATTGGGTATCTGCCTTTTGCAAATATTTCCTTTTAAACACATCCAAAGATTGGTCCAGCCCCAAACAAATCATTAAAAGACAAGAGAGGAACAGAATGGCTGCCAGACCACCTGCTAGGCGCCTGAACTCCCTGAACTAGGTAAAATGATCTTTTGGAGACAACCTGGCTCCCAGGCCAAGTGCCTGGCCTCCTAAGTGGGTAGCTTTGTTTCTTGTGCAAATAAAGTTCAGATCTTCCACTGCCCCAGAGCAACTTCTTAGATCAAAGGGGTTCCCTCTTACCCAGTGCTTCCAGCTGTGATGCAGATTGACTGGCTATCAGTACTCTTCCCCCGCCCTGTCAGGAAACTGGTGCAGAGAAAAATAGTGGCAGTTTTATTTTTAGTGACTTATAGATTTCTTTACCCTATCACTTGTAAGCTTATGGTTTGAGCACATTTATGATAGACCCATAACGTTTTCACCTAACCACAGTATGGATATATTCCTAGCACATAGATTCCTTCTCTGGTTTGTTCCAGCTCTTACTAACTCTGCCTGTATTCTCTTCCCCCTTTTTGGGTTGCAAATGAAGTTGTCAGGAAGCTTCTGGTGGGGACCTTGCTAATTCTTATGTTGTTTGTAAACATGAAGATGTTGCTGTCTTGGGAAAGATATAGAGGAGTGCTGAGAGAAGCCGGCGGCAGAATTAGGACAGAATGATGGTGGTGAACAAATAAATGAGTTGGATGAAAGACCTCCGTGTATCTAGACTCATTCCCACGCCACCAGTAGTGTCCCTTCTGGGCCCCCTGGGAAGTGTAATATTAAGGCTGGTCCCTAATAGTATACAAAAGGGTGGCAGGCCTTTGTGGCCTGTACCTCACTCCTAATTCGTTAATACCAAAATATCTCTAAGAGATATTTTAGCTTATGATTCTCACATTTAGTTGAAAGTGTTCTGAATACTCTTGTTCCTTCTCAATAGTTCTTTATACTATGAGCACAAACATGAGTAATAGTTCCACGAAGGGAATCCAAAGCAGAGCAGCTGCCACTGGATGCTTCTTACTGCTTATTAGCTGCTACACGCTAGCTGTCTTCTGGGCACATTCATTATATTTGTTTATTCACTTGTATCCACACCTGGCCTGGAAAACATGTCACACTGTCACCCCATTTTAGAGGTGAGTAGACAGTCTCAGAGAGCTTCATAGAGTTATCTATGGTCTCCAGGCTACTAAATGTATTGTCAGCATTTGAACTCAGATAGCCTAGCTGCCACATCCGTTCACTTAAAAAAAAAGTGATGCTGCCTTTTCAACATTTGCCAGATGCCTGAACCCCCAGACCTGGCTATGTGACATGTTAGACTGGAGAATCTGCAATGAGGACAATTTGAATGTGTGGTACCATTAGAGGAAGGAACTGAGGGAAGAAGTAGCCCAGGGACAAGAAGGCAAGCTGAGACAGAAACTGATGAAGCCGAGCTGACCGCTTGTACACTATTTTCCCAAGGAGACCATGTGAACTGGTTTGAACAGCCACATTACCCAGTCTCACGAACACAAACGGCCAGGATGGATGTCCATGTATACTTCCCGTATGATCTGCCCATCGATTCTAGCCTTCTGGACAATTTCCAGCCTAAAGAAACAGACAAGCAAACACCAGGAAACTCTATGGAGGAGACATTTCATTCTTAACAACACAATACTTTACAGATCCAAACTCCATTCCTCTAAGCCATTCTTTGGCTCTACAGCAACTCCAAGAATTTGTTCCACACAAATTATGATGACAGAAATAAAGTTAAGGAAGTTGAGTTCCTATCATAGCCAACTCACAAGAGTATTTTTACCCTCCCTTATCTCAGAACCTGGTTTGGCCGACAGTATGTCTGTTCTTAGACATCATTTAACAAAAGACTTCAGAAACTTTAGGAACAATTTATTTAAAGAAAACTCCATTTCCAGGATCCTATGACTGTGTTCCAAGGTAATAAAATATAAATGAGAATAAAGAACAAGCTAATAAACTGAATTGAAGGCTGCATTTCAATAACAAGATTTGAGAGCCATTTACTAGCCACACGGATCTCACTCTCATGACTTATAACATCAGCTGAATTACTTAACAGAAATGAAAGCTCATATTGCTTCTGTTATCTGATATAAATGCTTTTTGGAGCTGAACAATGTGACATTTGCTTCAGAGCACTTGTATCTAATCAATACATAATGCTAAATATGATTTAAAATCAATTTAATTGTACTCTTATTCTCCCATGAGTCAAGAGGGGGAAACAAAGGTATCATATGAGATATAAACCATTCAGCTATTTCCCAAAGAAACCATACATTCCTTGTCCCTAATGGAGTCCAAGAAGGAGATACATATAGTTTATACTAGAAACTTTTAGAAAGGAATATTGCTGAAACAGCTCATATAATCTCTTCTAATAAAAGAAAATTTCCTTTATTCCCAACCAATTTAAGTGCTAAAATTTCTTTACTTGCTATAAAATTTCTCCAAATTATAGAAAATTTAAAAAGAAAAAATGTAACAGATGTGTATTACATATACTTACTCTATTTCATCCAGTATCCTGTAGTTCTAAACATATATTTCCTATCATCATGATTCTATGCAATTTGTCTGAACCAATCTTGATGGTATACAGTACAGTGATTTAGACTCAGAAGTTCCCTTAACATCCATCAACCCAAACACTAATTACTGAGTGCAGACTCTCTTCAAGGCTATATCATTTATTTTCAAAGACAAACTAGGTTGAAAGATTTTAAAAGGAACAAAATCAGGATTCAAATACCTTGTAATACAAGTCTTCAGAAATCACACACTGGATGAAGGAATACACATGTTTTAAGGGAACCCTGTCTAAATTTCAGCTCACACTTTAGGTCTTACTTAGAAAACTTTAAGTTCGGCCACCAAGATAGCTCAGTAGGTGAAGGAACTTGCTGCCAAGTCTCAAACCCGATGACCTGAATTTGATACCTGGGACTCCCAAGGTGAAAGAAGAAAACCAAATCCCACAAGGTGTATACATACTCTCACACACGTGGAAGCATGCACATACACACGCACAGGCACACACACACACACAAAAGTAAAGAAATGTAATTTTAAATTGATTACACCAGCTGACTATTGAGGTACTGCCTGCATGTACTTTTTTCTGCCAACCTGCTAGTGATTGTGTGATTATATACACTATAAAGTTTTTTGTTTGTTTGTTTGCTTTTGTTTTAAATCATACTCCAGTGAGTATATGTGTGACACAAATTGGACTTGGTATTTTTTTTTCTTTTCTTCTTTGGAGGAGGTCACAGAGGAGAGAGAGGGGGACCTCAGAAAATGAAGAAAGTAAATGTGATCAGGGTGCATTATATGATACTCCCAAAGGAATTTTAAAACCTTTTTCTAACAATAACTGAAACTAATCCTAAGCAATCTAGATACACAAAAACTCATGTTTTCAAAAATATGGATTTGACTAGCAGAATTATTAGACAAAGTAAAACTACATTTAATGATGATGAAAACTAGTAGTTGTACTATAATTGTTTGGTTTTTAATTCTATACAATGTGGCCGGGCATGGTGGCATGCATCTATAGCTCTCACTGCTCAAGAAGCTAAGGAAAGAGATTCAGGTAAGCCAGGAGTTTAAGATAACCTTGACAATTAATGAAACCTTCATCCCCCAAACCACACACACACACACACACACACACACACACACACACACACACACTTAAAAATAATCTATTTCTTAAAAAAAAGTATAAAAATTTGAGCTTAGATTTTTAAAAATTGGCTTTAAGAAGAAAATAACAAAATGAAGTTATTCATATAAGATAATCTATGGTTAGTAAAGGAAAGATTGTAGGTCACCAGAAAACAGCAATTTTATGGTTTAAATATTTGAAAATACATAATGGCAAAATAATATTAAAAATGTCTTCAGAAGCTGTCACAACTTATAAAACCTTGAACTGTACAAAAAGTCTGGACAAATTTTCAAATGAAAGACAAGTGCAGTGGACATGAGAGTGAATGAACTCTAGGCTCAGTATGACAATTTCTCACTTTTTTGGGCAAAGATACACAATTCACTGTGCCTGAGAAGTATCTAGAATATACACTGTCCAATAGCATCATCACTAACTATATGTCATTATTCTGCCCTTGATAGCTATTCCAAATCAGATCCCCAAAGCATTAAATGCACCTCGGATTTCAAAGACTCATCACAGTCAAAAAGAATACAAGCTATCTCATTAACTTTTTATATTAACTACATATTAAATATGTTAGATGTAATAGATTGAATACATTAAATTTAATTCCACTTTCTTTTACTTTTTTAATTTGGCCTCTGGGAAAATTAAATTCCATGTGACTTGCATTCTATTCCTATCTAATAGTTGTGGTATAGAATTTTTTAAGGACAGTGTTCTTGCTGTTCTAGATAAAATGTTTGAGTATGTTAAATTGCTAATTGTATTTTTCTAAATGAAACAAACTCACTTCAACCTAGAATATAATCTGACAGATCACACAGAAGATGTAAAAAACATGTGCTTTTTGTCATACTGATTATTTTTCAGATAACAGTAGCTGTTGGCCTGTAGAAACAGGAGTCTGTTTTCCATATATCACCAAGTTCTAGCATTCAGTCATGAAAGAAAGACATTCTCCCTGGGCTTTCCCCACATGCCTGACATCAGTGGCAAGCAGTGCTTCACTTTGTACTCTGAGAATCATAACCAGTCAGCTCGCTTTCCGGCTGACTGTCTGTCACTGGTCCTGAAATATGGCAAACACAGAGAGAGAGCATGTGTTTGGAGAATTCAGAAGCAAATGAAGCAGTCCAGGCCGGGACAAAACCCTGACCCAAAAGAACTTTCAGACAAGTATTTCTTCTCCTTGGCAGTTACAAAGTACACATGTGGTTATGCTAAAAAATGGATTAAAAAGTCAACTGTTAAAGAGGATGGGGATGATGAGATGGCTTGCAGGTGCTTACTGCACAAGCCCTGAGAATTCAATCCCTAAAACCCACATGAAGGCAGAAGGTGGAAACAATCCTCTCAAAGTTACCCTCAAACTTTATATATATACATGCACATGAATGTGCCCAGAAAACATCACACACACACACACACACACACACACACACACACACACACACACCAATGATGATGATTGTAGATGTAACCAACTGTCTTATTAAATAAGAAACATAGAACCAATGTAAAAGAGAAAGCCGAGAGGTCAGAGCTCAGAGCTAAAATCTTACCTTCTGCGGTGCTCCTGGCTTCCCGAAAGAGAAGTATTTCCTGTGTGTATGTCTTTAAATAGTCTTTCTGTTCTGCCTTCTCATTGGTTGTAAACCCAAACACATGACTGCCTCGTCACTGCCTGTAAGTACAGCCCTCTAGGTCTTAAAGGCGTATGTCTCCAATGCTGGCTGTATCCATGAACACACAGAAATCTATGGGATTAAAGGCGTGAGCCACCACCGCCATGCTCTTTCTATGGCTCTAGTAGCTCTGACCCCCGGGCAACTTTATTTATTAACATACAATTAAAATCACATTTCAGTACAAATAGAATACTACCATATATGATGATGATGGTAAAGAAGAAGAAACCCCATCTTCATCAGAGTTTAGAAATTTTTCAGTGATTGCAAGGTTCCATGTGTTACATTTTGTGCTCAGGGATCAACTTAACTGTGAAGACAAACCAGATCCCTGCTACCCAGTATGTTTTCTCCAAGTTACACATGCCTAGTAAAATTACATGAAGTTAGCAAAAATTAGAAACTTACTCCCTCATTCTCAATGGTCATCATGCACATAGACAGCAGTTTGGCCACTGGGATCCTCATAGAAATTCTTATGGAGAACACTGAATTATAGACTAACAGATAGTTAGTTAGCAACCCAGATTATGTGGAGAAAAGCCCACAGCCCTGAGAAAGGTGTGTGACTATGTTCTGCCCAGATTGGGACCCCCAAAGAGACCACTGGAGACTGAAGATGTACAGAATGCAATAGCAAGGTTTATTTGATTCAGCGCACATGCATAGTTCAAGCTAGCAGGGAACCCTCGTCCACAACACCCGATGCAGCCAGGCAGGGAGGAGAGTTCCTCTTTCTTGGGGAAGTTAGTTTTTATAGGCAAAAACCACAAAATTCCTTAGAGGGGAGGGGGTGAGTCCATCCTTGATTGGTCCAGTTTTTCCCAGGCCTGGACTTTGTCTTATTTTAGCTTATCTGTTTGCCCTGTCAGGAGTTTTACAACCTATCACTGGGGTCTGGTCATGTTATCTCTGGAGAGGGTCATCTCGTGGTTAATCAGTCACCACCAGACATTCTGACTTTGTTCTTTTGAAAACACCTGACTTCACCCTCTCCAGAAAGGGGGAACTGACTCAGTTCTGTTTATTTTAAGATATCTCTTCCCTCAGCTCTTTTGGGTTTCTGGGGGAACTGTGTCTGGGCCTTTGGTGGGGGTCTTTCAACTGAAGTGAAGATAAAAAGATCAATTCAGAGGAAATCACATCTTTCATATGCATCATGACAAACCAAACACAGGGGCATCTCAAATGGTAGTTTGGTGAATTCATGTGTTAGACTCAGAGGTGTAACTACAAGTAAAATAATGAACAGATCTCTATCATCCATCTATCTATCTATCTATCTATCTATCTATCTATCTATCTATCTATCTATCATCTATCTATCTCTATCTCTATCTCTCTCTTGTGTGTACATTTTGTGTGTATGTATATGCACAAGAGCACATTTGATATTTGTCATAGCCAACACAAAATTCACAAAAAATAATTCCCTGTGAAGCATCGTTTTTCTTTTTACAATAGCGTGCTATGCTCCATGACATTTATCTTTGGCTTAAGTTCACAAATGATACAATGAGTCTTTCCTTAATGTGCTAAATAATGATGCTTTATATTGGCAAACAGTGGTTAATGAAAGAATGGGTGATCGAAATCCATGCAATGTCTACTGATTTTTCTCATACTGAAGAGATGAAGCTATGCTTGGGACCTAAATAGACTAATAGTAATTCAAAGCCTTTCTCTAGAATGTGAAAGACTGGGCTTTGTAGCTTCCTACTTCCTGGCTACATAAGCATATGCTGTGTCAACGTCTCCTCATTTTCAAAACTTAAATGAGATAATGTTGACTGAAGAAATACTTAATGGTGCAATCATGATCCTTTTGTCCCCAGTGCCTAAAATATTATTTAGTTAGTGATGGTTTTGTTTGGGAATAGGTGTCACACTATAGCCCAGTTTGGACTCCAACTTGTGGCACTCATCCTGCCTCAGCCTTCAGACAGTTGAGATGACAAACATTTTCCTGCACCACCAGCTCAATCATTCTTTCTCTGCTACTCTTTGCTGTTTAAGATTGCTATGCATATTTTGGCTTACAAGCAAATATAACTCAAATATAATATCTCAAAACTGTAGAAAAATGCCACCAACTTCCTTTATCTCCCACAAGCTTCTTCCATTGAGGACAAGTTGTTAGTATTCACTGTATATATTCTCCAACAACAAGGGTCTCTGACAAGCCCATGTTATGATAATGAGTGAGAATATTGAAATGTAAGAGATGCATTAAAGGCTGTCTTGGAGACAGCATGAGATCGATTTCCAAAGGTCTCAGAGATGGAAAAGAGTAGGCCATAGGGTCTACAATGTTGAGAGACCTCATAGACAAAACAGCTTGTGTTCCTGGACACCATACAACAAGACTTGGGATACTGTAAAAACACTACAATCTAGCCCGCAGTATGAAATCACATTTTACGGTCAAGCCCAGGGATTCTACCAGTCTGTTAAGAAAAAAAAAATCAAACATCCAACTTTTCATTTGTAAGACAAGTTTTCAAAATAGTTATTTTTTTCTATTTGCATAGAGAAGTGTCATTCCCAAGATGGACTGAGAGGCAGAATGAAATGTATTTTCTGGAGAAGTTTTTAAAAAAAAAAAAAACATAGGTATATGATGCATTGATAAGATTAGCCACAGGAAACTTTCAGAATTCCATCATATTCCACTCTAATAGTATAGTTGTTCAATCAACCAATATTATCTAAATTCTTGCCTAATGTTACATATGGGAAGCCATCAGTATATGATTTTAACCAAGAAACTGTGTAACCAAAACTCAGTCTCCATAAATTATCAAAACATTTAGAAACTCAAATATCTTAAAAACCCAAATATATACAGATTGTTTCTCATGCCTGGAAATAACAGAAAACATCTTTATCATATGCTGGTTTTTGAAAACAAGTTCGGAAAACATGACAATCACATACAGGCTCCCAGTTTCTAGATCTTTCAATGGTACTAAAGACAGATGCAACACATGCTATTTTCTGAATGTCTTTGAACAGTTCCAGTAAACCTGGGAATCCACAGCACATAACAGAGGCTTATGATGTCAAGTGGATAATTGATGAGGGCATTTGTGGGACCACCTAGTGCATGAAATATCAGCTGCACACAGCCAGCCTTCACCTCAGTCTGGGAGAGGGCTGAGCGCAGGGGAATAGCCAACAGGACAGGGACCAAACAGAAGAACACACTAAGGGCTACATGCCCCAATCTCTGTATCTCTGAGATAGAGACAACACTACATCCTTTCCCAAACTGGTGTGAAGAAGGTGACCAAGGAAAGTCAGAAGCCATTATCTGGCTCATATAGGAAAGAGAGAACTCCTGTACTCCATGCTCATGGCAGACCCACAGACCGATATTTATATTTGCTATTTATGTTAAACATAAATTTATGAATATGTTCACTTAGCATATGCATAAAACATATACAAGTGTATACATTTACATATGAAAAGAGAAGTGCTTTGCTCCTGTACCTTTACATTTTTGTTTTGATTTTAGCCTGCCTTCCTTCCTTCCGTCTGTCTGTCTGTCCGTCCGTCCTTCTGTCCTTCCTTCCTTCCTTCCATTCTTCCTTCCTTCTTTCTTTCTGTCTTTCCTCCTTTCTCCCCTCCTCTCCTTCTTCTTTCTTTTCAAATTTGGATCTCAGCATTCAAAAGCAGCCTGGCTCCGCAAATCTCATTTGACCTCATTGGCTTTCACTAATGTATGTCTGATCATTATCAAACATAGGGAACTGCCTAAATGGAACTGCCTTAATTTCCAGTCTTCCCCTAACATAACCCATGAAAGATACCACCTTCCCACACACCAGTATACCCTCACACTCATTCCCTACTCACAAGCCTTTTGTTGACATCAGCTCTCAACACCTCAGAACTGTGGCAGAGAGACTCAAGACTATCTGTACCAAAACCCACTCCTTACTCTCATTTACCCTCTCATGTCTGATTCTGTTGCTCAGAAAGAAGAACCCCATCTGCCAGGAGGAAATATTTGCAGCCAACATGACAAGTGGAATCCCTGCTTCTCACAGCTGTGAATCAAAACTCCTACGAAATTAACTAGACCGCTTCCAAACAGATGTGTGTGTGCAGAATCTCGCACAGGCTTTTTGTTTCCAGAACCTTGTGCAAACCAGGCACAGAGGACTCAGAGACGGCCATCCCTTGCTGTGCTGTTACTCAAGTTCAGTTGTAATGTTCCCCAGGAGCATTGTAGACTTTCAAATATAAAAAAATACAATAAAGGTTCAGAATCTTCCCTGTTCCCAAAAGAGGAGACTCTGAAAGTTGCCAATCACTCACTGGAAACTGTGACTAAACAGATGGGTTTTGACACCTCTGGTTGGATTTCAAATGCAAACATGTCAATTTATGCTCTGGCACAGGTTCTTCACTCTTCAAATCTTTTTGGGGGGTGTTTGGGGTTTTCATTTAAAAGTTTTGTTCTCTGAGTTCAGTTGCTCCTGCATATCAATTAAGGCAGAAGAGAGCTTACTACACAGACACTTACATGATGGCTACATCTAAAGCCCATATTCTTTTCTTTTTCCTGAGACAGGGTTTCTCTGTGTAACAGCCAATCTGTCCTGAAACTCTGTAGACCAGCATGGCCTCATTGCACAAAGTTCTGCCTGCCTCTGCCTCCTGAGTGCTGGGATTAAAGGTGTGTGCCACCAATGCCCCAGCAAAAACCTGATAATCCTAGGTAAATTTAGGTAAATAATCATTACCAAAGACTCAGCAAAATACCCACATGTGAAGATACACCAGTAATTTAAGTTGCAGGTAAATCTGTGTATTTATATGAATATAAAGGTAGAAGGACATATATGAGCTTACTTCAGGAATCTCTGCATACTGACTAAGCAGTTGTCTTATTTCTACAACCAGAATGTCAATGTCCCATTGATACCACTCTATATCCTCAAGCCCATGCCCAATTTCTGTCATCCTTGCCCTTCACTGGTAAATGGCTATTCCTTGCTCTTAAGAGACCAAGGCCAAGGAGAAATATGAACTTCAAATAACAGATTATCTAGCTAGAAAGATGAAGTGTATACAAGAGAAATCACTAGAGAATATTTTAAGCAAAATGTCAAAATACTCACAAGGATGGGCTGCAGATAATTACTCTATTATTGAGAGAGAATATTTGCTTTTATTCCACAATGGACTTGTGCTGTTTTGAGCTAGTTATGTCCACACACCATGTTAGTTTATAAATCATATATTAAGGTTTGTTTTTCTTTTGTAACAGTAGATTAATTTTTCAACATTTCAAGTATTGTGTTCAGTTTAAAAATGGAGTGATTAAAATCTGCTCAACTTCAACACTGTGTTTTAAGCCCGTAGATACATGAACACTGTTGAAGCCTGTCCACATAGAGACAAAAGCTGTGATCAAATGGAAGAAACACCTTCTTTCATAAACTATAATCATCTAAAAATCTTCAGTACATTCTACATTCTGTGAGTATTCATACACACGCCATTTATTGTTCATCCCACTTTCCACTGTCTTATTCCTAGATGAAGAAAGATGCCTCTGTTCACTTTGTTTTTATAAGGAGTATCAATCCTTCTCTATCTCTAGAGTTAAACTTACATCTGCATCACAATGGGCTAGAACGACATTTTCCCTGCACCTTTGTATCTTAGAGCAGCAGGCAAATATCGTATGGAATGGCTGGTGAGAAAGTGCTTAACAAACAGCTGCTGGGCCAGTCTCCGCGACATGCAGCATGGCTCTCATTGGTTACTGAATGAGGAATTGCATCAGCAAAATTTAAAGAACAGGAATACCTCTTTGTATAGCACAGCAGACAGCTGATCTCTCAATAGGACAGGAAAGCACTGAAAAGATAAGCTAGACCCCTTGTCTGGCTGCGAGAACACCATCTGAGAACACCCTTTGGTTTGTGAGTACTTAATGTTTAGACAATGCTAATATTTCTTTTCAGTGTTCAGAATCAAACCCAGGGCCTCACAACATAAACATACAATGTATACACGTCATGGGATTGTAACTATATCTAAGTGCAGATGCTCTTTGATTTATGATAAAGCTGTATACCACATAAATCCATTGTAAGTTGAAAGTTTCGCAGATGGCAGTACATTGAGGACATGTAGCCTTCTAAGCATTACAGGTCATTAACAACACAGTTGACTATACAGTCCCAGTTGTTTGCAGGAGCTAAGCTTACTACCTGTGCCTGGCATCACAAGACAGTTCACTTGTACAGCACATCCACAGTCTAGAAAAGATCAGAATCCAAAGTTCCAAGGACAGTTTCTACTAATTGCATACAGCTTTTGTAGTGTCCTAAAGCTAAGCCACTGCAAGTTAGGGGGGAAATGGAGTGGGCAACCTTGCAGTGTGCTTCCTAACAGACTGGGCATCTTCATCAGAGCTACAGCAACATGAGTTACATGGGTTCATTAAAGGATACCTTGTCCATTCCCTCAAGTGAAACTTGAAGACTTAAAGCCAATGTGGATAACAGCAAAAGAAGCACCTTGAGATTGACAAAGTGTGGCTTTGAAGGACAAGTCAACAATTTAACTAAGACTTAAGGAAACAAGAATACCATCTGGTGGCATTGGAAATTGATAATTATACAAATTGCACTTTAACTGAAGGAGTTACAAGAACTAGGGAGAAAAATGGGAACATGCTCACTTTTATTAGTGAGATTTACAAGATCCCTTGAGTAACCCAAGAAATTCAGCATAATCCCATTTATTTATTTATTTATTTATTTATTTATTTATTTATTTATTTATTTATTTATTTTGTGCAGCAAATTTCAGCAAAGAAGAGTTGCTTTACTTTCCTATAAGCTGATAGTAACATATAGTGAACTATGTGTGGTAATATTGTCTTCCCCTATATATCGTGCACCCTAATAAAATATCTGGGGTCAGAGAATAGAGCAACCACTAGATAGGTATAAAGACCAGGAAATGGTGGCACACACGCCTTTAATCCTATTACTTGGGAGGCAGAAATCCAGGCAGATCTCTGTGAGTTCAAGGCTACACTGGAAACAGCCAGGCATGGTGACTCAGGCCTTTAATCCCAGGAAGTGTTCGTGCCAGAAAGTTATATAAGGTATGAGGACCAGGAACTAAAGCTAGTTAAGCTTTCAGGCTTTCAAGAAGCAGTTCAGCTGAGAACCATTTGGATAAGGACACAGAGGCTTCCAGTCTGAGGAAACAGGATCAGCTGAGGAATTGGCGAGATGAGGAAGATGTGGCCTGTTCTGTCTCTCTGATCTTCTAGTGTTGACCCCAATAACTGGCTCTGGGTTTGTTTTTATTAATAAGACCTTCTAAGATTCCTGCTACAACTATGCTCTTCTGCCTCCTCATGTGAAAACAAGAATGATTTCCTCTACAAGGGAATGTGAATCAGTGAAGGTGTGTTTACCATGACAACCAAGAGGCACCACCACAGATGTGTTCTGTCCTCTTGTTCTTATCTGATATTATGAAATCTATTCCACAGTGAGGCCCCTGGGAAGCACAGCAAGAAGGAAAACCAGTGGGTCCCCTAGCATTTGTGGCTTAACACCTAATATTTCAGAAAATAAACTGAGTTGCCCACCTTCCCAAAACAAAGCATAACTGAACATTGTGACTGAGAATGTGGCGTGTTCACAGCCCAACAACCCCCTCTAGCTATAGATTGGAGATTGGAAGTTGAGGGAAGTACAGAGGTGGCATGCGCCTCTAGCCTAGCCTGAAAAAAAAGATAAATATCAGAATAAGAGTACATAGAAAATGGTCCTGGTCCCTTCCTAGGTCACCAACCATAGGAGAAAAAACAACAAACAACAAAAATATAGACTCTTTATGCATGTATGCAAGTACCTGTGTATTCATTCAAGTGCACTTGAGTGTGTGTATGTAAGGTGTGTATGTGGTAAGTGTGTGTGTGTGTGTGTGTGTGTGTGTGTGTGTACATCAAAAATGACCTCTGGTGTCGTCACTGGGACACTAGCTTGCTTCTTTTGAGACAGTATGTCTCATTGGTCTGGAGGTTACCAATTAGGTTAGACTGTTTGGCCCATGAGTCCAGGGAGTTTCCTTTCTCCACCTGTATCAGGATTACAGGTGGGTGCCACAGGACCAGCTTTTTCACATGGGTTACAGTCCTCAAAGGCAGATCTCTGTGTACTAGCTGTCATATTTCCCGAGCTGATACATCTTCTTCTGGTGTTATAATTTCACCGAGTGTGAAATTAAATATGTGTGACCATCATATTTGCATCCTAAGTCATCGTAAGATGGGATGAAAACAGGAGTAAGAGAGCCACACCCCCCCAGGGGTCACGGACGGTGGAGAAACCCCTGCCCCCCTACCCCAGGGGTCACGGACAGTGGAGAAACCCCTGCCCCACAGGTTATGTGGCAGCAGCAACATGCGGACCCACAGCAGCTGCCATTGAGTACACAGAGAAATGTGAGAAAACTGGCACCTGTCTCCTGGATACCAAAATGGAGAGTGATATTAGGGACAAGATTTGATACTGTTCCATACCTAGAACACATATTGCCACAGGGGAAAATGGAAGTAGAATTCATAAAATAATAAAAAAAAATCCTTCCATTAACCTGACAGTATGGGTTTCTAAAATAAGAAATTAAATTCCAGCAAATGAATATAATTTTATTCATTTATCTGACTGTGTAATTAATTATACCTCTATACAGTCTGTCATAATGCAGCTCAGTGTACTTGAAAAGCCACAGAATGGCCCAATCTAAATCTTTTACTGCTGAAAATACCCAGTAAAGAGATACTAAAATTTGTGAGAAGACTTTTTACTTTCTATCCTCAATTGAATTCTGAAACTTAGTGGCAAGTCTGTAAGAACAGGAATGGGGACTGGGTGGGGGAGAGCAAGCATGGGCAATGTATGCATCTAAACAGAAGCTTCTTTCAGCAACCAAGCTCTCCAGCAGCCCTACCTAGAACAAAGGGTGGGTGGCAGGCAGAGGAGAGGTGTGTCTGCACAGCTCACACTTACCCATCCCACCATGTGATCAGGAATCATTTGCAGCACCAGAGAAGACAAGCCTTTCCCATGCTGTCCCTAACAAGTTACTAATCCCACTCAACATCTCCCAATTCTCCCTGTCATAATTTCTATAACCCAATTCATAATGTCTCTTTTCTTTATGCTAATACAAGCTGCAATGTGAAATTGTTGCCTATGTAGAATAAATCATTTTCTCCACCTACATTCTAAGTCTACAGATAGAATTGTCCACAGCAATGAGTATTCCTTCTGCTTTAGCTTCCTCTGTGAAAGCCCTCAACTCTGCTAATTTTTGACAGAAAATAACTTCCAACAAGAGTAGGCACCTAAAATTGAGTCAGCTTTCAATGGCTTCTGTTTATAAAATCCTGTATCACTTTCTCTTGTAACCTGTCATCAAATGTGACATAATTTAATGAGACAGCTCCAGTTTTTAAGGATGGCATTTTGCACTTTGCTTTCAAACTCCACAACTACAGTTTTCCAACAGGAGCTGGCCAACTTCAATGGAGCAGACGGGGAACTGTTAGCAGGTTCCAACTTTAAATTACTGTTGAGTGGCTTAGCGGATCTCCAGGATAATTCCGTTAACAAGGAATTAATCATTTCAAAACCATCCTAGTGAAGTGCATGTTCTGTCTTTACTTACAGAAGGCAATTTTAACAGGAACTGCAAACACGTTTACATTCTTTGTCCTATAGTAACATTTCACTGCTTTCAAAGTGTGTGGTGTGTTTACGTGTGTGTGTGTGTGTGTGTGTGTGTGTGTGTGTGTGTGTGTGTGTGCTTGTGTGTGTGGTGTGGTGTGTGTGTGTGGTATGGAGTGTGGTATGTGTGTGTGGAGTGTGTGTGTTTGTCTGTGTGTGTGTCTGTGTGAGGTGTGTATGTGTTTGTCTATGTGTGTGTGGTGTGGTGTGTGTGTCTGTGTGGTGTGTGTTTGTGTCTGTGTCTGTGTGTGTTCTGCCAAAAGCTTAGCAAGTACAGAAAATGAGATGTGCTCAAAAAAAAAAATAACACTACTAACAATTCCTAAGTGTGAATTTTAGGCATCTAATGTCTTGAAATATTTCTCCTTCACATCTATTTTCTCCCTATGTCATCTGGAAGTTCTTACCTTGTGTTAGAACAGATTGGGAAGCACACCCATGGCAGCACACCAGAAAATAAATTCCACAAGTCCATATCTTTGGCAATGTGTGTGTACCCTAAAAATTTCTTCAGGTTAAGCTATTTCTTGAGAGTGTAAAAGGCACCGTCAGAGTTAGAAAGAGTGAGGAGAAAGTACAGAAATAGCAGAGGGTCTGATTTGTTAGAGTTCTCCAAACATGTGTGAGGAAAACATGGGGGCTCTGTGGCTTGTCAGGGAAGTCAGGAAAAGTTCTATATTCATAAATATCTGCAAGACAATTTTTCTAAATGAAAAAATAACCCACTTAAAGTTACATTTTAACCCTGCTGTGAAATAGATATCAAATCATAATACCACCTAGTTGAAAGTTGCATTTTAATTTTTTAAGCATAAAATGTGAACTGTACAGAGAATGGTATCATATCTCAATCACCATCTGAAAATTATTTCTGGGCAAGTCTCAGACATTACTTAAGACCACATCATTAGCTAATTTTCCATAGCTTAAATACCACAAACTGCTCTAGAGTGAGTTACATCAAGACATTATGCCTTACTCAAGTTCAAGAACATTCTTTACCCCATCCCTATCCAATAAAGGTTTTAAATAATTTGACTCACTCAGAAGGGTCGTCACTAAAGCTGCTTAAAGTGCCCAGCAGAAGTACTACTATATTCTTAACAGGTATCCCTCTGGATCTGTACTCCTTCCTGTTAAAGATGGGAACTGAGCACCACCTCATTGTAGCCGTCATCACAACAGAGAGCTATGGGAACCACTGGTCCTTCCTTACCCCCTGCACAGCACCTCGTGGCCAATGGAAGGCTTCTTTACTAGCTCCAGCTGTCATAAACTATCTATAGTAACACTGTAGATATTGAGAAAGAGAACTGAGTGTCCGTGGTTGGCATGGGCAAGTATGTTTACTCGTGTTTTTATTCTGTCTCACAGAAAAACAGATAAAGCACGTGGTGTCAGGCAGGCGAGCAATGGGGCCAGCGGGCTTCAGACTTGAACAAAGGCCTGGAATGATGTGCCCAATTTCAGCTTGAGTGTAATAGGATTATTGTTCCTCTTGTCAGTTTAGAGAAGCAGACGACCGTTGGAAGACAGACAAACATCTTGTCCGTGCTAACAGACCCACTTTTCTAGGAAAATATGGCAAGATTCTCATACAGTTATCTGTGGAGTCTTACTTGAAAGAGATCAAAGGTTAGATTATCTACTCTTTCTGGTGCTTTAATAAAAGAAAAAAAATCTTTCTAAAAACTATGATGCACTAGCAAATATCTGTAATATCGTGGGGTGGGGACATAGCCAGGGTGTGGTTTTTGATAGAATGATTACCTGGCATAAATTGAGGTCATGGGTTCAATTCTCTGTACTGCATAAAGCCTAAGACAAGGCTCCATATTGCATCCCTGAAACCCTAGGACTTGGGAATGCAATAGGCAGAGGTTCAAAAGTTCAAAGTCAGCCTTGGCTACACTGACAAAGGTCAGCCTGGGCTACATTGAGTGGTAAAGATCAACCTGGGCGATATGTGGCCCAATCTGAAAACAAACCAACCAACAAACAGCAGCTACTTGGCTTCACAGATAATAGCAACATCAATGTAGGTGTCTATGTGTTGTTTTGAAACTGTCATTCTGTATCCAGATTCATCTCGAACTAAAGATTCTCCTGAGTGCTGAGATTACAAGCACATACTTCCAAGTCTGGCTTTGGCCTCTTCCTTTACATGATTTTTCTCAGTGATTGCTAAATTTTGCTTTCATGATATATTTTCTCACCTGAAGGTGTGATAGTCATTCCTGAACAGGCATGTTACTTATAGAATTAAAGGCTGTCTGGATGTTTTGTTGTCTGCAAAGCTTTATCTCCCGTCCTCTTCCTCTAGCTGTTTTCTTTCTTTCAAGGCAATTTGGAACCCAGTGGGTTTGAAGCCTAGGAGAGTACCCGGCTAGGGAAGCTGAGGCTGTTCCCGCTTCAGCTCATGTCTGTGTTCACACCGACAGACTCTTTAGAGAAGGCCTCAGAAAATGTCCATAAATCAGTATTCTTGTTCTTAATGGTGTGGCCTTTACTTACTGTGGGAACCTAGCAATGCCACAAGCTTAGCCAGGCTACTCTGACCATCATCACACGGTAATCTCTAGATTGGTTTCTCTGATCTAGAGCCAAAAGTACTGTTCCATTATAAATGTGAAAGTAATGAATAGGCTACTAAGCACAGCAGCTTCTGCAACAGGACACTGAAGGGTCCCAAATATTTCTCTGCAGACAAGGCAGAAAGATGGGATCAAAGCAGAACAAGACCTGCCCTATGGCGAGGCAGAAACTCAAAACTCACATTGGAGCTAAACCAAAGAGATCTAAGTCTACTGTTTTGATGTAATGTATTTTGTAGAAATTTTTATTTTTCATGGTCAGGGCATAAGGCTCTAGCTCAAATTCCCAGAATCCATGTATATCCAGATGCAGCAGCAGTTGTAGGCATCTGTAACCCTGTGCTTCTGTGGTGAGATGTGATGTGAGACAGAAATCACTAGAAGGTCAGGGCCTGGCACACACAGCAACAAACAACACAAGAATGTTCCTGGCTCAGTTACTCGGTTAAGGTAGAAGATAAGCACTGACACCCAAGTTTCTCCTCAACACACACACACACACACACACACACACACACACACACACACACACCACATACACTCAGACACACACACAGATACACACACATACATTCACACTCACACATACACACATACATATACACAGACACATACATACATACACATGAGAGAGAGATAATTTTCAATATATTTTCTTTTCCTCTTTACTTACAAAGAAGAATATTTCCTATGGATGCATGAATACTTAATCTTTTCTATTGGCATATCATCTTGAACTAGAACATTCAAAGTCAAAATACATTATCTTCTGATTAATAAAAAATAGAGTTGCAACTTTGCCTTTATGAAATTCTTCATTTTTTTTTCCTGCAAAGATTCCCAATCTGCCTACCAATTGAACTGTCCTGGTCATGAAACATTACCTTCTCAGCATGTGGTATGCCCATCAGCAAGAAAGTAGCAAGCCGCGTAGACTAACTTTATTTATTACATTTGCATTGCCTACAAAGCCATTTACTTAATGGATGAGTCTCATTAGCAGTCCAACCACAATATAAAGAATACAATGATGTGTTTCACGGGTTCATTAAAATAATATTTCAAAGGAGTCATTAGAAAAAAGGGAAGCAGAAGATTCAACAGACAGTAAGTTGTCTGCGAATAAATGAGATGGAACCAACATGTTTTCTAGTAAGTTAGAAACATGTTTACAAATATATTACAGCCATTAAAATAGGAAGCAGCAACTTAGCAAGTGCTGGGGGATGATTACTCATGCAATTTACCACAACAAAACTGCAATACTCTCACACCAGTGGTTACTGTAGATGCAAATGGCCGTAGGAACAGGGAAACAGATCTTAAGAAGGAAACATTTTTTCCCATAGCCCTAGGAGGTGTCTTCCACTTGAAGTCAAATTTCAAACACTGAATTCTGTGTTCAGATCACTGAATTTTCCCCCTATATATGTTTATGTTATTTATTGGACCTGCCCATCTTTCCAGTTAGAGATGAAAGTTACATTAAAGTACCAAAACAAGTCATCCTGAAGGATGAGAACATACAGGACCAACCAATCACACAGCCCCCAACAGTGGCTGTTTATCCCTTGCATTAGAGACACAAAGTCCTTAGTCTCTTTCCACATCTGAAGGTTGAGCAACATGTGTCCAGCAAGTGGCAGATGAACAGTTAAATGGACAAAAGCTCTTATTAAACAAGAGGAGCTTTTAGCATGGACGGTAACTATTCCTTCAGTTTTTAAAAATCTACTATATCCAGCTTTAAGCAAAACAACAAATAGTGATATGCATCACCTTTCTAACAATGCCAGAAAAGTTTTTCACATGTTAACATGAGAATATTTTCTAGCCAAAGTCACAGACACTATACTAGAACCAAGGAATTATAGTTTTCTCCCACACAGACAATTAAGTAAAATAAACTAAAAAGTACCAATGACAAAGAGATGTTAACTATCTATTGTGTACTTCTTTCGAAGGGCTTAGCTGTCTAGTTCTGGGAAATCTACTCAGCTCCATGTCTGCACACTCAAGAAGCAGATATGTACCAGGCCTCAGGCTTGACACATGACACAGGTGAAGGGCCTGACCCCAGGCCGTCTTCCACTGAGTGTCCTTGCATTGTGCTTTCTGTATCGACCTGAGCTCTTAGATTTGCCCAGTGGGATGCTAGTCAACACAGTCCTGAAGAGGCCTAAAAACACTGGAGTAGCTGCTTGGCTTCTCCTCTGTCTCCTATCAGCATGGGAGCGTACCTGGGCCAGACTGTTGGAGGGTCAGACATATTTGGATTATAAGTCAGTCCAGCCAAGAACAGTGGACCAGATCAGCCTAGACCATCACCAGACAGTCAAGCCACAGACATGTCAATGAATTTAGCTAACTTAGATCATCATCTGTACCAGGCTTTTTCTTTTGGGTAACCAGCCAGCTCCTAAATCATGACATGGAGACTTATTAGTTATGAATGCTCAGCCTTATCTTATGTTTTTCCCACTAGCTCTTATAACTTAATTTAACCTGTTTCTCTTCATAGTGTTTTGCCTTGGGGTTTTCTACCTTTCTTTCCTTCTGTATGTCCTACTTTCACTGATTCTCATGTCTGGCTGGCTGTCAGCTGCCTGGCTAGCTGGCCCCGGGTGTCTCCTCTTTCTCCCCCATTCTCACTTCTACTCTCCCAAGCATAGATTCCTCCTCCTATTTATTCTTTCTGCCTAACAGCCCTGCCTATCCCTCTACTGCCTTACTATTGGCCATTCAGCTTTTCATTAGACCAATCAGGTGCCTTAGGCAGGCAAGGTAAAAACAGCAACACATCTTTATATAATTAAACAAATGCAGCATAAACAAAAAACACATCTTTACATGTTAGAGTAATATTCCATGACAATCACCAGCCAGTCAAGCCACAGACATGTGAAAGAATAGCTAACTTCAAGAGTTGCTTACATAACCTCAAGTGACCCCAGATGAGTGAGGGATAAGCATGTTTGCAGTGTGGCATTATCCAACATCCAACAGCTTCATGCATTGCCGTTGTGCTCTGAAGAGAGACTTATTCTCTCCAAATAGAGGAGCAAGTTGTATAAAAATCTACAGCACTGTGTTTTCCTAAAGCCATTAATAAAGCATTATTTATGTCCTACTTTTTAATGAGAAAATATAAACAAGACTTATAGGAGAGGTGCTATAACTCAGATAGTAGAGCACTTGCCTATTGTGGACAAGGTCACAGGTTCTATGGCCAGCACCACATAAACAGGCAAGGTGGTGAATACCTTAATCCTGGCATACATGCGATGCAGGCAGGAGGATCAGATGTTCTCAGTGACATAGGAAGTTTAATGGGTATAGGAAGAACTGTTTCATCTCAGAAAACAAGTGCAGAAACAGATCTATATACAGTCTCAAGATTTAAATGTTAGACACTAACATGGAAGCAACTACCAGACTGTTGAATTCAATTTCTAATCTGCTAATTTCTTACACCTTTCCTAAATATTTAAAAAGCTATAGGCTTATGTGGGATGAATAGATAAAGAAATAAATAGTGTACCACATACTAGAAATGATGATGTCATATCTTAGTATTTTCCATGTGAACAGAGAAAATTAGGGTCTCTAAATGAGTTTTAGAATATATATCTGTGTTCTCCATGGATAAAAATCTGACCAATTCCATAACTAAAGACTTTAATAACTATTTTAAGAATGTATAAGCTATATGCAACAGTAATTTAAACACAATTATCACAAGTGTAATTTTTCCGGTGATACCAAACTCTTAAATATAAACACATCCCAGAAAAACTGTATTATACCAAAGCCTTCAACAAACACAGCTTCTTTCCTCTCTCTGCTTCTTCACTCCGTCTTTCTTCCTTTCTTCTTTCCTTCCTTCTTTCCTACAAAGTCTTGCTATATAATTTAATCTGGCTCCAAACTGGCTATCCCACTGCCTCAGCCTCCAGTGTGCTGGGATTACAGGCATGTACTATTACTACACCCACTAAATATGGCTTCTTGTGACAACAAGAAATGTTTGAAAACCAATGTTTCCTTTAAAGTTTTATCACATCTTGGAGAATGTCTTCCAAAGAAGTAACAGTACAAAGAGAATGTTGGAAAGCCAACTGGGATGTTAAATCCAACAAACTGTGAACCATATACTTGTCATGTAATATTTAATGGTACCCACTCCTTTCGGGATCATCCACTTCCTGAGGGTGAGGCCCTGGCAATGCTGAATCTGCTTTCTCGAGTTGATTCTCTTTTCTGACTAAAAGAGGTAAAGGGAAAGGTGGTTATCTTTCTGGCAGGAGAAAACTGGAATTGGTGTGCAATCCACTCAGCAAGAATGTTGCTCAGCAAGAGCTCTGTACCACACAAATAAAATAAATAATTTCAGTGCATACTCCTCCACTGCCATCAGAGCAGAAAGGGTCAAAGACTCCAGCCACATTTACAATGCCAGCTGAGACTGGATAATTGGGGTTCTGGAGACACTGGAGGGCAGAGCAGGCTGATACTCATACATGTATGCACATGACTTCTGAGCTTCAGGCAATAAGTGGGCAGCACATGTCTAGCAAGAAAAACATGTTTCTGATACTAAGCCCTCTCTAAACAGGACAAGCAAGCCTCAGTAACTGAGGTCTGGTTTTGATTTCTCACTATGAAGCTGGAATCAGCCTGGAACTCCATAGGTAGTCCAGGCTGGTCTAGAACTTGGAATCCTCCTATCTGAGCTTCCTGAGTGACAGAGTTAGATGCCCAAGCTGGAGTTTTATAATTAATTCAAATGGAACCAGTGATTGAGCAGTCTCCCTAATTTTATATGATGCCACAATCTATAAATTACAGTGTGGAATAAATAAAACACAAGATAAAGCTGACAAGAAAATAAACTATAATAAACCCAAAACTGAAACAAATACACGTACCCTCCCTCATTCCTTTCCTCTCTCCCTCCCTCCCTCTCTCTCTCCCTTCTTCCCTCCCTTCTTTCCTTCAACATGGTCTTCCTATGTGGCTCAGGTTGCCCTCAGACTGCCTATCATCCTAGTTCATCCTTGTAGTGTGCTGGCTACCTAAAATATGGCTAAAAGCCAAGGCATCCTCCCACCAACACCCCTGCCCAGGCCTGAAAAGGTCAGTGCAAGGGACAGGTAACCCTGCCATTCTTTCCTGCAGTATTCATTGCCTTGTACACGATCCTTTCTTTTGGGTGGAAAAGCAGAACACACAAAGGTAGCAGAGTGTTGCTATAACTTTACGTAGGGCCCTAGTCTGATGGAAAACTCACTCTAGAGTCTTTCTCCCTTGTTGGAACTGCAGAAGCAAGTGCTCATTAGTCCCACACTCGTAAGGGAATGAATCTCATCGGCAACAATGAGAGTCTGGAAGTAGACCTTTTCCCAGGCACACTGTTAGTGTCACCTCCTCTACCCTGCTCCCCAGAAACTCAGATTAAAGCCTGACAAGAGCAGAGCAGAAAATCCATCCATTGCAGGTCTGAACCATGGTGTACATCTTACTTAAAAAAAAATATTTTAGTGTGGGTCTGTTTTCTTACTTTTTATTTTTTGGCAGGAGGGTGTTTATAAAGGGTTAGGCTAGTTAGCCTCAAACTCATAGCAATCTTCCTAATTCAGCTCCTAAGTGCTTGGATTAAACACGTGAACTTGACTCACAAACTATGAGGTAAAAATGTGTCTTGTTTTCCACCACTAAGTGTGGGTTAATGTGATACGTAGCAACAGGAAACTAACACAAGGGACTTTCCCCAAATGTCAATCAATTACAAGTTGCACACATTGCTTAGTTCAGTGGACTTTTATTTTTCTTAGTAAGACTTGGTTAATGAAGGAAGCAATTCATGGAATGACATCCTGATACAAGATCCTTACATAACAGGAGACCAATATTTGTAGTTACGTAGTCAGCTTTCATGATGGGAGGAAATGCCTTCGCCAGCTTGCAGTAAAGAGGAAACCTGTGTTTTCTTGTTTGGCTTTAGCGTCTGTTTAGTGATTTGCACAGAAGAAGATGAGAACCACAGGGTTGCAAACAGTGGTGATGAAGGCCAGAGTCACCTGCCATGTTCAAAGATACAATAAAATGTGATATTCTTCTAAACAAAGCCATGGATGAGCTAAATGACATTGGCTATGATAAGCTATGAACAACACCATGTGAGGAGAGCTTGAAGAAAATGCCTATAGATTTTTTGTAATATTCTTCTTCCTGGGACAGTTGAAAATGTAGTCCCTCAGTGTCCATCAGTCCAATGCCCTGTGTGGCAGATGGCAGTCCAGAACCACACAGGTCATCTGTCCTCTTGGAGAGCACTTAAGAAACAATTGTTTAAAGATGAAGAATAAAAGGGAAATGCAGTCTAATACTAACACTTGCTATAGACGAGACCCATGACCCTGTCCTTCCCTACTCATATTCAACTTACCAAAACACATACACTGCTACCGTGTTCTCCTTACCCTCTAAGCCCAAGCATGACCAATGTGTATGCCCTGTTAAGATTTTGCTCTAAGCCCTGAACATAAGGACACCTGGTAAATTTGCCAACCTTCACTGCTTGGTGACAACCTGCAGAACTACCTGCCGATCTCCTTCCTATTCTGTGCCATAAGTGCCTCTTTAGGGGACTGTTTTATCTACTGTCATAATTGCTATCTGAGATATGCAATTATGACTCTCATTTTTATATTTCTAGCACTTGAGAGTGCTCTGCCTATAGAAGGTGCTTTATAAATGCTATCTGAAAAGAAAATAAATCTGTTACCTGATGGTATGTAAGAGCTGGGATGGGAACCTTCAACAATAAACTTGGATAATGTAGGCAAGAATAAGCTAAAAGCTTTCAAACACTAAATCCTCTAGCTGTAAGCCTGAGGCAGGGGTCTTCAAAGATAAAAGACTTTCGCAGAACAATTGGAAACTAAAATTTTACAACCCAACACATGTTAAAAATTGGAAGAAGTATCATAGGTCTGCAATCTACCCAGCTGTTAAATTTTTTCATATATTGCTTCAAGCAGTGTGTGAATATTGTTACTTTAACATAAAGAGCAGTGTTTTTTCTAAAACATTTATTCTGAGAAACATACTTACCCATCTTCTTTAGGTGCCAAAAAATAAAGGTGTCCCATGATTAGCTCCTTCCAGTCACAGTGGTCCTGCCACTCAGCAGGAGACATTCAGTCCTGTGCTCACACCTCCCTTGTCAGTAACCCAGCAGGTGGCCCACCAGACCACCTTGATTTTCAATGGACCTCTTCGGTTTGTTCATAACATTTCAAAAGTTTAATAAGATAAACTCGAAAGCATTCTTCTGAAGAAACTTTAAGGAAACTGAGTTTATTTATGTACATTCATGTGAATTATTTTTATGTATGTGGGGGTGGGGATACATGTGTGTACAGGTTCATGTGTGCCTGCGTGCATGCACATGGAGACCTCAGGATGAAGCAGGAATCTTTCTGAATCTCTCTCCATCATACATTGAGGGTTTCTCAGTTGAACCCAGAGTTCCCCATCAAGGCTGGTCTAGTTGGCTAGCTTGTCACAGGAATGCCAAATGCCCAGCTGCCATGCCCACCCATACTTTACCCAGTTTCTTGGATCTGAACTCTGTCTTTCACACTAGGGCAGCAGCCATTCAACACCCCTAGAGCCACCTTCCTGGCCTAATTTTACTCTTGAATTTCTATTATGACCCTGTTATTCCGAGATCTTATATACCATTTCAATGATGAGGAAAATACAAAACTATTTACTAGGAAATTCAAAACTTTCTCCCTTCTCCAGACAATGTCCAATTGCTCCCCAACTTTAGGATGCTGGTGCTCTTCTGTTCACAAGGGAAGGTCTACCAGTAAGGACTTCACTATTTGCACAATTGTGAACCACCCAAAGAATATTGTAAGCTATGTGCTTGGTGGAGTAGACCATCCACACTCTACCACATGCTGCAAACTGGCCAAAGGAGTGTCCCCTTTCCCCAGAGGACAGAGGTCCTGCACCTCATGGCAGGTGTATTGCATCTCCTCCTGTTGGCCAGGCGAACTTTGAATTACTCTCCTTTGTTCAACCAATTTAGACAAAAAAATTGGCATGAATACTGTGTTATTATTGGCATAATAGTGTTAATCAAATAATGAAGCAAGTTCTTTTTGTTTGCAAACATATAACATCATGCAAAGCCTAAGAGCTTTGGTGGAAAAAGTAGTTACAAATTAATAATAAAATCAACTCTATATTTGAGGTGAGCAAAAAATAAAAAATAGGCAATTCACACAAGAAAAATATTCAAGTGGTTGAAAAGAAATGGAAAAAAAGGACAATCTTAGTAGAGGAATAATTCAAATTAAAGTATTTAAATAAATTTTAGATATTTAAATAATTCAAATTAAACTGAGACATCATATTCATGGTTAAAGTCATTTTTAAAATAATTATACTAAGAGATATGCAAAGAAGACATAGCATGATGAGAATGCGTCCTTCTGGCAATGTGCAACAAAAGCTTTGATAAATTTTTTACATGTATCCTGCCTAGTTTACCTACTACATCTCCATGGAAACATTCAATTATGGCCAGAGCTTTACATACTGAGTTTGTTCTGTTATGATAGAATGTAAAGATACCATGACAAAGAACTGATGAAACTGAAAAGGCACATGTTACAATGAAGTGTTTCATGAATAATAACATTTTTAATGGCATGGGCCATACAACAAAGTGGAAAAGAACCAGACAACCAGTATGTTTAAATACGAATGCTATTTTACTTTAAAAATACATAAGTGTATATCAAAGAATATTCTGTACATTAAAATGGTATGTCACTATTCATAAAAGGTAGACATATTACTGCCTTATTTCCTTTATTCTACATGTTTCATGCCCTCTTATGTGTGGTACACCAGGTCAAGAAAAATGTTGGAAATATAAGACACAGGATTGGAAGACATAAAATTCTTCTTCTCATCCCTCCACATAAAGGGTTGGTTTAGACACAGGATTGGAAGACATAAAATTCTTCTTCTCATCCCTCCACATAAAGGGTTGGTTTAAAAAAAATCTCCTGCCACAATTATCCTGAAGTCTCACACCCAGTCCAATCTCAACAAAGTCTTACTCTGTGAGCATTAGATAAGATATGGTTACTCTAAAGGCATGAAGAAACAGCTTCTCAAGACCAGTAAAGTCATTCACCAAATCTAATTGTAACAAAACAATCTTGTTAAAGACTAGAGGTTAAATCCACGTAGCATGACTAATGTTAGTCTACTGCTAAGACCTCAGAAAACATAGAACTTCATATTAAATGCACCTGAGAGAGTCTGGTTTCTGTTAGTAGACATGCATCCCCTCAAGTTAGCCAGCTGCACCTGTGTATGCGTGATGCCAGATTTGTTGACTTATACTAAATACATACCATTGTCTATAGAGAATCCACCATGCTGTTTGTTCTTGTCATCATTTGGTACTTTGTTAGTGAATATAAAATGAATCAACTTTGATGATGGAATGGGGGCAACCAGCCCATGTGTCCCTGTGACACTTTTACTTCTGTGATTCTGTGATCATTTTCTTTAAACCACTCCACTAGATATGTACTTTATTATAATCAGTTTTCTATAGCCCTGATAGGAAACTTGAAGGAAATTTTAAAATATTTTAAACCAATAACACAGCCTAACAAAATAATGGCAAATGTATCATTTTTCTGTGTCAGATGAAACACATAAACAGGCCCAGAAGAGATAGCTGTCCTCAACGGATTGTCTTAGAATCTCTTGTCATCCAGCACTGGGATACAACAGTCACACTGATTACCCAACATCCAGTTCCATTTCCCAATTTACAAGCTTTCCATTTTATTCTATAAATTCTTTGCTGTCATGAACTAGGGAAATGATCACTGTCATCAATAGGAAGATGGTTTAGTGGTGCAGATGGCTGTCCTTTTATGGGCCAACTTAATGACTTGTTCTTATCTAATTTGTCATCTGTTATTTAGTTGTTATAATGAACTTTTTGGGTTTCATATTAATCAATTTTCCATGTTGACTAAACAGATGGCTTTAGTTAAAAAAAAACAAAGCAAGAAAATGACATTGAATGATTAAAAACCTAAGTCTGCCTACACTTAAATATACCTACATAAAATGAAAAATGGAAAGACTAAATTAGAATCCAAAGTGAGATAGATTTCCAACTTAATGGACATGCAAGAACATAATCAGTAGCAGCTGCCTACAAATGGACAAATTGATTCAAATATAGGAACACTACTTTTCCTTCCACTTGTCACAACCACACAACCATATTTTTTTAGAAATCTGTCTTGACAAATAGAGATGACAAATGCCAACTGATTACATAGCCCACCTAGATTGTATTTATGATATAAGCCATGGGTGTAGCTCTTTTGTTTGTTGTTTATAATCCTTTTGAGAAACTAGGTAATGTACAGATATTTCCACATGCTGAAACTTTTTCTTCCATTTTCTCACCCTTTTGATGGCTTTGTTTCATCCACGAGTCATATTTGCAAATCAACCTCTAAATATACAACGTGTAAAGACAAATTGAAATAGTTAACACTAATGAGGTAAAAGGTCAGAAAGCAAAACATGCCACTGTGACACATAAAAGCATTGTGGTTCACACTCTATCACAGAAGACAACTGGAAGTTACAAAGAATTAAAGTTAGTATGAAGAAATTACCTAACATTGCACAAGGCATAGTTTGTTTAAGAATGTGATATTGTTTTATTTATCAACAATTAAGATTTGCTTCTTGAGTTCCCACCACTGCTGAAAGGTGGCAAAGTAGAGCATCCCAGGAAATATCAATGTTCTAGGAACAGTTGCTCATGCCAAGTACTTCTTCCATCGCTGAATACATATAATTAAAATCACTTCTTTTACTAACACAAGTCCGTTCCCTCCACCTTAACAAAACTGAAAACAACAAAAAATACAAAGGTCTGCTCCCATTTTTCTTCAAAGTAGAAGAACCTGATATGAAAATGAGTTTATAAAAAAAGACACATCCTTCACACTCTTTTCTTATTCCATCACAGTGGTGAATTGTAAGACTAGTGTAGGGAAGCGTCAGTCACTTTATCCCAGCCATCAGTAGATGTATTTCATTAAAATAATGACGTCATGAAACATCCAGTGTCTGTCTCAATAGAAGGCCTACAAAAGCTTTGATAGAAGCAGGAGGTAAACTCTCAAAAGTAAACTGAGTTCCTAATACATGTATAGATCTAATGGCTTTTAATGAGACCTGGATGAGAATTTGAGCCTTAAGAATTCTTTCAGGTCTTTAGCACAAATGTCTTATACAAAGAATATGTGTCTAATGTTAAGTGTGTGCCTTTTAAAAACTGGAAAGTGCTTACCCACGGTCTCTGTGTAAGAGCATGTAACAGACTGATAACACACAACTAGAGAAATCAGTCCAAATTCTACCAGTGATGCATGTTAGTCAGGCAGACACATCACTCAGTCTGGCTCAGGCTCAAGCTGCTTTTCTTCCTTTGTGATCTTGTGATCCATAGTAAGTCCTGATCTGTCCAAAATACTCAGAAGCCATTCTTAAATGATTAAACAATTGAAACTACTTCAAATGACCTGGTATCTTGCAAACAAACACTATCCAAGATGACTTTTTATGAAGTCCAGCACAATAAATGATGTTTTACATAACTATGAAGATTGGCCAGGAAGATTATCACAATATGGAATGAAATATTGGATGCTTCAATAGTCACATCACTCTCTGCACTGTAAATTTTCATACTCAGAAACATTTAACATATTTCAGAATAGATTTTGTAAGTCTGTGAGCTATGGCCCACAAGTGAGCTCCATAATCACCACAGTCTCTGGGTAAGAGCATCTTTTGAGGATAACTTTTGTTCTGTGCCTTTCAGTCTCAGTGGTATAGACATGATATATGACCATCTTCCAGTTGATGAGTGGCTCTCAAAATCTGGTACAGGAGGTGTAAGACCCACTGTACCTCAAAGCATGTTAGAAATTAAAATTATACAACCCCAATCTACATCTCCTGAACCGCAAACTCTGAAGACAAAGTTCACTAATGTGAGTTTCAATAAGCCATCTGGGGGTTTTGGTAATATTAAGTTTGAGAGACAGGGCGTTGAACTGTAGAATTCCTTACGATGAAGAGTGTTCACTCAGCTTGCTGTCCTTCACTATACTGATCAGTACCCTTGGCATGCAAGACACTTCATAAATGCCTCTGAGTTCAAATATTCTGAAGACAGGGCACACACCTTACTTTCCATAAAAATAGTCTCACACTCTTATGTCCAAGGGGGTTCTGAGAGTCCAGTGGATGCCTTAACCCATCAACAAAGAGGCTCATATACACTTATTTCCTATATGTGCATACCCACTGCTGTGATTGGAATGCAGTTTGCAGCCTCTGAGAATTCATATAAAAATGGAATGTATGTATTTTGAGGTTTCAAGAGGGTGGAAGTTAAACTGGATTGTGATGTCACAGACTTTGAAAAGTCATCAGAATTTGATAAGGCTGTAAAAGCAGATTCCTATGTTTAAATAGCAGTGACTTTAGAA
This sequence comes from Peromyscus maniculatus bairdii, assembly GCF_049852395.1. NCBI lineage: Eukaryota > Metazoa > Chordata > Mammalia > Rodentia > Cricetidae > Peromyscus > Peromyscus maniculatus. The sequence continues at coordinate 28,830,914 of NC_134860.1, read as the reverse complement.
CATGGAGAGGAGGCTGGGGGGATTGCACAGTGGTTACTGCTCGTGTGGAGAACCTAGGTTTGATTTCTAGCACTCATACCAGCTAGCTCACAACTGCCTGTGACTCTGTTACAGGGGATGTGACACAGGAGATGTGATGCAGGGGTTCTGATGCACAGGATCTGATGCAGGGGATCTGATGCAGGGGATCTGATGCCTACTTTTGACCTGAGGTTTGAACTTCTAGAGAGTTATGTGCCAAAGAATGCATTCTTAACTAGGCATTACTTGGTTTTGTCATTCTGTGATGAACCAAAACAAAGAAAGGGTTTCTGTCTCAGTAAGGAGGTATACACAAAAAAGGGAAAAAGAGCTACTCTATTCCTTTCTACTTGGTATAAATAATTGAGATGTTTAGTGTATCCTTAAAAGTCAAATCACAACATAATTGAACAATTGAGCAAATGCTTGTGGAAGATTCAGGACAATATAATATCATAATATTCTAATGTAATAAACAGCTTAACTTCAGATGCAATGCATAGAAAAAGGAACAGATCCATTGCTAAGTAAAGAAAGGGAAGAGAGTGAGAACATGGGACAAATCAAGAGTTTCAGACTGCCTGGAACTTCTGCTGTTCTTTGCCAGCCCTTGCCTTTGTGGCACATTAACCAGGAGCCTGTGCTCTCGGCTATGATCTGCCCCCAGCCTTTGCCCACTTCAGGACCCTGGGGAAATTACTTACCTGCTTTGTGTCTGACTCTTCTGTAAAATAGAAAACTCATGTTAGCTAACTCAGAATTGATGAAAGGTTTAGTTAAATAAATGTACTCAATACCTGTTAGTTTCTTTTGTTCTCTCTAGAGGTATCTCAAAAGACAAAGGTGCATTCACCACTTCATTTAATATGTTTGCAGTCTGTCTATCCAAGCAATGGGACATGAAACCATTGATAAACAAATCACTAAGGGACAGCATCCCATTGGGGCTTATTCAACCTAAGGGACACAGCAGGTTCTCAGAAGTGCAGGCAGGTTGAATAGATTTTCTCACAGTTCTCAGAGGCTTATCCTCAAAACCGTGGTGGAGAATGACAGAGTGGGACTCATTATACAGACTCAAGTAGGCTAGATAACTTCATGATCACTGAACAACAAAACTCCAAAAAGTACATTTCCCAAAAGTGTTGTTGCTTTGAATACTGAAATGCTTTTTCATAATTCTCTGGAACCCTTTCTCCTTCACCATAGCAACCTATGCAAGCCACTTGTCTTTAGCCATAGAAGCAGAAGCAAAATCTTCTGATGCTGATCACAAGGTATTTTCTTAGTGATATATGAAATTCTAAGTCTATTTTCATAGAGTCAGTTATTTGCCTTCCTCAAAAATACATTGATATCATAGTCAAAGAATCCAAAGTAGAAAAATTTTACCCAAAAGGATGGGACTCTGTTAGAGGCCAGTAAAACCCAATGTAAATGGGAAATGCGAAATAAAGTGATTAGCAGAAGCAGGGATGAAAACTACTGTGCAAACACTGGGGCTTCCAAAGCCTTTTTACTCCAAAGAAATAACAGCAGCTTGCTTGGATTAAGAACACACACACACACACAGAACACACATGCAAGGATTTGAATGTGTTCTGCACTTAGATGTTGAGCTTTTTAGAGTTTATATTGGACTTTGTGGTCTTCATATTCATGACTATACCCCAACAATGTAAGCAAAATACTAAGTAATAGAAGAGCCCGAGGTTTCACTGGAGTGCTGTAAGAAATAATCCTGAAAGGCTATCTTTGTAAGGTGTAAATTTTCTGGGCCTGTACCAGACAAATACCATTTGCAAAGGTCAAACGAATCAGAGGAAAGATGCTGAGGAGGAGGATGTGTTCAAGAGGCAGTGGGAACAATAAGCAAGAGAATCTAGATACAGATGAGGAAGTTATCTCATTTAAGAACAATCTTGTGGTACAAGAGAAGGATCTGATTGGTTGACCCTGGTATGCCTGGATTTTACTTCTTTTTCCGACCTATATATAGACAGAATCTCACTAAGTTTCACTGTGAGCACCCACGTGAGGGCAACAAGAGCTACCACATGAACTAGCAGATAAATATCAACATCATGTACTAGGTGTGCAATATATTCAGTAGTCTTTGCCTCGTCACATTATCTTAACTTCAGAAATTCTTAACTTCAAACTCATCACATGCAAAGGAACACTGTTGTTCTACCACAAGCTCTCTTCTTAGTCAACGTGCTCTCTCATGGAGCCACTTGCTCTCCATTGCCACAGGCATGCAACATCTGATTGAGCACTGCCTTGATTTCATATTCAAAATCAATGTGCAAACCATATCCTCCTTTCAACAGGACTTAACTGCCCATCTCACTACCTTTGTTTTCTGTCTCAACCCAAACGTAAGTCTGGTTATTACAAAAGCTCCCTTGACCTTTTGATTCCTACTTTTCTCATCAGCTCACCCTTAAACCCTGCTGTCTGCTTCATCCTGTTGGAACGCTTCTGAAATGCACTCCAACAATGGTATCCAATTTCCTACTATTCAGTTAGTCATGCACCCATTCATGTCATAAACAGTTTCTAGAGACCCACATACTATGAATCACATACTATGTATTAGAGATTCAAAATGAATAAATCATCCTTAAGAGTGCAAAGTAGAGAAGACAGATATTGTAACACAGTGATCCAAGACAGAGATAAAAAGCATGTGGGTTAACTTGGAGGGGTGTATCAGAGGAAATCTTGTCAAGACAGTGCTCTCCTGTAGTGGCAGCTCAAGCAATGAATGTCAACAACATGGAAGGATAATCAACTCTTTCACTCTCCCAAGACAGGAAACAAAATAAAAAGATCTTTTTGTACATTTATGTATTTACTTTGTGTGCATATGCACATGTACAGGAGTCAGAGGGCAGCTTGCAGGAGTCAGCTGCCTCTTTCCATCACATGGGTCCCAGGGTCAGTCCTGGAAGCAAGACTGTGAGTCATCTTATTGGCCCCGAGAAAGTCCTATATTTTACACATAAAAGCATTCGCTCTTCTGTGAACAAAGTTGAATGGATTCATTGCAGCAGTAGATAACTGAGTGATTATGCAGGATGCAGTCTTAGAAAATGAAAGTCACTTTTTAGGTAGTTCATTATATACAGGCACAAGAGTTTTAAAGTGCATCACAATTGACTTTTAAAACAAATATTAAAATCACTCCCACACCCCCACTCACATATATGCACACACACAATAAAATAGTAGTTGACTCAAACAGCTTAGTACTCATTAGAGAAACTCTCTGTTACTGTTGTATCCTAACATATTCCTTTTCCCACCCATAATTCATATCTATTTGTTTATTTCTAATCAATGGTACACTACTGTCATATACAAGTTCTGGCTTTAGAATTGAGAAGACCATATTTGTCAGGCAAAGTATCTAATGCTCACTTGTAAACTTCCAAACATTTAACACTATTTGATTCTTAGAATTCATTTTTAAAATGTGGTTGCTAAGAAAGTCGAACTCCACTTTAGTATCTTAAAATGATTTGGCTCTGTATGTTCAATAACTTCATTTGAGTCCCATTCATTTAGATATGGGGCATTTTTTGTCCTTTCATGAAAATATGTAACAATAAAATATAGTTGTTTATCTGCTTATTCCACACAGTATGCAATGTTTGTAGATGTTCATGTCTCCTTAAAGTATACATGGCATTTATGAATCATTTGGCACCCATTGAACATCCAAAATCATTGGGATGTGAAACAAAACAGCCTAACTAGTAAGGTGGCCAGTATACCTTTTCCAGGGAGCAGCTATTCCTTTCTAGTTTTTATTTTTACTTTAGAAAATGAGTGCCCTACAAACCCCACATGTCGTTTTCCCTTACAGAGGTGAATCATCATGAAAGGACACTTTCTTTAGCACCTTGTATGCTCAGCCTTTTCCAGATTACATACCTAACCAGAATCTATCAAAACCCTCTCTGAAAAGCTCAGGAAGACTAAGTGACTAGCTGAATGCCACACCATCATCAATGGACTGAACGGACTCCTTACCCACACTTCTCCTTTACGGGTGCTACCTCTGTGTGCAGGCTGATGCTATACATACACAAAGTATGAATGTGCACGTGACCTGCTGAGTGCTGAGGAGATGGGAAAAGGAGAGAGATTTTTTTGTTAGTCCATTATCACCGATCCTCATCAGCAAAGTGCTAATCTGTAAAATGAACTCACACTTCCCCTAACAGTACAGAATGCTAGCAGACACTGGGCTGGCCATTTCAACTTCATTCTTAGAGGATCAGGCTTGTTAATGTTTTATCATCAGTTCTTTTCAATTAGGTCAGGTCATAGTCCTTCCTGGACTGTCATCACCCAGACTAATGGCTTCAATTTTCTAGGGTGTGTTTCTCAATCAGGAGCCCATTTCCTGGGAGCAAGTAGCTAATATTCCCCAGTGTCCTTTCAGATTATTTTATGAAAAGAATTCAAGGAATATTCCATTTCAGTGCACTATTTGAGAAATATATTAGTTTTATAGGAAGCAATTTGTTCTTATTTAAATAATCCCTGGAAATACTAAGTAAACTTTTACCCTTAAAAAATAACATAAGAAGAAAAACCCAAACCAAATCAGATGATAAGCCCTTTATCTTATATTCTTATTTTTAAACTTTATTATATTATTATTATTATTATTATTATTATTATTATTATTATTATTATTATATTTAATGTATGTGTGAGTATGCACATGCCAGGGCACACACATGGAGGTCAGTTCTCGCCTTCCACCTTTGTATGATTTCTTGCGATCAAATTTAGGTCATCACACTCAGGCAGTAAGTGCCTTTAGCCGCTGAGCCAAATTGCTAGCCCCTTCCCTAGACTATATTCGTATCTAAAATGAACTCTGTGTTCTAAACACTTGATAATTTTATGAACACACTGACCTCAGTTTATTGAACAAAACTCACAATGGTTAATTTGCATTTATTATTTCAGGGTTTATTGTTTAAAAAAAAAACACAAAAACCAAACAGCCAATCACAACCTACTGAGATGGCTTAGTGGGTAAAGATATCAAGTCTGAAAACCTAAATTTGATCCCAAGGATCCACATGGTAGAGAGAGACAATCCATGCAAGTTGTTCTCTGTGTATGTGCCACCCATGCACAAATAATAAATGAATCTAGTTTTAAATTTCTTTCTAGTGGTATTTTTTTACTTTGTGTGTTTGAGTACTTGGCCTTCATACATGTCTGTGTAGCACATGCATGCCTCGTACCAGTGGAGGCCAGAAGAGAACGCCCTGAACCAGAGTCATGGTTGCTGGTGAGGCACAACATGAGAGCTAGGAACTGAACCAGGGTCTTCGGCAAGAACAATTAATGCTCTCAACTTCTGGGCCATCTCTCAACCTCCAAATAAATGTAATTTAAAAAAAATTAAAATCACGTTTTAAGTAACCGTAAGTAGATTTTTACAGATAGATAAATTTATAGAATCCACAATGAAAACTTTTGACAGATGTGTATACACATGAAATCAAGACTTGTAGGAACATTTGCATAGCCCTAAGAAGCCCTCTGGAGCATGTGTTCTGTCCTGTCTGCCACTTCTATAGCCAAAGCTGGTTTCTGTAACCACAGGTTAAGCTGCTTTAGAAATAAGTATAAATATAATGGCAGAGAACACAGGCTTTTGTGTTGATGTTTTTTCCACTACTTACTATATGCATCCATGTTTTTCATGCATGCATCATTATTTTTTTTATTTATTTAAAATTTATTGCCCAAATGAGTATTCACACCCAGTTATTCTCATGTTGATTGATTTGCGAGTTTATTGGGATCTTTATTAGAAGAGTGACTCTGAGTATGTGTGTAGAGATCTTTTGTGTTGAGTAAATGCTTCCTTTTTGCCTTGGTAAATATCAAAGAGACCTACTGGGTCATAAGAGTATCTTTAATTTAAAAAAAAAGCTCAGAAACTGCTAATCAGAATGTCCTCACTCACCACCAAATCTATAATTTTATCTCTTAGGATGATATAGAGCTGTATCACATTTCTAATTTATTTTTCATTATTTTGTTCTTTCATGATAATTATACCCTGGATTTTAATAAGCTTATTGGTAATTTGAATACATATACATACATTTTAATTTTTAATGTGGGGCACTATCTATAGTCAAAGCCTTTTCTTTTTTATAAAACTGGCTGGTTGATATCTATCATTAAACTCTTAGAGTGTAAGGGTTATATACATCTGGACATATGTCCTCTGTCAACATATTTTAGTGCTTTCTTTGAGTCTGTAACTTGCCTTTACCTTTCCACTCTCTGAATCGAGCAAAAGATTTTACTTTTATCCAAGTCCAGTTTATCAATTATTTCATAGTGGAGTCAATGCTTTTTGTATGTTCAAGGAAGCAATGTTCTCTAAAACATGATCCTATAGTTTTCTAGAAACTTTACAGTTGTATTGGTAACTAATCTATCACCCCTTGACTCAGAAATAACCCAGTTTTTCATCCTTGTTTCTTGCTCTCTTTTTTCAAATTGGAAAATTCCAACAGCTACAGCACTAAGTTCACTGGAATATGCTGAGGTCAAGTGTCCACTTATGTATAAGGGGCACTGTTTCAGTAGTCAATCAATTTACTAGCATACTGTCTTGATTCTTTCAGATTGGTCCTTATATTTAAAAGTAGACCTCCTAGAATTTTTGCTTGTTTGTTTTAGTAAAATACCTCATTTCAATTTATCAATTTGGAATTTTCCTACTTTGTATCTTGCTGTACCTTGTCTATCATCTCAACCAAGTTTCTAAGACGTTCATGAAGATCATTCCATTCTGGCAAGGCCAGAACTCCACATTTCTTAGCATTTTTCTGGGTGACCTTTTGTGTCCCTCAAATCTGCAGAAGCCACCCTCTAGAAGGCCTTGTAGAGTTCATTATCTGCACATACTCAGCTCAGCAAAAAGGGCCAGTGTCATACAAGGATGCCTCAAGAGGGTCACTGATGGAACTGCTTGTAGTTACCTGCTCCACAGAACCCTGACCTCAAACTGCAGCTTCTTCAGCAGCTCTGATCCCAAACTTGACTGAAGGTCTCAATTCAATGAGCTCTCTGCTGTCTCTCTGACCTCCCCTCCTTTATACCATAGGATATCCTGTGTATTTCCCTCCAAGGTTCATATCTATGTTGTTTATCTTCCAAAGCTTTACATATTTTGTTCAGCTTTACAGCGTTTCACTGTGGTGTGGCTACTCAGTAATTCTTATTTTAGCACACCAAAGGTAAAAGTTGACACTCAGTCTTAAAGTAAGTTGATTAAAATTGAGCAGACCAATTACATGTGTTTATTTCGGTTGACAATCTTAGTGAGAACACTGCTCACAAGAAAGACTAATCAAAATGACCAACATGAAAACAAATTCAAATCCTTTATAAAATAGCTCTTAAGTTACAGAGCAAAAGCCATGGTTACTCATGCTGGCAATGAGCTCTTCTCTATACATAGAAAGATGTTTGTATCGTACCTGTATTATCCTAACACATGTATGCTGTAACAGCAAATGATTCATCACTTATGTCTCTCAGCTTGGGACATTCATTCTCTATACATGGTACTTCCCCTTTTTTATATAATGTGTAAGAGGAGGCATAATTAGAAACCCTTATGTCATCTGTTAACTTTATGGATGTAAGCTTGAATTAACAACATTTTTGGCCAAGATTCAAAATGATTTCATGTTTTCTAAAGCCAAATGCATTTAGAACTTGAGATCAGCAAAGCAACCAGGTACAGGAGCTGACATAAAAACATATTTCTTCTCTGTAATCCTTCAAGTATTATTTAATTGTCTTGAATGTTTTTCTCCTTCTACTTTAGATATATTCCTCCTATCAGAGCTTTCACTAATAGCATCTTCACCAAAGATGCCCAAATCAGCATCCCATGATTGAGCCTTCCTATGAGTTTAAACACCAACCCTGGTATCCATCCTGTACTCAATGTCTTCAAATGTATTAGGTTATAACAAATTTGCTATTGTCCCATGACATACTACAACTTCTTTTGACCATTATTTTAAAAGTTTCAATGGAAACCTAGGAGCTTAGATCTACCAAGGTGAGTACTTTTGATAAACCCAGAGTTAAAAATCATCTTTTATTCCCCCATTGAACTTTTCTTTCAGTCTTATACTCATTTAATATGCAGAGAAGGAAGCAACCTGACAGTCTATCTTTGTGAAGCTACACATGCCTTGTTAGTGACGTATCTAGTATTCAAGTCCATAAAGACTGTGGTGGGAAGGGGTCAACACTTTGTACTAGGTCCCATCTTTGAAGCCCATAACAAGTGTTTAATAAACATGTGAACAGCTGATAATGTTAATAATACTAATTTTAGACATTCTTTAATCAACATTTCCTATGAGAAGCAACATGAAGAATATTCACAGACATGGTGTCACTTAGCTGCAGGGCCACTCTGGAATATTTGTCACTAAGTTCTCACACAGATGTAGCAGCTTGGAAACAAGGAGAGAAAATAATCACAGAGCATCCCTGTAAAGAGTCAGGCTCTGCTCTTGCCTCTGACATTACACTCCTTTCTTTCTGGGAATCAACATCCCGTGCAGAAAACACTCTCTCTAATGTTGTTCCTAGGTTTAACACTCCAGGATTTGTATCATATGTAAAATGATATTAGAATCCACTTGTGAAAGAAACATAAAAATATTCTACTTCATAATAAAATATCTGTTAATAGGCATGCTGGCCTCCTCTAACTCTCAGGAGGCTGGGACAGGAAGGTCACAAGTGCAAGCCTGGCAGGGGTAACACGATGAGATTCTGTCAGAAGAAACATTAAAAGGTTTGTTCCAATCTAGTAGTTATCCGAGGAAATAAAGACAATTTCTGAGCAATCTAAAAGAACCAGAAGTATACTGTGTATCAGAGTGGGTTCCTGTAAGGTCCTTCCTTTTGTGTTCCAATCTGACTGGGATGAAAAGCAAAAGTTGTATTCCACACTAGCTACCATTCTTTTCTATAATGTCATTTATATAATATTGTAAAATTGCAGCATTATTCCCAAACTGCATTCTAAAAAGCTTCTAGCAGCTACACACTGACAATTGATTTTATGATCTTTTATGAAGATATTGACAAGGTTGATGGAACAAAGGAGTGAGAGCAATAACAGCTTACTTTCACCTCTCCCTTCTTAGCAGGTTAATGCTCACTGAGCAGGTAAGGCACAGAACCTCCCAATCACAACTTTCCTTCCCCAGAAGAATCCTTACAATTCTATAAAAAACTGTCAAGATATGGCTGGTCATATACCCGATATTTAAATACCATAGGTCCTTTGAGCTTAGCATTTATTACATCAGTCATTACATTGTGGGATAACTCTGGAATAGTATGCATGCTTCCTCTAGTCTTACCTAGATGTTCTCTAAGCATGTGCTAGAAGAGATGCCATGACTATGGCAATGTCATTTCCAAGCCCCAAAGCTCTGAGATTGCTGAATATTTGAGCTCCTTCTCTGAAATGTCATAAAATTAATATAATGTTTTTGTTTGTTTGTTTTTTGTTTTTTTCATATTTATTTATTTATTTATTTATTTATTTATTTTGTATTATCAGCTTGATACAGTACAAATTCTTATCCTAATGGTGAAATGTTTCACTGAGGCTTGCCCAGTGACTGAGTAAAACCAAAACTTATTAGAATCCACAGTCATCCTAGGGTCCCCCCTGCTATGTAGCCTCCATGGTTCTGTGGGTTGCAGTCTGATTGTTCTTTGCTTTATATCTAGTATCCACTTATGAGTGAGTACATACCATGTTGGTCCCTCTGGGTTTGGGTTACCTCACTCAGGATGATATTTTCTAGTTCCATTTGCCTGCAAATGTCATGCTGTCATTGTTTTCTCTGCTGAGTAGTACTCCATTGTGTATATGTACCACATTTTCTTAATCCATCCTTCAGTTGACGGGCATCTAGGTTGTTTCCAGGTTCTGGCAATTATGAATTGTGCTTCTATGAACATAGTTGAGCATGTATCTTTGTGGTATGATTGAGCATTCCTTGGGTATATGCCCAAGAGAAAGTAGGAAGTACTCTCAAACTCATTGGCACAGGAGATCACTTCCTAAATATAACTCCAGTAGCACAGACACTGAGAACAACAATTAATAAATGGGACCTCTTGAAACTGAGGAGCTTTTGTAGGGCAAAAGATATGGTCAATAAGACAAAAAGACAGCCCACAGAATGGGAAAAGACCTTCACCAATCCCACATTTGACAGAGGACTGATCTCCAAAGTACATAAAGAACTCAAGAAACTTGACATCAAAATACTGAACAATCTAATTAAAAAATGGGCTAAAGAGCTAAACAGAGAATTCTCAAAAGAAGAATCACAAATGGCTGAAAGACATTTAAAGAAATGCTCAACATCCTTAGTCATCAGAGAAATTCAAATCAAAATGACTCTGAGATACCACCTTACACCTGCCAGAATGGCTATGATCAAAAACACTAATGACAGTCTATGTTGGAGAGGATGCAGAGCAAAGGAAACACTCCTCCATTGTTGGTGGGAGTGCAAACTTGTACAGCCACTCTGGAAATCATTATGGCAGTTTCTCAGAAAACTGGGAATCAATCTACCTCAAGACCCAGCCATACCACTCTTGGGCAAATGAATATAATATTAATCTTTATTTAAACCAGTGTTCCCAACATAGAAGACACAGACATATCCCTTCAACGTCATTGCCTTTTATTTCTATATCAATATCTATTGCCAGTGGGTCCATTGGTGGAAGGTTAATCCAGGATTGTGGCATGTAGTTGGCTTACCTACTTAGATGTCATTAGCAGGATACATTCATTTGCTTCTCTCCATCTCTTTTCCTGGTCTCCTTTCCCTTTTCTACCTCTGACATGCTCATGTTTGAGGACTCTCCATCATTAGTTCAAAAAACGTTTCACAAGTGCAAACTGAGATTGACTATTCACTGAACAAACAACCTGAAGCTCTTGGCTTCCTGATGGCAAAAATACAGGAAATAAGTGACACCCATTTCAATATGCATTAACCTCTTTGTAACCTGCTGTGTCTTTTATCTTCCATTCCAAATTTGCTTTAGCATATCTTTTATTTTTCCTTATCTAGAGGTCCTACTTTCACACAGACTCTTTATAAACTGTGTTTGGAATCTGATATGATCAGTGTACTTCCTCTGAAATTAAAGTTTCTTTTGATATTGAGTTCAGTACATTCAGAGTGAAAAATCAAAGGATTAGGCTGGTTATAAAGATTTAAGTCAACAGAGAAGCATTTAATCCACTGGTGTCAAGTTCCACAATCAAATAGTGAAAGACTTGTTTATATGCTATAATCTACCAAACCCAAAATTCAAAATATCTCCATAACCCCATCAAGCTTATTTATTTACTGAGCAGATGTTGAATAAATACATTAATGTGTCAGACACAGAAATAGGTGGCAGGGTCACTGCCGTAACTGCTTAGAGCCTGGGCTTCCATTCAGTAGCTTCTAATCCAGTAGACACTCACCCTAGGCTTAGGTCTGGTATCACCTGATTGCACTTGTAACAGTCACAGGTGACTATGGAGCTGACCTGGTCTAGCTGTGTGTGGGGAGCTGGAGGAACATTCAGTGGTGGAATGACTTCAGTATGCAGCACTGAAGCCAAGCCTCGAGGAAGAGGAAGGCCTTGATGAGACCTCAGGTTATCGGAGTCAGATAAAGGAGCCCCAAACATTTAAGGAAGATGAGGCAATAGAGAAAGCAAGGCCAAGTGGTGAGAGAGTAGCCCAAGAACAAGCAGGCTAGCCATCATGGGAGTTGGAGCCCTTCTTAAGAATTTAGAACTGCATGCAGAAACCACCAGGACTCCATGGCTAGTTTGTAAAGCAGAAGATGGATGTGATCAGCTTGAGTATATGACTTTCCTAGCTTGTGGAAGGACCACATTTTTCTTGGTAAGTGGGACTTTGGTGCTTATCTTCATAATGCCCACTGATTACTAGGGAAAGCACCCCAAATACCAGGAGACTAAGGGACACAGTGCAACAACTTACACCCCAGTCCAACTAAACAGCCTTTTCTAAATTCCTCCTGTTTCACATCCTAAATATCTCTGGCTGCCATTGACTAAGAGGTTAATGATGATAAGACATGAAGCAGGAAGGCTGTTGGGGGGTAGTTTAGACAGTCGATCACAAAGAGGTTAATGATGGTAAGACATGAAGTAAGACGGCTGTGGCGGGGGGTAGTTTAGACAGCCGATCACAAAGCAGAGAAATGTGAATGGATGTAGTAAATGGAAAATCTGTTCAGCTGGTGCTGCTATAGATAATTTTTGAAAAATCAGTGACCTTTTTAATGAGATCGATGTAATAATAGAATGTTCTCGATTTGATATGTGTGCATGCATGGGTGTGTGTGTGTGTGTGTGTGTGTGTGTGTGCACACATGCATGCTCATTGATATGAATGGAACCCAGAGTCTCTTTCTGTGTGGTAGACAAGCACTTAACCATTTAGCTATACCCTCAGCTTTTACAATGATTTAGTTAACATAAAAATCAAATTTCAGCACGTTTGATGTTTTAACTCAAGAACTAAACCACCAAGGGCTGCAATCAGTCCAAAATCCTTTGGAAACTTAATGCAAGGACAGCTGAGTTTTATTATAATGTTTCTTACCCAATCATTTTTATGAAGCCTATTGAAAATGTATGCCATGAGACACCACCTTAGTTTGTTACCTGTCCAATTGAGAGTAATAATTCCCTGTTTCTTCAAGAACAGTCTATTGTTTGGCCCAATACTAAGGTAATTCCCACTGCTGCTAATCCAGCTTTGTGGAGTTTTCTTCAATCTTACTCTACATGATTAAAGTATACTCAGGCCTTAAATGTAGTGATAACATACCATGCCATTTAAAACAAGAAGTTTGTGTGAATCCCTCCTGAATATGGACATGTAAAACGCAGTCAGTGGAATCTTTCATCCCAGCTCTCCTACCTCTTAAATCTAATACCAAAGAAAAAATAGCACATACATGAGTGTATACACACACACACACACACACACACACACACACACACACACACACACACCACTGCCTACAATGAGTCTTGTAGGCAGAACAGTGGCATTTATGTAAAAAGCAGTCAAGCAAGGAACAAAAAGACTATGCATATCCAAGTAATATCTTGATTCTAAACTTCTATGTAGCCCAAAGTCAAGATAAAATAACATAATCACTCTAAATGTGATAACTGAAATATGGTTGCATTTTCCTGCAAAGGTTTACTGAACAGGAGAGTTTGCTAATCACTGAACCAGCCCTGGAAATTCTGTTTCTATACTTATATTCAGTAACTAGGGGAGCGGGGGCATGGGGTGGTAACAGAAGTGGATGGAAATAGCTGAGTCAGAGAGGGGCTGAACTTTGAGTTTGGAAGGAAACAAACACTAAGGACAGTTGTACGATGTAATATGAGGAAAAGAGAGAAAAGCCAGAAAGTTCCTCACTTTCCAACATAAAAGGATATTTTATATTTTACTTTTTGTAAAAAGAAATTCACACTGAAGATGATAAAATACTCTCTGATTGTTGTTGGTGTGTATTCATGATTCTTAAGCAAACCCCCAATACAACTTCCCTTTGTATTGGTAGAGAAATACTGACAGCATTGATACAGTCTACCTATCTTAAAACAGACATGTGTGGGGTAATGATGTTCCATGATGTGGGAGAGATAGCCCAGTGGTTAAGAGCTCTGGCTGCTCTGCCACAGGACTGGTTCATTTTCCAGCACTCACATGATGGCTTACAGTCATCTGTAACTCCAATTCTGGGGAATATGACACCTTCTCTCACCTTTGAGGGCATTACACATGGGTACACAGCCATGCATTCAGGCAAAACACATATACAAATTTTAAAAACAGCATTCTGTGAACACAATAGCTTGTGTTTAAGTTACTTCCATGTTTTATAGACCTCCTGCCCAGACTGTTCTATTCTGGGTTCCAAGTGTTCGTTAGGTCTGTTCTCACTCCAACATCATTTCTAGACTTATCAGTTCAAATAAAAAACCTATGACAATCTTAGTGGGCAGGTCTGTCCCTGTTTCACTCTGGCAATCCACACCTGATGCATATTGTCTCCATCAAATGCTGCCCAGTAACTTATTTCAGTGAAACAGCAGTATTTTAATCATGTGATATTGATGATAATCTGTTGGTTTCATAGCTAATGAAGATTGATATAAAGAAGAGAAATGCAAGCTGTTTAAAAGGTGGGTACTTCTAGGAAAGTGCAGAAAAATACCACCGACATTTTTCAACATTCATGTAAAATGGATCTCCACTAATATTTAACACACACACACACACACACATACACACTCATATGCATAAACATATAACATTACTAACTTCAGAAAAGCTATCTCATTGTTCTCAAAACCTTGCTCTTGCTATTAAAATGATGGCATTTTTCTGTAAAATAAAAATATCAATGCAAAACAAGTTTGGACTGTAGTTCAAGATAGCATAAGGAAGATACAAATATGCCACCAACCCCTCCCAGTTGAAATGACACATTTTAGCTTTGGATCTTAGAAGCTAATTTTGTAAATCCTCGAAAAATACATTAATTTTGCCAAAGGCAAATACTCATAAAGCTATTTCTTGCCATCTTTGAAAATGAAAGCAAATATATGAAAAATGAAAGCACATATTAACATAATATGACATACAATACAGGCATCTTTAATACCATTCATTGAAAATGATACAGCACAGAAACGTGAGCAGTGTCACAAAGATGAGATTGCCAGAAAGCAATGCTGGTTAATCTCGGTGGGAAACATGGTCAGTCTGTACTTGGTCACCCATTAACGTATCTGTGTCTCCATGTACAAAGTCTACCCCTTATAGTTGGAGCTTCTTCCATGGTGGACCTGTCAATGTGATTTGAAAGTCAGGTAATCACACAATGACTAACAGTCTCTGAGAAGAGCAGAGGCCCAGGGGTCAGAGAGCTAATTCCTGGGAGAGCCACTTATGTGAGAAAAGGCCAACACATTTCCATTAGAATTTCCAATGTAAGGTCCATTCCCTGTAATTCTGAAGGGTTGGAGAATGAAGGGAAATTGAATAATTCATACATCTTGCAACAACTCATAGATTAATGACTAAATTAATTGATGAAAGGTTTAAATGTATTAGAAAAGAGCTCATTGCATCAGTATTCTGAAACAAATGGGGCACTGTGAGAGACAAGTTCACAAAACGCAGTTCAACCCAAACAAGCCAGCTATGTAGTGATAGGAAAGCATAAAAATTCTAACTCTTGCCTACATTTTCTTTCAAACAACATTGTACATGTACCTGAGTACTACAAACCAACACTGCCAGGGAGCACATTGGTCTCCAAACTCTTCTCATGTAAGGTCTAGAGTCCTTTAAATATATTACTTCAAGGTTGAGAGGGCAGGGTGTTTCCACCACAGACTCTTATCATTAAACAGTAATTTAAGGTCGGAAGTGTTTTGAAGTCAGCCTGGTCTACAGAGTGAGTTCCAGGATAGGCTCCAAAGCTACACAGAGAAACCTGGTCTTGAAAAACCAAAAAACAAACAAACATAATTTAAAGGAGGAAGTATCTGTCAAAACTACAGCCTACACAGATCGTACACCTCAAACTAATGTGATGAGTTTAGTTTACTAGGAAGGTGATTTCAAGATGGTTGCAACATTTTCTTCTTTGTCTCCAGAAAAGCAAGCTATATCTTGAACTACATTAGCAATGCCCAGCCTTCAGAATCACTGGCCATGTCAGCTCTGTAGAGTTCATGATGGTTATGTCATGAACCTGGACCAAGAGACCAAGGCTTGAAAGTTTGTTCCATCATCATGAAATAACTTGAATGGAGATACAATGTAGGTTCAAATATGCAGGCAACAGCCGGAAGGAGAGTACATTCCATCAAGCATGCAAGTGGCATCCATCTGTGTTTCAGGAACTGCTTGTACTTGTGCCTAAAGCTGGTCTCGAGACTGACCTTTGTCTCTGGTTGACCTTCATCTCTGGTTGCACGAGGACAAAAAAATCCATTTAATCAAACAGTAGTGAAAATGAAAGCACATTACTGCTGTGGGGAGAGCTAGCAAAGGTTAATTGAGTTTTAGATACTTATCCCTAATTGTTCAAGATTTTATCCTAATATCAATTTCTGCATTAATGCACAGGCACCCTCAGGCCATGAAAGAGAGATTCCAGTCTAAATTTAAACATATCTCCTCATCCAAAAAGAGAAGCATTTTTTCCTCTAGAGAATTCCATGAATCAGAATTCAACTTCTGAGGTGAAACAGGTCAAATTAACCAAATATATCCAAAATATTGCTTTGAGTCAGCAAATGGTTGAGATGCTTATCTGGTTGATTCCAATGCTATATTCAGAGAAGACAATTTACAGCATCAGTTAAATACGAAAATGCACTATAAAATCTGTGTTAGGGAGTTGCACTTTAATTTCACTAACAGTTCAACTTAAGAATTTAGAGATACTTTTCCTTAGCAGGAAGTGAGTATCTCTGCTTCAACAAGAGTTGATTTAGTATGCCATTCCTTCCTCAGCATTCAGAGGTCATTATTTTGCAGTGATTTTCCTCTGGGCCTAACATGATGCCAACATAACCATTGTGCTACCATTTTGAACTTTGCCCAGTAGGCATGGCAACTGGACAGAACAACACAGTGGCAGATAGGTCCATCGGAACTGTAGGGAAGCCACTAACACTCACTAGTAGAAGGCAGTAGAGAAGGGTCATAGAGGATATAGAAAGGGGAAGGTTAATGAAGGCTTGAATCCATGATGCAGCTTCTAGGGGGTCCTCATCCGAGGCTCAGTGAATTTTATAGTGTTGGAGCTATGTGGGGGTGGCCCGTGGCCCATATTCCTGTAAGTAACCCCTTACCTGTGCTGTCATGAACATGATAAACTATCTGCTCTCACCAAGATGGACTTTGGTGAAACTGTCCTTAGTCACCATCTGCGGTGAAAGCATACTTGTTTGCTTTTCCCCAGGAAAAGTTAACACAACAGTCAATAACAGAAAGAAAACTGTCATAGTATTTTTAAGTCATTAGGGCACAATCTTGTATAATCAGACAATACCATAGAAGACATTTCTATTTATTGTCATAATAATCCATCTGGTATGTTTTAAAGAGACATTGTTGTAGGGAAAGAATGCACATGGCTTTTAGAACACCTGGTGTATAAATGTTTAATTCATAAAATAAATGAAATTAACTGGGATTGATTTGCATTCTAAAAGATCCATGTTACAAGGAAAAACAACAATACATAACAGAACACACTATTCAGGTATTCTTTGGATTACAGAATCACTAGTGCTCTGTCCACTTGGACTGATAATAATATATTTTAATATATAACTTTTAAGATATTGAACAGCAATAGTAATAGAAAAATGAATGGAATATTTATTGGGCCCAGGTACTAGCTAGGGTCTATACAATGACTGCCACACTTAAGCCTCTCTCTGAATGTCTATATGTTCCATCCATGACAAACTTAGTTGTTCATTGCATGGGTATTTGGAGACCCATATTCAGACATATATTATAGATACAAACCAAATATCAGCTATTATTGCTACCAATTTCCAAAAAGCCTGCACATTTTTACCCAACAAAGCAAGCATAGACAGATACTTCACAGAATACTTCACTCACTGTTGGGTATCCTATTGGTGACCAGGTGACAGACGGATGGTGCTTTGGTTCAAGCATGATGGGAAGCTTTATGGAGTATTTATAAACCCCAGAGTAAGCACAGCCTCTTACATCACTTCCTACTTCTCCATATGGTCAGGATGACAATCAGGCAAAGGGATTCTGAGCACTTACTATTATCACTAAGGTCCCTCTAGCCTCCAAAATGTCACAACTAATAACATAAACAGTCCACAAACAAGACTGTGGAGTTGCACACCATACATAAATGATTCTATATCACACAAACGCTGTATTCCTGTGAATCCTCCAAACATCCCTCCTGAACCTGACAGAGTTATATTAAACTGCTTCAAGGGAAACATAAGGAGGAAAAAAATCAGTGCACATGACACAACAAAAAACACACATAGAGCTCCTTCACTGCTTAGATGAAATTTCAAAAGCAGGAGAGAGCAGATAGAAAAGTTATTTGTCTGCATTGACTTGCATTCTTCCTGTCAATATTAGATGTGCCTATGTTTGAGATTAGGCCCCAGTAAATCAACCAGACATTGGCTGTTTTATCTTTCCTGCTGCTATGTACAATAAGCAGTTGGCACAGTCAACATTTTTTTCCCTGGGTAGATAGACGTTTGTCTGCTTGCCCTGTAATTCTGTTCAGGTCTGCCAGCCACGTCCAATTGGAGCCTTCAGGCTATGAATATGGCCTGATAGAAAATTGTAAACTTACTTAAAACATGATTATTGTTGTTTTTGGTTTTGTTATTTTTAATTGTTTTTGGTAATTTGATTATGTAGTTCTCAAGTGTGAACCTTATCAAACAGTTGGACATACCTGCTCCCATCATCAATGATCCTAAAATGGGCTTCAGAAAATAAGATGGCCCAGACCTGTGCTGTCTGATGTGGTTGCTGGCAGCTACAAGCGGCTTTTTACGGTGAGATTGAAATGGGATAAACTTTGGATTTCTTTGTCACACTAACCACATTCTAAGTATCCAGTATCTATATGTGGCATAATGGCCACTAACCAGACAGTGTAAGTATGGTTATATGGCTGGTGCTTGCCTAGAGTTGCATTTGGACCCTCTGCCAGGGTGGAAATCACAGCCAGCCAGTGCGTTAGAGTTTATATGCCAACACAGGTCAGACAGAACTGGTTTCCTTAAGTGGAAGAAATGTGCAATTCTTGAGACAGATACATAGAATATGGTCATGGAATAGGGAAGAGTAGCCTCCTGTGAAAAATATAGATCAAGTTTTGCAGCAACATAAAACTGTCCAGTGATGGGTTGAGGATGGAGCACACTGAAGGAGCACCTGCTTAACCCTTAGGTCAAGGCCCAGCACAGCCAAAACCGATAATCAAAAGGGGAACTAGAAACAAGTATGTAAAGCATAAAACAATATCTATCTATGTGCCATTTCAAAATGAGCCATGAAAACAGTTTTTTCTGGGTGCTCAGAAATGAAATACTTAACAGCAATCACAGTCACTATCTTCATCTTTCAGACCAAGAGACATCATTTCTCATTAATTAAACCTGGAAACAGTCTCCAAATCAGCAGTAAAACTAACAATAAATCTGAGTGGTTGTTTACCTACATGGGGGCCATACCCTGTGACTATCACTCCCCTCCCCCATTTTTTCTTTTTTTCGTAAGTAAATAACTGTGCCAATGTAACAGCACTAATGTGATTGCATGTTCTTCTCTATACAACTTGACAATCCAATGAGAAGGCCTTCTACTCCCAGTAATCGCCAATGCTCACATTCTCCCAGGTGCTATAGCGTTAGCCTGAAGTTCTGGATGACAAGAACAGGGCACTCAGCATGTCATGGATATAGCTATAGCATGAGGGCACATGCCTGGAGCTTCCCTTAGCAATCACCTTCTCCAGATACTGCTGCTGCTGCTACCAATACTCCCTACAGCTCCCCAGCTTCTGCCTCCCAAAGATGTCCTGCTGATGTCATGGTCAGCTTGTCAACTCAAATTCAGCAGTGTACGAGGTTCTGAAGTGTTGTTTTTTTCCTTCTGTATTTTTATTCTCTAGGAAGATATGAACTCTGTCTATCCATTATCTGCCTTAATCTAAATGACTTAAGTTACGTTACTGAAATGAACTGGCACTGGAAACAGAGTATTGAGAATGATTATTAAGAGAAAAAATAGATATGGCTAGAGGTAACTTTTACTCTTACTTTCCAGGCAATTCAAAGATCTGGCAAGAGGTTGGAGTAACAGGGTTCATTTAGGTTTTGACCAGTAGCTGAGATCTCATCTCATAATGGCCTTAATGATACTGCTAATTATGGTCACAACTGGTTAACTTTTTCTACTGGGAAATTTAATTAGATATGCCTCTCTGCACTCCTAGAGCAGAGGTTGTTAAACACAGGACAATTTTGCCACCGACTCTTCCAAAAGGAACATTTGGTAATGTGTATATTTGGAATGGTAGGTATTCCTGGCATCTCCAGGTCCAGAGACCAGACATGTTGCTGGACACAATGCAATGTACAGGCAAACACCCTCAGTGAAGAACTATCTAGCCTAAATGAAAAAAAAAGAGAGTTGGGGGGTGGGAGAGCTATAAGAGAGGGTGGCAGAAGGGGATAAATATGTCAAACTACATGTCTGAAACTATCATAGTGAAACAATTATGCATGACATATACTAAGAGAAACACGAAAACATAAGTGATTAAAAAGAATTATCTAGTACAAAATGTCAACAGAGTCAAGGTTGGAAAAACACTTTCCCCAAAGCTACGTACTGCTGTGTACTTGATTATTCGGGACGTACATTCTCTTGATCACAAGCTTCCTGAAGAAACAAAGCTGATAACTGTTTCATCTCTTCACAGCTTTCAAGCTTAACAAAGACAGTGTTAGCAGTTGGCTGAGACTCGTGGCACAGGCCTGAAAGCTCATGGACTTGGTAGACCGAGGCACGAAGATTGCAAGCTCAAGGGCTTGCATTTATCATCAACATTTAAATATTGTTAGGCCAAGTTTTTACTTAAAAAAAATCTTAATATCTCATATTAATTACCTGAAAAATCAGAATGTGTTCATAACACTTAGTCATTTCTGGAAAATCTTTGTGTAAAAAACTGTTTTAAAGTTTTAGAAGTAGCTCTTAGAATTTCATTCTATGGGAATTACTACTAATTTACTAACAATAATTTCAATGAATACCTTAAGGAAAAGTTCAAAGCAGAGAGGACAATGTAGAAGTGGATGTTGGTGGTAAGACTGTCTAATTATCATTGATGTTCTTCGGGAGCCAGAGAATGTGTTAACAACCTGAAGGTTTGGTTATCTTTTTCCAAATTCCAATCTCTGTACTCTGAGATGAGGATATCTCTCCTACTTCATAAGAGGAGCTTCTCTACAGTGAACAGAGATTAACATAGAAACTCACAACTTGCCAAAGTTCTGAAAGTAAGTATCTGTGAGTGCTCATCTACAAATGACATCTATGTCACCTTCCTCTCTCCCAAATTTCAGTGATCATTATGGAAGTGGGACATAAGAATTGCAAGAATCAGGGATTAGGAAAGGTATGGTGAAGCAGTGTCTTCTGGACAGGACAGGACAGCTGCACACACGAAGTCACAGCAGCTGTGGTCACCTGCACATGATCAAGACAGTCAACATTCCCAGTATGTAGGGGGAGAGGCCCATGAGCTCTGACCACTGACTGAGGAGCAACTGGCAGCTGATGGCTGTTGGAGGAGGGAAAGTCAGTGTTCTTTATGGGTGTGGCCCCTGGCGAGTTGCTCAGGCCCCAGTGGATGGATGAATGTATGGGAAGTAGAACTTGGACTCAGTGGGTTATTAAGAACAAACAAGAAGTCCTAGGGAGCGTGGAACAAGAAGGAGTTAGAGATAGAAGTGAGGGGCTAATATGATCAAAATATATTGTTTGCATATATGTTACTTTGAGAATTAATAAAAATATTATATAGAAAAATATGAACTACATATTTTTGAAGGAAGCTTGAGCTTTCCTACTTGGGCAAGGAAGCAGGGCCAAAGTCTCACACCTGATTTCTGGTTCTAAAGTCTGAAGTGACAAGTTTGGAGGATGCACTTGAGAGGCACCAAGTTAGACTTACTATATAGAGCACAGTTACAAAGTCCTGGGAGAAAAGAATCAAAGCTGCCGTTTGGGAATATGGTAGGTTATCAACAGACATAATTATGTAAAGAGAAAGAGGGAAGAAGGAAGGGAGGGAGGGAGGGAAGGAGCGAGAGAGCCATTTTACATTCCCCAGGGACATATAAAGATTTAGCAGAAATAATGCCTGGACATCATGAACACTGCTAGAAAATATTCATGCCTTAGCAAAATGAAAATCCCAGAAATCATTTCAATGAAAATTTATCATACAAAGTCTAATTTTATATTCAATACCTTCCCTTCTTTCTACCTTATACAGTTTTTTTCTCTAATTGTATAGCAATGGACATGGCCTTCTAAGTAAAAACATATTGTTAAGGCAAAGAGAAATCAACACATAAGTTGCTAACACAGTGATCCTTGGAACAATTAAAAAGAAAAAAAATGCATGCAGAACAGCTTAAGTCTTGAGTCCATTTCCTGGTCTGTTGCAGGGTCCCAGTGGGTTCTACTTGATTCCGTTTGTGATGTAAAAGAAATAGAAAAGATTTGCTATGATGAACTAAAACTTCAAAACAATAGTGACTTTTGAGATCACCAGTCAACCACACTTGTTGGTTAGGTTTCCATGTGCATGTAACTGTAAAAATGATTTTATGTACTCACCCAGTGCTGTGTACACAGCTTTCTTTAAGTCAGTTGTCCTAAAAGCTAAGTATCCACCTGGTCTGATATGGCAGTGTTGACCTAAGTGAGTTACCCTGGGTATTCTTCCATACCCTGAGGAATCAATGCCAAATGTCAGGAAGAGGGGCTAAAGAGATGGCACAGCAGCTAGACACACTGACTGCCTTCCAGAGGACCTGGCTTCAATTCCCAGAGCACACAACTGCAGCTAACAACAATCTGTAACTCTAGTCCAGGAGGTCTGACATCCCCTTCTGGTCCCCATGGGTACCAGACATGCAAGTGGTACATAGACAAACACGGAGGCAAAATACTCATACAAAATAAAATTTAAAACAAATATCGTTCCCATGGAAATCATAACCAATCTTTTCCTGATAGATGCATAACTGGTGGTATTTTAATGCTATTCATACATTATTATCTACAAGCTACACAAGGGGGAACTGAAGCGTTGGACATGAACAAAACTGCCCAGAGTCACAGGGCAAGCATGTAGGAGATTTGAAGACACACTGGCCCACTGGAGCATGTGGCTCTGGCAGCCCTTACCCTTCTCACCCATTCCCTCTGTCTTGCTAAAAAACCATTAGATTACATTCCTAAAGCTAGCCACCAAAATCTATTCCCTTATTTGGCCATTTCTTCATCCTGAGGCTGACTACCAAAGTCCAGCAATCAAAAGCCCGCTTTGGCTCACCTAATTAACATGCTCAGTTAAAATCAAACACCTCAACCTAACACAGGGTTTCCCCCTTTACCTTTATAAACCTCCATTTGCCTATGTGCCATGACTGTCTGTCTCCTCTCTATTCAGAGGTGGTCCTCTCTCCCTCTGGGACAAATACCCTGTTCCCTTTCCCTTGTCCTCTTCCCCTTCTCCCTTATCCTTTATCTCTTTACCACTGCCTCCTAGACCATCCTAACACAGACTTTTTTCTTTTTCTTCTTAATATTACACCTGCAAGGTCATTTGCTGTTATTTTCTGCCCAAGTCAAAAAGCAGCCATTTTAACTTTTCTTCCCAGCTTAATAAAAGATCTCTTTGTGAAAACAGGTGTTTGGGTGTGGTTTGTATCTAATTCAGGGTCAGGGAGGGAGCCTCCACTGTTCAGGAGTGCCCTTCAAGGCCAAGATTCAAGTCAATCCCTTGTGGATATGGAGACCATACTCATTGGAATTTTCAGCCCCTGGAATATTCTTCTCTTCTCTACTCTCTTCTCATTCCTTCTCTTGTCCCTAAAGTACCATTGTACTATAGGCTGTGATGTCACGCATCGACAATCCTCATGTGAGAATTGTACTAAAGACTGTGATGTCACACATCGACAATCCTCATGTGAGAATTGTACTATGAGGCTCTGATGTCACACATCGACAATCCTCATGTGAGAATTGTACTATGAGGCTCTGATGTCACACATCGACAATCCTCATGTGAGAATTGTACTATGAGGCTCTGATGTCACACATCAACAATCCTCATGTGAGAATTGTACTATGAGGCTCTGATGTCACACATCAACAATCCTCATGTGAGAATTGTACTATGAGGCTCTGATGTCACACATCGACAATCCTCATGTGATACTGAATTATGGCTGCACTGTAGGTGTCAGTAAAAGCAGTGTGGTAATTATACTGTTGCTGGTTCTCCTCTTCTTCTGTCACTGCTACAGGAGAAACCACTGCATTCCCTGACCCCTTTCTTATGCCCACAGGACAAGGTTCATTCCTGTCCTTGTATCAGCAATCCTCATGCTGGAGGGACTTTACACTCCACTTCTTTCCTGGAGCCCAAGCAATAACAGCTACAACTGAAAACCACTCATCTATTCCCAGAACTCTACATGCAATGGTAGTGCCTGGCCAGTCACACAGCCCACATTCTTATTAACAGGAGGCCTACTATGTGTTCCAGGGAATAAAGGCTAATGCCACATTCCATCCATTAACTATTCTTTAAAGCAGAGTTATGACCCATTAGCATACAAGTGTGCTGAGGACCAGGGGAGATTTTATGACCTGAATAAGACACATGGCACCTAGTGTACCAGCCAGGATTCTAAGCAAGTTTGCTCAAGAAAATGCCCACTTTGTAACATTTTCCTCTCTGCCCCTTGATCTAAGCAAATCTTTTTTTTTCCCTTTTTTTCTAGTGTGTCATGGCATGGGTAAAGAGGGCAGAGTAGGAGTCAGATCTCCCCTTCTGCCATGGGGGTTCTGACAATAGAATTAGAATAGAATTAGAGCTGCACAGCCTTCACAGCACATACCTTTACACCGAGCCATCCCATCTGCTCGGGAAATCCACTTTGTTACTCAATTTCTCTTCAGAAACCACTCTTATCTGCTGTCACCTCTTCTATGAGAATAAGGACCAGGGACTCGGAGCTTCCTGAACTAGGGTAATCTGAGAGGCCAGTGCCTGGCACCCCAGGGCACTCTCCAGTAGTTGTGTTGTAAAGTGATGGAAGAATTTGGTGTCATTAGAATCTGAGAAAGTTTGAATTCACTTGGGCCACAAGCATCTTGAAATGATGATAAATATGAGTCCCTATTTCTCTCCCTTGCCTTGCCCTCTCTCTATTCCCTTCCTTTCTTCTGCCCAATTCCTCAGTCTGTCTCTGTTCCTTCTAGTCTCTCCTCTCTGTCTCTATCACTGTCTCTCCCTACCAATGACACCATTACACCCATGACTGTAGAGTTCACATCATCAGCAAACACATGGGAAATATTCACAACCACAACGGGAGTGAAGTACCACCAAATATGTGTGGTAGTGATGAGGACAAAGAATCCCCTGCAAATGCACCCCATGTGACCTTTTTGTACACACGAGTTTAAATTAACCAGCCCCAAATTAGATATCTCGACCAAAAAACCAGGTGATTCCCAGATATCTCTCTCATATGTGTGTTTGTATCCTTACTCTAGTTTTGTGGATTCCTGCCTCTTCATATGATGGTGCAGCTCTTTATAATGAATATATTGGTGCAAGCTAGCCTTTATACTGAAAGGGTCTCAGCCACATCCTCATGAAACTTTCTTTTTTTAATATTTTTTATGTATATGAGTGTTTTGCCTACATGTATGTGTGTGCACTACATGCACATGCATACTGGGTGCCCACAAAGTGGCCAAGAGAAGGCATCAGATCCCCCAGAACTAGAGTCAGAGATGGTTGTGAGCCACCATGTGGGTGCTGGGAATCGCATTCAGGTTCTATGGAAGAGCGTGACCACTGACATGCTCTTAACCACTGAGCCATCTCTCCAGCCCCCTCATGGAACTATGCAGCTCCATGGTTTAAGGACTATTTGCCTGATAAGGAAACCAGTCAGTACAGCTCTATAACTCGTGGGGACCCACAGTGACAGCAACAGAGGTGGCTGTCTACAGCTATGGTATGCATTCTTAGAACCCACGAGCCCCCTTGTCTGCCAACACCATCCCAACTGCTTTCAGTTTGCCTGACGGTCCTTCTAGCTCAGAATCACCATCATTTCTTTGGATTGGAATAACAGCTTCCCTCTGAAGTCATTCACCTTCACTAAACGGCTTTTCCTTTGACCAGAAACAGCCACATAACTTAGAGCATGTTAAAAATGCAGATTCCCAGGTTCTATCCCAGACCTGCTGAATCAAAAACACTGGTGCTGGAGGGCCTGCCTGTGACATGACAATATCCCAGCTTATTCTCAGATTTATTCTTAGATTCACTATCAGGAATGGAATATAGAAAATACATGGTAAGGGACCAGGAGATAACTCTGTCAGTAAATGTACTCGGGAGCCTGAATTCACAACCCCAGGACTCAAGTAAAAAAATAACACAACAACAAAACTAAATCCAGCATCCCTTGGGCAGACATAGACATAAGTAGGTCCCAGAGCTCACTGGCAGCTGACTCAGTGATCTGCAGGTTCTGTGAGAGGCTCTACGGATTTCATAGAGAGGGAGGAGAGTGAGAGAGGGCAGTGAGGGAGCAGAAAATATCCAGACTTCATTATATACGTGTATGAATTTGTCAAAAATATTTTTGAAGGTGGAGAGTGGTTGGGGAAGACACTCTACTTTGATCTCTGGCCCATACATGTACATGCACACATAAGAACACATAAACAAAAGTATACTGAGAAGGAGGAGGAGGAGGAGGGACAGGAGGAGGAAGAGGAGGAGGAGGAAGAGGAGGAGAAAAATAATGTCTGGCAAGGCAAGAAAAAAAAGTCAGGGCAAGGCATCTTGTTTCAGGAACACCCAGGATACATGCTGTTAACAATTCTTCACACTCTTGTCTGTCCTCAGATATAAGCTTTCTTTCCAGATACTTCAAATTATATGAATCTAATACCTTCTGAAATGAGAGACCTGAAAGGAGATCTCTTTCAGGATTGGACTTGTCCAAGACAAAGAAGCAAGCCAGGCCTGCAGGTGAGCCATCACTGTACCTGGGAGAACTAATTAACTATCCCCAGATACATGTATTATGTTTATATGTTGAGTATAATGAGGTCTTTACCATGGAAGTATATTTCATGTGATTCTTCACTTAAGTAAACACATTTTAATTACTGTCATTTATCATAAATTCTCGAGTCTACAATGTGTCTGTCACAAGAAATAGTTCTTGTGTGATGTGTCAGCTTCTCCTTCCATCTTCTCTAGGTCCTGTGCACACCTGCTTACCTCTCTCTCCCAATCTGCACATTTTTCTCTTTAATTAAATCAACTATTGTCCAAGTTCATGGGAGCTCAGAGGCAAGTGCCATGGCTGACCATTTCTAACAGCTTAGAGCCTTTCATCTGCTCCTTTGAAGATGTTTTTCAAATGCCATCAGTGCATCAACTTGCTGCAACTTGGGTCCTGTAAAACTATTGCTGGTGAAGCCACATCTACTGTGAGCACTAGCACTCTGAAGAATACCTGAGCAGGAAAAGGAAAATCAATATAATTGCAAGTTATCAACCCCAAATTTCATCGACTTGCTTGCTTCAGAACTATAAAATGAAAATGATTTCAGTTTACCTGAGTAGCAAATAGATAGATTATCATATTTTAAAAGCTTAATTTTAAATCTAAATTCCTAATATTAAAAAGCAGAAAAGCATTCACTCAAATTTTTCCTTGTTAGAAAATTCTATTAACAAAATACACAGGGTCAAAGGAGTTGCTTGATAATTCATCATAGTATATACTAAAATGTGGATTTAATCCAAATGCCCATTAGTTTCACAAGCAGCCATCCTTTCCCTGCTGCTGTTTGTTTGAAGACAACAGATTACAGGCTGGTGAGACGGCTCACTAGGTAAAGGCGCCTGCTGCCAAGGCTGATGACCCAAGTTTCATCCCTGAACCCCGAAAGCTGGAAGAACAAAACTGACTCTCACAAGTTTTCTTCTGGCCTCTACCTGTGCAGTGTGAAGGTACAGACACTAACACACATACACAGACTCATACTAATGAAATAAAATATAATTTAAAAATTAGTATTTGGGCGAGAGCGAGACATACAAACAACCTATCACTTGTGATTAATTCATTATAAGCAAAACTTTATTTGGTATTTGTTAGGTTTTACAATCCCCAAACTTTCCTTACTAAATATTGAAGTGTGTGTGTGTGTGTGTGTGTGTGTGTGTGTGTGTGTGATTCTTTACAAAGAAAACAAGTGAGGGACAGTTTTTTTCCAAGTATGTCAAAAAAGCTGGCCACATAAAAACAACTTCTCTGTCACACAACATTAAATGGGTAAGGACAGGATCTAGGCAGCTTACAGCAGGGACACTCAGAACAGAAATTTTGGGGACTTCTCTCTGGGGACAAGAATACCAGAAGAGAGTTCTGGCTCCGAGCTTCTTTAAGCTCTTCTTCTAAAGCCCCTCTGCTCCGAAGCCCTATGTGGCTGGGGCTGAGAACTCTGTGGGTGGCACTCACCCCTTCTGGTGACAGCATTGGGTTTAGGATCCTTAGCTTTCATGGTAAAAATGAGTTCTAACTTCTCTGCACTCTTGAAGGAAAATGTTATGATAGCCTTGGAGGACACGGGGTGGGGGTGGGGCCCGAATTTTCAGGACCATTACAGGAAAGCTCCTTCTTCTTGGTCAAAACAATGAAATCTACCTGTGACTCAGGTGGAGACATAACATTCTGATCTGCTCCAAAGGTTAGAACATCATGTACCATTATCTTCTCCATTATGACTTTAATCCATGGGGCTGCAGAGATGGCTCAATGGACAAGAGGACCCAAATTTAGTTTCTAGAACCCACATGAAGGCTTACATCCATCTATAACTCTGATTCCAAGGGATCCAGCCCCCTCTTCTGGCCTCCATAGGCACCAAAGACACATGTGGAACACACATATACATACACATATATGCACATAAAATAAATCTCAAAAAAAGTTAATCTTTTTTAATCTGAAAGCCACACTACAGAGACAGAAGGAACAATCACTCACCTGTTACAGGATATTTGATCATACTGGGAACCCTGAGATTATGTTATTTACTGGAAAAACCTGTTTCTAGTTGTAGTGTGGCTCAGCCCTAGCACTCACTCTGAATCCAAGAGCTTTCTGCTTGAATACTGTAAACAGGATTAAATAAAGTCAACCATAGTTCAAGAGGTGCAACAAGTAACCAGTTGATAGGAAGTGAACAAGAAAAATTGATAAAGTAAGATGGAGTCAGAAGGAAGGGGAGAGAGAGACGCACAGGAAGTAGAAGGGAGGGACAATGAGTTGAAGGAGTCGTGTTTGAGATGCCATATGACAAAGTTCTTTCTGGGATGTTGGCAGAGAAGGAAGGTCAGCTGGTGCTTTCTCTGCCGATGAGCTAGCAGGCTTTCACCCCAGCATCTGGTTCCTAGCCTTTATCAGTAAAATTGAACAATTGAGATTTTGTTAAAGACAGCAATCACCCACATAGTAGATACTGTACTTTTCCTTGCCAGAAACCCTGTTTTTATGCAATTGCTTACAGAAACATCCATGCAGGACTGCTAAGTCTGGCCACTCTTCTGTGACAAACTCAGAAAAAAAATGTAACTTTTTCTTCTCTGTCTCTTTGTTTCAGACACAAGTCAAAACTCAAAACTTCAGTACTTGAGCCCAAGTGACTGTGTATACCTAAAACTATGATAGAAGACATCTAAACCAAATTTGGATTCCCTAGCTCTCTGCCCAGGTAGCTCCACTCCAGTGAGTTTGTTTGCTATTCTGTGTTGTAAGATGGTCCAGAGAATTCTCTTTTAGCTCCTTTGAAGTCTTTTGGGAAGATACATAATAGAGGAGGAACCAAAAGTAAATGCTGAATGAGCAAAAAACAAGGGTCTCTTTGAACATGGTCATGGAGTAGCGAAGCTTCCTATGTCAGGGTGGCCAGAAAGATGTGTAAGGCAAGATACCAAGGCTAATGGACTAGTTGGGCAGAGGTAGAGTATATAAACAGGAATATTTGTTGAAAAGCTTCAGAGGGTGACTAGACAAGCTGAGACAATTCAAGGAATAGCCAGGAATTCCCTAAGTCATAGACCCTAAGAAATTTCATAAGAAGTATGAAACCAAGAACACATAAATGGCTACCTCTGGCTTGACTGTGGTATGTTCCCCACAGGCTCGGGTGCCCAGCTTGGTGCCCAGTGGTGATGCTGTTGTTGTGGAAACAGTGGGACTATGCCCTGGTTAACAAGCCAGTTGAAGGAGCAGAGCATTCAGAGCTCCAACTTGGTTCTACTTCCAGCCTAGCCTTCTGCTTTCTTACCCACTGACGAGTCTCAAGTCTCCTGCACATGCTCCCAAACAGCAAGAATTCTGCAGTGCCTTCCAGAAAACCATGAGCTGGTATAAATCCTTCCTCCCTTTTGCCTCACTGTAAGGTGTGTTATCACAGCAACAAGAACTACCACAGGTAACATGCCTGACTTCCTCTGTACTTCACTGGGGGAGGGGGGCATTAATCCTGCTTTCATTTGGTAGCAATAGCATCCTAAATCTAGAAGATTCAAACTAGAGGCTGGAAAAATATTTTAGCAAAGACAAGAAAAGAATGAAGAAGCATTAAAGGGCCATTGTTAAGAACAAAGTTACCCTAGTCACACTGGCTGGTTTCAAATCCTGAGCCTATTATATGGTACTACAGGATATAAGCACTATGGCTTTCTGCAGGGTCCTTTGTGTCTCTGATTATCAGATTCCTCCTGATCAATGGGACCAAAGTAGGACCCATGCAAGACAGTTGTGAGAATTAAGTGGAATAATGCATTCTTAGGATAATTTCTGAACAAAGAAAGAATGCAATAAGCACTAGCTTTGGTGCAGTTTTTGTCTCTCCCACTTTTTGCCACCATCATCACCAGTTTGATTAGAAAACAACAACAAAAAAACCTACTTAGTCTCAAGATTTGATCTGTGGCTCTGACCAGAGAAATAAAAGCAGACACATGACAAAGAGATAGTAAATGAAGAACGGACAGGATGTGCGGAGAGAGCTCTGTAGAAGTGACCAGAGGTCACTACACGAATCTCAAGCTGGCTGGTGTGACAAGACAATAGGGGTGGAGAAGCACAGAAAGAATCAGGCCTCTGGATGAGTCACACTGAAGAGGGGACCACAGTATGGCAGGCTATTCAGAGGCAGCTGCAAGGCAGAGCAGGTAGAAAGACTGGGCCAAGATGCAGACATGACAGCTGGTAATGCTTTGTGAATTAATAATTCCTCCAAGGCAAGGGACTGGGGACAGGGACGAGCCATGCCACCGTGACCATCATTTTTAGATGATATTGGATATTTTCTGTATGCCAGTGTACTTTGTAAGCTTTTTATGTAGTTGTTCTCATTAAACTCTCATCATAACTGCCTCTATTTTATAGACAAACACATTAAAAATAAAAAAAGCTGAAAGTCTTTATTTGAAGGCATCCAGCTTTGTAAAATTAATTTTTAATGTCAGTATACAAAGAAATGAGTCTCACTGAGGTAGTATTCCAGTTCTTAGCCAATCTGGATTAAAAGTGGTTGCGCACGCCTTTAATCCCAGCACTCGGGAGGCAGAGGCAGGTGGATCTCTGTGAGTTCGAGGCCAGCCTGGACTACCAAGTGAGTCCCAGGAAAGGCGCAAAGCTACACAGAGAAACCCTGTCTCGAAAAAACCAAAAAAAAAAAAAAAAAAAAAAAAAAAAAAAAGTGGTAGCCAGGACTGGAGAGATAGTTCAGTCAGTGAGGAGCTTGCCTTGCAGACATGAGTACCTGGGTTCAATCCCAGAATGAGAAAAGCGGAACACAGCGATGGGTGCTTGGAATTTAAATGCTTGGGAAGTGGAGGCAGAGGGATCCCTGGGACATGGTAGCCAGCCGGTCCAGCCTATTTAGCAAGGTTCAGACCAGA
Organism: Peromyscus maniculatus bairdii; assembly: GCF_049852395.1. Lineage (NCBI taxonomy): Eukaryota > Metazoa > Chordata > Mammalia > Rodentia > Cricetidae > Peromyscus > Peromyscus maniculatus. The sequence continues at coordinate 28,798,842 of NC_134860.1, read as the reverse complement.
GAGAGACCCTACTGCAAAACACAAGGTGAGTGACGCCAGGGTGATGACATCAGAGGCTGACCTGTAGCATCTATAGGAATCTGCACACACGCACATGCACGCCTCTCTCATACATATACATGAAATTGAATTCAGAGCCTTCATACTTTTATTTGACCCCTAAAAAAAGGGACGCCACATTCACAAAAAGAAAAATAAGTTAAGAGACACATGTAAGTGACTGCTCTGATGGAGGAAGGCAGTGGGTTTCTGAGGTTGGCAGAGAGCCTTTCTGAAGCTTTTATGTGCTCTGAACATAGAGAAAACCTTTCTCAGAAGAAGAGAAAGGAGGTTTAAAAGCACAAAGGTATCAGTCGGCCAAAAACTATACACATATTCTTTAAGAACCAGTTTCACTGTCAATGGAAATGAAGAACAATGAGCCAGATTTCATTTGCTTAGTTTCAGCAAAGAAATGAACACAATTCCGGATCTGACATTTGTTGACAGTTGCCTTTCCAAACCTAGACAGAATCATTACCTTCTGCTTTGGAAGGACACCAGCTCTTGGCCTCTTCTTTAAAATGATTTTGGCTTTGAAGGGGTGCGTCTTATGTAGTAAAAGACGTCAGCTCTACAGCACTGACCTCCACACTGCAGACCACACCCAAAGCTCTTACAGAGACAACTCCCCAACCTCCACCATGCTCACTGGCCTGACAGTCACTGATAACTATGCCCACACAGTACACAGGGTCTCACTGTGTAGCTCTGGCTGCCATGGATGGAACTCACTATAGACCAGGCTGCTACAGCTCACAAAAGTCCACCTGCCTCTGCCTTCCACATGCTGTGAATAAAAGTCTGTGTCACCACACCCCAAAAGGCCTTCTCGATGATATTAAGACCTATCTTTTTGAACCTGAAACATCTATTGACCCCACTTGAAAGTAAAGAATTCCTTTCCTTGTGCCAGCCACTGCTACCTGACACCACAGAGGCTTACCCTATACCTATTCTCTGTCCCTAAAATATGGGCGTTCAAGGAAAGCCAATATACTGCAGGGGAGTGGGTAGGGGAATAATCTTGCTTCTGGTAGTTTATGAGGGAGGTAAAAAGAAGAAGAAAAAATACTGTGGCAACTCCTTTGTGATTCAAAATAAGACAGTGTTGAATGAAAATCATTTCTGCACCAGGTAAAAATAATCATTATTGCCAAGGACATTTTTGACTAGAAAATAAAGGAAGATTAAGTCATAGGTGCTAAGTGAAGGAAGCAGAGGCACAAATGGAGCTCGTGCTTTGTAACTCCATTTACATGAGACATCCAAATAGATACATCCACGGAGAAGAACTCAGAGAGGCAGCTGCCTGGGGCTGGAGCGAGGGCTCCAGGTAAGAAACTGCTTGCTGAGTGAGAAGCATCACTAATGGAATGATGGGAAGTTTTTGAAGGACACAGAAGACAGTGGTACCATCTTATAAACTGCTTCATTCTAATGATTCAATTCTACATCCCTTTTAAGAGTTAGACATTTAGAAGGCAGAGCAGCCAGGTGGTACAGGCCTGCAATAGAAACACCGGCAAGGCTAGGGCAGAAGACTGAGGGTTTGAAGGCAATCTAGGCTACATAATGAGGCCTTGTCTGAAACACAGTGGGTGATGTTCCATTCTAGAATGCAAGCAAATGGACTTCTTTTCCTTCAAACATTTATAGTGCTGCTCTGAAAGAAGAACACAGTATCCTCCTCACACTTGTGTTTATTCTGGGAAGGGGAAGGAGGAGCTTTGTTTATATTTTGCTTTTTGTTCTTCACAGAATTACATATAGAAATGTTCCAGGGAAACAGTGAACTACTTTTCCATGAAAAAGACATGAAGGTAGTTGGTTTCCACACCAGCTAGGGCTACAAAGCTAGTCTCTCTCTCTCTCTCTCTCTCTCTCTCTCTCTCTCTCTCTCACACACACACACACACACACACACCACTGCAATTACAGGAAAAAAGAGGTAACATTCCTTTGAGGAAGCACTGAGGTGGCCATTTGTATTAGTTCAGGATCTTTGAGTAGGAGACATGACATCCAGGTTAGACATGTGGGGATGGCTGAGGATGAAATGAAGGCAAAGGGACAGAACTAGGGAAGGAAGGCTTCCCGACACGACTGCAGTGCCCTGCTATGGGGAGAAGAGAGGGGCAGGTCTGAAGATGGTTCCAAGAGAGAGCTGGACAAGCAGGTGACGAGATGGAAAGAACCCACAATAGAAGGTGTGCACTAAGATACGGTCAGCATGACACGATGTTAGATCCAGCACCAGACCACTGGGCTCTCCAGCCAACTTAGCTCCTAAAACAATAGACCTCAGTGGCACATTTTCATGGCACCATCCCAATATATGTTTCAAAATCCACACTGTAGCTCCAGCACTAACTATACCGAGTCTCTGAATTAGAGAGTTTGGCTAATTGGAACCTGAGGATGTCTGCCCATTTTATTTTTTGGCAACAATTCCTGTAACCTCTTCTCTTGAATCTTTGAGGGTCATTGCCAGGGAGGATAGAGAAGTAAGATAATTATATGATAGCAAGCAGCCACGCTCAGGACTCTAGCCAAGGATAAGAAAGTAGAAGCATGGGTCAGATCCCTAGGTGGCAAGTGAGATCCTGAGCAGGAAGTGGGGAAACCTTGATAGATAGGACATTTTACAAAGAGATGCATACTCTTGCTTATTGCCTATCAGGCAGCGAGGCCATCCAGAGACATCCAGAGACAGAGGCCACCAGTTCCCTCAAATGACTACGAACCTGTTCTGAGAAACAACAGGAATATTTTATAATTTGTATACAATGCTTTTGTGCAATTGTAGTTTTTTTCTGAAATTTAGGGTAACACTTCATAAACCATGTAGTTGATATGTTAGAAAATATTACCACTACCATAGAACCAAATAAGTCAATTTTTACATAGGAGAAATCAGGTACCTAGAATTGATCTATTTGATTTTGTGAGAGTTAAGTAAAAAATTTATTTACAAGCCATATTAATGGAAATAATCTATATTCTGATGGTGGGGGCAGGGAATCAGTGAAGTTTGAATATGCTGCCCCAAAGGCTTTAAAATAATATAAATAAGAAGCATTTCTGTATGTGTATATATAGGACAATTTTAATAATAAGAAAGTCTAAAAAAGGCAGACTGTACAATAGAATAAAACTGTATCATATCCAGAGAGATTTGCTAAAGAGCAAAATGCACTTTTTTTTTTAGTTGTTACTGCAATAATTTGCTTAGCAAGACCTAAATGGCCTAGAAGCAAAGTACATCTTAGGGTATTTCATTTCATCAAAGAATAGTTCCTGTCCCATAGCTCCTGGCATAAAAACTCAGCTTTCCAGACAAAGCATGTCCTTCCTCCTCTTCCGTCCCTTCTCTCCTTCCTTTGCTCTCTTGCCTCTGTTGTTTTCTTTGCTGTGGTCCTCTCCTCTTCTAAAATGACTGCTCCCTTCCCCCTCCTCAGCCCTCAGGACTAAGCAGCGCCCTCTGAGGAAGTGTGAGAAACTCCAAAGCTGAGCACGAGGGAACACACTGAGAATACTAACTGCCTGTGACAGGGCTGCCTGTCACTGTGACCAGCAAGAGAGAAGGGCACCACAGTGTGATCACGTGCTCTGACTCACACTCCTGGGATCCAGAGGGTAGAAACACCTCTTTCCTGGTCAGTGGGCAGTCTAACAATCACATGCACAATGAAGCAATCAGAAGAGGTGAACAGGTGAACATCCCTTTCAGAGGATAAATTACCTTTTCCTGGAAAATGATTATTGGCTGACAATGAGGTGGTAATTTACCTCCTTCCAGCCCATAATAAACAAAAATACTAAATAGGACACCATTTTCAGTAGCTATGTGGGTGATTGTAATCACCCTTTAGCCTTGAAACCAGTTCCCAACTCATCAGCTATGATACATAATACCTTCTTATTTTTTTAATGTCGTCTAAAAGAAAGGGTTTTTGTGAGGCTCAGCTTGGCAAGCTCTCTGAAGTGTCACCTATTACTCCACAGAGTTTAAAGTTTCTTTTGTAGAAAACCCATTTCTGTAGTTCGTCATCCCCTCTCACTGCCTACATTCAGGAAATAGTCTGAGACAGTTGGTTCTATTACAGGAAGAGAACAAAAAGAATGTATTACATAAGTGAGCCATGACAGAGCTGGCTGGTCCTGGACAATGGCGATGCTCTGGGTGAGTGTTCCTTAAGTAAGAACGGCTGCGTCAGTGCATCGCATGGTTATAGAAAAGCCAGCTGTAGGACAGGAGCTGCAACAGCATCAGCATCAATTGGAATTCAACAGGATGGGAATCCAAGCATTGTCCTTAAACGCTGAATCAGGGAATGGGAAGGGGACGACTACCAAGGGGGCATAGGAAAGAGGCGACAGAAAGACAGTGCCAGAAGCAGGAGACACAGACCCTGACACCACACTACACAGGAGAGCGGCCAAGCACACACAGCGCATGAGGACAGCTCTGGTAGAAAAGGTTACTAAGTGCCATGAAATTACCCTCTGCTATGATATGCCACCAAAGCCAACAAACGAACAGTAACAACAACAACAACAACAATCTGTTTCAAAGAGAGGCATGGAGACTGATAGGTTGGGAGCCTCAGACTCCATGAGAGTAGTAAACTAAACTTGGACTTTAAAAAGTGGTAACTGTCAACATTTAACACGCGAGAATTTCATTTTCTCATTTTCCACTAAAAACAAAAAAAACAGATGAATGCTTCTTTGGCAAGAGAAGAGGAAGAGGGGCGGGGAGAATGAGAGGGAGGGGAAGAGGAAGATTGGGCCCTGCTTCCCCATGGCTGCATAGCGGCCGCTGGCTTTACCGAAGGCCAGGGTTAAACAGTTCACAGCCTTCTCCACACTCGGCGGCCTGTCGCCGGATCAATCCAGTCATTCGCATGGCCTCCCTGCCCTGAGCACCTGATTTAGGAAGCTCTTGCTCGTACAAGATTTGAAGGATCTATCCATGACTAAGGATATATCCTGTTGGAGTTATTTTTACCTTGCCTAAAACCACTTTTAGTGAATCTCTTAATTCTGTATGTTGCGATCAAATACAAGTCCATCTGCCAGTATGTAAGTGATTTCTCTCCTGGTTCCATGTACGTGCAAGGCAGGTGTGTCAGGGTTTTTTGTTGTTGTTGTTGTTTGTTTGTTTTGTTTTGTTTTGTTTTGAGGCCAAATGTATGTTGCACTCTTTTGAGCCCATGACCTGTGGTGAATAAAGACTTATCAGGACAGAGCTTTGGATTAAGTTCCTGCACTAGACTCCATATACGCACGGGGAAAATCAAAATGGACTGACTCGTGCTCAGGTGCCCTGTGGCGGTGGGGTAACCTAGAAATACCTGACCTGGGGGTAGATTAGGATCAGTAAGAAGCCATGTTTGCAGCAGGCCAGGCCCAGAGTCACCGAACACCAAGGAATACGTTATTTTTTCCCTGTTCTCACCCCCCATACCACCCCCCACCCCCACCCCCGCCCCTTATCAGGAAGTAACTTTGAAATGAGCAATAACATTTGAATTCTTGGTTTTTTCAGCCCTTTCTTGGGGGACTAAACCAACTATTTTTGCTCAGGCCTTGATAGCCTTCCTATCTGATGGAATGAAGGAGTGATTCAAAAAACGGAGGTTAGACAAGGCCAGCAAAGACTTTTACATTGAATTGTTAAGAGCTTTTTGTTTTGTTTGTTTGTTTGTTTGTTTTGTTTTTTCTTGTTGACACTAGCTAAATATTACATATCTTTAGAAACAGAAACTGGATCTGTAACTCAGGCAAGCCTGAAATTTGCAATCCTCCTGCCTCATCTTTTCATGCTGGGGTATGCGGATAGTATCCCCATAACCAGCTTCATGAAAATCACTGACTTCAGTTTTTCAGATTCATTTTCCTCAGACTTTTGTTAATTCAGGCCCAGGGAGTCATCAGCAACTAGACAGGGGCAGGAGAGGGAATTACTCCTTTTCCATGACCTTCTTGGAACCTCTTAGTAAATGTCAGCCCTTGGGTGGCTTTCCTGACATTCTAGTCTCTGGGTTTCCAGGTGGGCCTGGCTTCCCTACACACTAGTCTCCAGAGTTTCTCCACAATTTCAGCTCTCTTGACCCTACTTGTAATTTTTAATCTTCACCTGGGCTAAGGGTGTGGAGCAGTGGTGAGTCACTTGCTCAGTGTGGAGGGAGCCTTCCGCCACTACAGAAATAACTCACAGGTAAACAGCATCACCTTTACCAATAAAATACTTTCTCTTAAATCCTTTGTGCTGGGTTTCTCAACAGGACCCTTCCTGACAAATCAGGAATTTATGTACAAGGATAGATGAATAGAAAAGACAAAAGGAAATGATAAGTAAAAAAGATTTCAAGTGAGTCTTGAAAAAGATTTTCAATAAGCACAATGCCACAGATTGGTCATCAAGGCCTGCTGGCCTCAATCAGATATTCAAGTGGCTGAGTGCTGTGGGCCATTTCTTCTCTGAAGCCTTCCATTTCATGTATAATTAGAAATGTGCCAGACTGTGATGATGGCAACCTTCAGAATGGTCAGTCTGTCACTTCCCCACCCCTAACAACAGACACAAATGCCTCCTGATTACTAAGCTTCTTATTAAGGAGCTATTGTTTCTCACATCACTCCAACTCCTCCTATCTCCTGATCTTTATCATCTTGCATTCTACTTAAAGAAGGGTTTTCAAAGAAAAAAGAAATTCCCTGGACACCCACATCAGGCTGTATTCAAAACAGTGGTAAAGTGCATCTGGTCTTGTCACTCACAGGCTTTGTTTTCCTGTCTAAATCTAAGAATAACTTGCAATCCCTTGCAAAAAGGAGAGGAAGTTTTCCAAAGAGCACAGTGTGACAGAAGTCAACCATGAGGTGAAGTACACCACCACAAGCCTGGTCAGACTCTCCTGGGGTCTCCATTTAACTTGCTCAAAGTTTCTGACCATGATATTCATTGTTATAAACATTAAATGTAGCTACTATCTCTGGCAAAAGTGTTCAATTTTGGGCAGATGGTGTCCCTTAAAGCAGACATTAGTTCTACAAACTCCCCAAGTCCTCTACTGGCTAATATAGGGGGAAAAACAAGCTTTATTTGCAAAAGTGATTAACACTTTGTCCCAACCACCAAATCCCTGTTCCTATAACATTATGCAATGTATTTCTGACAGATTCCTGTCTTCAAATTACCTAAGTTTCAGAGCAAAACACTTGGTTTAGAAGTGTCAATATTTTACCTTTAATAAGATAGTGTGAGCCCTGAGAACTAAAAAGATGCTAAAACAAAAAAAGAGTTTCAATTCCCTAAGGGCTTAGGAATTAGTCACTGACTCTTCATTGGCAAGCACAGGATGTGGTCTGGAGAGGATGTTCAATCAATGGAATGAGAGGAATGGCTCTCTGGCCTAGTGTCTTGGCAAATTTCACCCACTGTCATATCAACACTTGGAACAATTACCTGCTTTCAAGGACCACCTTTGTTTAGGGAGGCTCATCCCCGAATACTGTTCTGATTTTGCAGGCATCTACAGTACTATCAACGGTTTCAAGAGGATTCCTGCTTCAGCACACAAAGGAAACACTCTCATCTACAGAGAGCATAATGGGAGCCTGCCACTAAGATTTCCTCAAGTGGTACTTACTTCCTTTCAAAACAAAAGCCTAGGTAGACAAAGACGGAAATGGAGCATTGAAGTGCCCAGTGTGAGAAAGCAGAATGATAGCCCCAGAGTCCAGCAAAGAAGAAAAGCAATGAGAAGGCAAGTCTTTAGGTGGTTGTGAGAGTACTGGTTTCAGAACCTCACCTCCCAACCTGCAGATGCTTGGATTTGTTTTCACAGACCCTGACCTCTGCAGCATTTAATGTCCATTCCAGAGAAGAATCCGGTGACATCGCTGGAGATGGATGTGTGCATCTGTGACTGGACCACCAAGAGCATTGGTACTTAAGCTTCTCTGGCAGCTCTTTAGATGCCACGCTGAAAAGCAGAGGTGGTCAGGCAGAAGACTAGGGGAAGGACAGAGGATTATACTTATAGATCCATGTGGTGGCAAGTTATTCTTTAAGAGATAGTTATATCTAAAAATTTGTATTAGCAACCTACCTATTCAAGAATATTAAATGCATAAAATCAATAAAAGTGAATTAAAGGTATCTTACACTACCCCAGTTTACCGCTTTAAAAACTGTCTTGGATAAATATTTCTTCTGATAAAGCAAATAAAATAGAATGGGGCTCATTTGAGGGCCATTTTTTAAAACATCACAGTGGAGCAATTTAAATTGTTAAACTCTACTTAGGAAATGAATGATGACCAAACTCAGAGCTCCATGGGCAACATCAAAAATCCCAGTGGTGATAAAATTGAGACTATTTGTGAAGCAAAATGACCTTCACCACATGACAAGCCTTTAGAACAACAAAATTGTTTAGAACAACAAAATTGATTCACAATTTCCAGTCTTAATCCTAAAAATTTATAGAGTGTTCACAACATAAACAACCCCCCACAAATATGTTCATTCTTAAGGTCAAGGGGGGGGGGGACTTGTCCTTTTTCGTCCCTAAGTACTTACTTTAAGTTGTGTGAAGATATGGGAGAACCCTAGACCCTCTTCCTGACAGAAAAAAATGATAATTTTTTAAGACAATAATTAAGCCTTTGGTGGTTCTCCTTTAGTTGACTCAGAGGTTCCTATAGTAGACTTTCACAAACAGCCCTTTGTTACTCTCCTTACTATAAAACAGTGTCACACTGCTATTCCATTGTGACGGTGACAGAAGGCAGGCTTCATTGAGCTAAGGGCTGGTCTTTTCTCCTCTGCATTTCCAGTACCTGAGGGCTGGTAGGCTTTTAGGAGGACTTGGGAACAGCCCTCAGATTTGCTGAGTGTAAGAGTTCTTTGGTTGAACGTTGGGGTTGTGTTGTATACTGGCAGTACGAAGTACTTCTTGCTGTTATAACAAAATGCCTGACACAATCAACCTTAGGAATGAATGGAGGGCTTACTCTGGCTTTCAGATTGATGTACCACTCAAGACAGTGAAGTCTTGGCAGTAGGAACATGAATGGCTGCTCACATTGCTTTCTGGTCAGGAAGTAGAGACAGATAATGTGGGTGCTTTTCTTGATTTCTTCTTTTTACTAAGTATGAGTCCCAAATCCATGGGTGTAACCCCACCACAAGTGTGTGTGTGTGTGTGTGTGTGTGTGTGTGTGTGTGTGTGTGTCCCTATCCAACTAGGCCAGTGTTCCTTGTCTCCACCTGGGTCCTCACAAGTATAGCTACTAATCTTTGGAAATAATTTTTACTGTCAGAGTGGGAAAATGACATTTACACAAAATAAGCAGAGGCCCCAAATGGTGCTAAACCATACACAGCGGAGCCTCCTGGATAGATCGGTGGTGTTAAGGTGGAAAGACACAGGTCTAGACTAATCTCAGCTGTCTTCAGCCAAGATGATGCCACTGTCACCACTCCAAACCTAAAAAGAATGGCAGCAACAGTTGAGCATGTTGCAGGTGTTAAATGGTGAGACTTAAGGCAACAGAGACAAAACTTACCCAGACTGGCTCACAGTAGGGACTCAGTTACCATCAGACATTTGTAACTGTCATTTCATAACCACAGCTAACATCAACTTGAACATACTACAGAGGTCACACACTGTGATAAATGTCCTAAAAACGGTGGTTATTATTGTGCATGCTCTGGATATGCTCAGGAAAGAGAAACATCGATATATCACTGTTTTTTAAATAGATGCATAGAGAAAGCACAAAGACATAAAAAGTGTATGTTATTGTATAATGCTTACACCAACAAATTAAAGTCCTTTTATCCTGTTAATGCTTTCTTTTAGAAAGCTCCTGACTGTAAGAACCAGGTACTCTCACATGCAAACTCAAATGTATTTTATCTTCCTCTTTACACAAAAATGTGATAAAATGGGGCATGGCTGAAGTATGTTACTGGAGCCTGGGCAGACTGCTGGAGCCAACGTTGCCACTAATTCTGTCCAGTAGCTAGAAGGGAAGTAAAAAAGAGACACAGAACTTCAGATAAATCCATTTTCTTTACTAGCTTCCTTTCTTTATTGTTTGCTTTCACTGTATGTTTTGTGGATCGAGTTAATCATTTTCATGTAAAGATCAATTTCAATATGTGCTTTCAATTCACAACCACTGTCTGATGCTGTGGAGAGGCAGGTTCTCAAGAAAGATGTGGAAGAATACACTTGTGTAGTTGTGTCCAGTGTCCATGTCACACCACTCTCAATTTCTCATGGAGCATCAAAAACCCTGTTCTCTATTGTTAGTAACTACTTAGTTAAGATGTGTCCCAGGAAAGACTGGGTGTGTTTCCCAAGGAAGCCAACTGAACACCACCCCACCCCGCTCTCTCTCAAGTCAGATTCTTGATTACAATGCTGAAAGAGCAAAAACCCCTGAGGAGCGGTTTGAATGACGGTGTCCTCACCAGGTTTTAATAGCACTTTCCTATTGATGGCTTCGAGTCTATCCTGCTTGCTGTCCATCCCAAATACCACTGTCCTATCCCCTTAACTAATACTAAATCAACAACAAACTTCCTCCCTCCCTCTCTCCCTCCCTCCCATCCTTCCTTCTCCCCCCCACCTCTTTCTTTCTTAGGTGGATGTAATCAATCTCTGTTAGTTACTGGTAAAGCATCAGATTACCATTAAAATCACACTACTGACATGAACTTGGAGCCTATCTCTCCTTTTATTTAGCTGTTACCCACTTTACATTCTAATTACTGGCTCTGAAGAAAATTACACTAAAGAAGCCTAACAATTTGAGATGCTAAGAGGGTGCCACCACTGCTGCTGTATCCTACACACCATTTTACCCTCAAAGACCAAAAGGAATTCCACCTTTTGAAGAAAGTCCTTTCAAATGTAACTGGACTGAACTAAGAAGACTCATATAAGTTCTGAGTTAAGGAAATTGGCCAAGTTCAGATAATATTCCAGTAAATATATATTTACACATATATAGTTTTATGTAGATAAGCACATCCATACATGTACTAGCACCCCTGCATCTCTCTTCCTAGGGTCGGTTTTGATTGGCAGAAAGGGAAGGGTTTCCCAGAAGCAGCTCTGGGACCTGCTGACCCTGCTGTGAGTTAGTCATGGCTCCAATTTCAAACCTCAGTCCAGGCTAAACAAAGGACGACCAATGCCAGCATATGCCTCATTTTAAAGAACACTAAAAGAACTTTCCTCAAGTCTTAAAACAGCATCTCCCTACAGCACACCACACATTTATTCTAGAAACATTCACTTCAAGTAAGCCTACCTTGGTTACATTCTAAGCCTTATGTTCAAGTCAACTAAATATCTCAGACATGCTGTCAAGTTGCTGCACAGTTCCTCCGCTGAGAATGAGTTAAAAACGAGGGCAAACCGAGCTTCCAGACCTGAGCATTTTATTCCAAATAAGTTTCATCCTCAAACTGCTCTGTAATTCTCAGTCCCCACTTGCCTACTGTATTAAATGGTACCTCCATCTAATAGAAAATGCACAGCCTGCAAGTCTACTTCATGTAAAATCCAATGAATCAGAATATATAAAAAGAAGAACATTTGAAGATCTTTAAGGATCAAAGGCAGTAAAGGGGGAAACAATTCAAGGAAAAGTCACAATGTGATGGAGCATAAAAGAGATTAAGCCAGGCAAGGGAGTGAGCTGGTAACGGACAGTGAGCATAGAGCTGAGAGAGAGCTGGTAACGGACAGTGAGGGTCAGTCCTCTGGACCAAATGATCATCTGTCAGTCCTCTGGACCAAATGATCATCTGCTCATCAGTTCGGCATTTCCCAAGAGCTCATGGTGTTATAGATACTGTACAAATTGGAAAAAATATATGACTTTAATATTGATTCAGTTCTACCCTGGCATCTGACCTCAAAGGGAAGATCAATTCCCATTATCAGAGCATAGACTTGAAAAAAATTACACACACACACACACACACACACATACACACTTCCATTAGAAATCATATGTATTATGATATCCATCTTTCACAAAACAAGTTATTTCAAAATTAAAACTAATAAACAATATATTAACATCAAAATATATTAGTAATAGAATTATAAACCATCCAATTTTCACAACAAAGCAGTGAGTTTAGTAATCCTAGGCACTCCTATACAATACTAAACTTCTATTTTCCAGATTTTCTTCTCAATGTATGTATGAAAGACTATAAAGAATATTCACTATGTTTCAAAACAAGCAAAGATAATCTGTCAGTTTAACAGATTAAATAGCATTAAAAATGAAGCAAGCTTCTAAATTCACCCTCAAATTGTGGGAAATCTCAACAATAACAACCAAAAAAAAAAAAACCCTGAACAAATAACAGCAAAAATGCCATTTTAACTCTTAATAATTCTAACTAGTGGGAAATCGATGGTAGCAAAGCAAAAGCTTCATAGCACAGCAGGTTTGAAATGTTCTCTAGCTTTTCAGCCTTTGGCTCCAGGAAAGTCGATGGTGAAGCTCTCTTCCATCACCCCCAATTCGGGCCCAATGAGTACCAGTGGACTCACCACACTGCCTAAGTTTGTCCCCAATGAGACCAAAGCCGTGTGTACCTGTGGTGCACCCAAGGTGAGGTCTGTGCCACATCTGCCTTGCCCCCCAAGATAGGTCCCCTGAGTCTGCCTCCAAAAAAAGTTGGCGATGACATTGCCAAAGCAACAGGTCTGATTATGGTGACACTGACTGCTCACAACAGACAGGTCCAGATGAGGTAGTCTGCCTGGTCATCACAGCCCCCCAGAAACCCCCAAGAGACAGAAGGAAACAGCAGAACATAAACATAGCTGAATATCACTTTCGATGAGACTGTCAGCACGGCCCAGCAAATGTGGCATCCATCTTTAGTCAGAGAACTTTCTGGAACCAGTAAGGAGATCCTGACTACTGACCAGTTGTGCTATGCAATGTGGGTAGCTGCTACCCTCAAGACATCATAGATGACATGGATGACAGTGGAATGCCCAGATTGTTAGGGGCAACAGGAGAAAATATTTCAACAGAAGAATATCTGATAAGAAACAGACTAACAGGAAGAATGAAAGAGAGAGGTGGGGGAGAGAAAGGGGCTCTGGAAGTCAGACCAGCAAACCATCTCATCCTTACAAAGAATTATAAAAAAATAAATACGAAGAGCTAGATGAAATCATGAAAATAATGCAGATATAAAATTACAAATCTGATAATGGAATAGGAAGCATGATAAAGAAACAAAGAGCTATTCCACAGCTGGAGAATATAGTAAGATGGCAACAATAAAATTCAGTAGAGTTTTAATAGAAGACACTGTAGCTAGAGTTTTCCTGCCTTGCCCACAGTCAGGACAGATCTTTGTCACCCGCCAGTCCCACAGCCACTCAGACCCAACCAAGTAAACACAGAGACTTATATTGCTTTACAAAACTGTATGGCCGTGGCAGGCTTCTTGCTAACTGTTCTTATAGCTTAAATAAATCCATTCCCATAAATCTATACCTTGCCACGTGTCTCTTGGCTTACCAGCATCTTTTCATGCTGCTTGTCAGGGTGGTGGCTGGCAGGGACTCCTTCTGTCTTCCTGTTCTTTTATTTCTCCTCTCTGTTAGCCCCGCCTATACTTCCTGCCTAGCCATGGGCCAATCAGTGTTTTATTTGTTGACCAATCAGAGCAACTTGACATACAGACCATCCCACAGCACAACCAAGTGCAGACCATCTCAGACACCTGCACTCAGGCCGTGGTCCTAATCATCCTCTATGCGGACGTGCTGGGTAAAGCCACGAGGAACCCGAGAATGGGCTCCCACAGGACATACAGCACATCCCACAGCAAGACACATTCATGTAGAAGAACTGGCAGCTGGGAAGGCAGGACGTGTAGAATCAGTCAGGTCAAGGAAAAAGAAAAAAGGATGAATGAAGGTGAAGAAGGAATATGGGATGTGTGCAGCAGCACCACCAAACATGCACACATGGTGTGGAAGTCCCCAAAGGAAAGAGGGATGATGAGAAGAAAACCTATTTAAAGCAGTACTGTAGGAAAATGTCTCCAATCATTGGAGGCATATGGCTATTCTTTGAAAATATAAATAAACTCAACAAATCTTCAGTCAGAATAATTATAAATTAGGAGAGAAAATTAAAGTTGGAAAGATGAGGTAACACAAGTGGTACCATAGAAATAAAACAGATCTTAGGATACTATTACGAATTACATGCCAACCAATCAGATAACCGATGAGAAATATACAAATTCCTATCAACATACAACCTAGCAACTCTGAATAAAGAAGAAAGAGACAATCTGAGCAGACCTGTGGCAAATTAGGAGATAAATCAACAATAAAAGAAATCCCAGGGCCAGATGGCTTGGCTGTAGAATTCTACAAAGCATCTGAAACTAATATTAATATTTCTCAAACTCTTCCCAAAACAAGAAGTTTGGGGAGTACTTCAAAATCTACTTTTACAAAGCCAGCATCACCCTGCTACCAAAGTCAGACATAGACAAGACAGAGAAAAACAATGGCAGATCAATTATTTATGATAACTACAGATGTAAAAATTCTTAACAAAGTATTAGAAAACTGAATTCAAAACATCAACATGCTAAAAGGATTATATACTACAACTAAGCAAGATTTAACCCTGGGGGCTAGAGAGGTGGCTCATCAGCTAAAAGCCTGTATGTCTCTTCCAGGAGGACCCAAGCTCAATTCTGAGAACCCAAGCTAGGTGGCTCATGACTGCCTGTAGCTCCAGTTCCTGGGGTTTTCCACCTCTGGCCTTCCCAGTGCCCACACACTTGTGGCATTTACATATATATACACATGATGAAAAATAAAATAAATCTTTTTAAATCAGACCTATTGAATGGAAGGCTTATTCAATTTATGCAAATCAATTTATCCTGTATTTCATATCATTTCAATAGATGCAGGAAAAGCACTGACAGAATTCAATATCCTTTCATGATTAAAAAAATGTTTTCAATAAAGCAGAATATACCCCCAGAAAGAATCTACCTCAACACACCAAATCCCATCTATGCCACTACTAACATGTCAGAAGCTCAGAATGCCGCCCACTCATGTAACTGTTGAGCATACATAACATTAGAAATTTAGTCCAGAATAATTGGGACTAGAGAGATGTTCGGCAGTTAAGAGCACTTGTTGCTCTTGCAGAGGACCTGGGTTTAATATCCAGCACCCACATGATAACTCAACCTATCTGTAACTCCAGTTCCAGGAGATCAAATGTCCTCTTCTGGCCTCTGATGATACCAGGCATATGTGTGGTACACATGCATACATGTAGGCAAAACACTCACACACATGAAATAAAGTAAGTAAATCTAGATCAGAATATAAGAAAAAGAAAGAAAAGGAATCCGAAAAGGAGAGGAAAAAGTGATTATTACTTCTGCTTGCTGATACTGTGGTCTTATATTGCAAAACTTGTAATCCACCAAAGAACTGGACTATAGCTGAGCAGTTATTTTAACCATGATTCCAGCCACTTGGAAAACTGAGGCAGAAAGATTATAAGTCCAAGTATAGTATGGATGACATAGCAAGACTTCATCTCAAATGAAAATAAAAATTGTTTTACCTGAGAAGTAAATTCAATAATGCTACAGGTATGAAGCCATCCTACAATCTTGGCAGCATATATATATTAAACTATGTGAAAGAGAAATAAGTAATTCTATACATAATAACAGAAAATAATAAAATAAAACAAGGAGACAAAACATTAAACAATAGATTTAGCCAATAAAGTAAAACATTTGAATTTTAAAAGCTTAAAATCCATAAAGGAAATTATAGGTCACACAAATGTAAAGGAACACTGTCCTGCAATAAATATTGTTAAAATATCCATATCACCTAATGTAATACACAATTGCAGTGAAATAATTACCAAAATTTCCAAGTCATTATTAATAGAAGTGTGAAACTAGAAAAACAGCATTAAAATACATACAGAATAACAAGAGACCACACACACACACACACATACACACACCTAAACAAAAACAAAACAGGGCTGGTGGGCTAGAGACATCCAACTACATGACTACAAAATCTATTGCAAACTATAAAAATTGAAACAGCAAGGTACCAGCATTTGGATAGAAAACCAAGAGATAAGTTCAAAAAGTTTTGGGCAATTAATTTCTGACACAGCCTCTGCTCTTAGCTGTGGTCTGTGCTGTGATGAACATCATGACGAAAACCACCCTGGAGGAGAAAGGGTTTATTTGATTTACACTCAGTACGCACTCCAGCACTGGGGGAAGTCAGGGCAGGAACCCGAGGCAGGAATCTGGAGGCAGGAGCAGCGGCGGAGTCTGTGGAGGAGTGTTGATGCTGGCTTGCTCCCCAAGGCTTGCTCAGTCTGCTCTCTTTAGAAACCAGGACCATCACCCCCAGGAATGGCACCATCCACAATGAACTAGGCCTTCCCACATCAACCTTTAATCAATAAAATGTCCCAGAAGCTTGCCCACAGGCCAGTCTGGTTGGTTCGTTTTCTCAAATGAAGTTCTTTCTTCCAATATGACTAATTTGTACCAAGTTGACATACATGAATAAACAGGTTCTTTCTTCAGATATGACTCTAAGTTGTACCAAGTTGATTAAATAAATAAATGGCAGTCACCAGAATACACAATTGAGAATAGACAGTCTCTTCAACAAATGTGTATGGAAACTATATATCCATGAGTAGAATGATGCTGCACCACCTTACAGGTTGAAGTGAACTATCCCCCATCAGGCTCCTGTGCTTGAATACATGGTCTCCAGATAGTGCTTTTTGGGAAGGAGGAACCTTGAGGAGTTGGCGTCAGTGAAAGAAGTGGGGAGCTGGGAAATGGGCCTTATGGGTGCTGCATAGCCACCGTCCCAGCCCAGGCCCTCTGGTTCTCATTGCTCTACCTTGTCACAAGTGCCTCACACTCCCACAACTGCAGCTCCTCACTGCCCCTGCCATCACAGGGAGAGAAAATAAATCCTCCTTTCTTCAACTACTTCAGTCAGGTATTCTATCCCAGTGAAAAGAAAAATAAATACAGACCATAGCATATCATTTCCAACAATCAAATAAAATTAAAATAGATTGAGCACTTATATATAATACCTAACACTATGCATTTACTAGATGAGACAATAGCAAAAAATGCTCCACCCCATTGATCTAGGGAAAAAATGTCTTAGTTGTCATGCCAAAACCACAAACAACAAAAGCAACAATGAATGAGCAGGACTGCATCCAAGCTGAGCAGCTTCTTAGAGCCAAGATAAAGCTAGTAAAGGGAAGAGACAACCCACAGGTAGGAGGAAATATTTATAAAGTGTGGTTCAGATAAAGGGTGGTTATCCAAGCTATGCAAGAAGCTCACAGAAGGAAGTAACTCAATCAAGAATGATATCAATAAGAAATTAATATGGGTAGATAACGTATATGCAAGCTTCTTCAAAGCAGGCACAACAATGAGGAACAGACACATGAAAACTTGCAGCATTGCTGTGCATCAAAAGATGCAAATTTAAGCCTGTGGTGGTGATGCCTTTAATCCCAGCACTCAGGAGGCAGAGCCAGGCAGATCTCTGTGAGTCTGACGCCAGCCTGGGCTATAGAGTGAGATCCAGGAAAGGCACAAAACTACACAAAGAAACCCTGTCAGAGAGAGAGAGAGAGAGAGAGAGAGAGAGAGAGAGAGAGAGAGAGAGAGAGAGAGAGAGAGAGAGAGAGAGAGAGAGAGAGAGAGATGCAAATTTAAATGGCAATGGCAAGTCCACACTTACAAAACGGCTTCTATCCCAAAGACACTGGGAAGTGTGGACAATGATGTGGAGAGGAAGGAAACCATGCACACTATTGGGGAAATCAGTTACTATAGTCATTTTGAAGAACCACTGTGGAGGTTCCTCAGCAAACTTATAACAGAATATTCTATGGAACATTAATCCACTTCTGCAGGTACATTAAAAGGAACATGTGAAAGCCATACCTGCATTCCATGATCATCTCATCGTACACTATTCCCAGTAGATAAGACATGGAAGTTCTCAGTGTCCATAATCAGATGAATGCATAGGGAAAGTGTTTGTGAGTTTATACCATGGAATATTATACACCCCTAAAAGGAGTAACATACTAACATTTGTGACTGTGTGGATGAACTTGTAGTGAAAGAATCCACCCATAAACAGATAAATGCACACAATTTCATTTATAGGTTGACTCTAACAAAATCAAACTTATGGAGGAAGCTATTAGAATGATAATTACCATTCTACATGGGGAGGGAGTGAATGGGGAAAGAGAAGATATTGATCAAAATGTACGTACAACATTTCAATTGGACAGGGATATAAGCTTTTGGAAGCTTTGCTGCAGGAATGGTGGCTGTGGGATTCATTGTGTATTTCAAACAATAAATCTGTTTCAACAAAGCAAATATGTATGAGGTAGTAGATTCATCAATCAACCTGTAAGCATTCCACATTATGAATATGTATAGATGCTTTATGCTATACCTCATAAACATACATAAATATTTTACAATCTAAAATAAAATTTTCAAAGTGAACACTAATTCAGAATACTTAGAATTTGCTATTTAGTTGAATGCATATGTAAGAGTAGAGCACAAACGTGTCATTATGTTTTCACATTACTTTTTACCAACAACATTTAGAGAGAGGTAAGTAGCTATGACATTTCTAACACACCTAGGGGAAGCACACTGAGCAGTAGCAGGAGATGCCCATAATGCAAGTAGTGTAAACTAACGGTAAGATGAGGCACTCTCCAGAGGACCAAAGAAGAGATGGTCTACATTAAGAAAAAAGAAGATAAGCTGGCAACATTGGACATTTTTATAATTCAAGACTGACAGAGTTCATTTAATCCCCTCAAGTAATTATCAGTAAATTGTCAGAAGATCTTAGAAAAAAATCTGCAATAAAGCATTTTAAATGCTTTATTGGGAAAAGACAAATGTCTACAGTTTGCAGATCACATTTTTATTTTTTAAAATAGGTGACATATGTGGAACACGTTTTGCTAGGAACTCCTTTAAATATATATTGGCTACTATTCACAGAATGTATAAAAAGAGTAGAGTCAATTTTTCATACGTAAGATGAACACTATAGCTTTTATTTTATTTTAATAATACAACTTAGTTAGATAAATGATTGTCTTGGAAAAATCATCAAGTAATACAGAGGATTCAAGATGCTAAAATTAATTTTTCAAATATTAAGTAGTTTATCATATAACCTCACTATTGCTCATGTGCACTATTTTTGCTTGGGAGATCTCTCCAAACAGGCAGCCAGGATCTTTATCTTTCCAATATGGAGTAATCAGAGGGTAGACTCAAAAGTTCGGTCTTTGTAAAATGTATTCACATTCTTTCATCCATTGATTCTAGAACCCATAGGCAGAGCAGGAAACTTAGGTAGTATGCCAAAAGTCATTCAGAGGGCTAAGAAGAGATGACGGGATAAGCATCAGCTCCATACACATACATAAAATGGGATGTTGTATTTTTTATATGGTCATGCAGGAATTTTAGGGGCATAAGCTCCAAAGAACCCTGCAGTTCACAACACTAATGCCAACATGCTTTATGAATTAGAAAAGTCTTCACCAGCTCTTCAATCTGATGCAGAGCTCCCCCACCCCATTTACTCTGTATCACATTTGATTTCTATTGAGACGGAAAGCTATTCTTCATTCTTGTTTCCACTTGAACATTATTAAAGAGCTCAGCATTTGCTGCAGGGGAAAACTGCACATTATTTTTCATGACCTTCTCTCCCCTGACTAGGAAAATAATCCACTTAATGTGTCCAGGAGGACAATAACCCTACTGCTACACGAGGGCAGTACAGACTTCTAGGGAACAGAGCCATTTACAAAAACATTGAGGAGTTTGCCAAACACTGTAGGGTTTATAGGGCCATTGGTAATTACTGTGTATAATGCATTCTGAACCCGCTGGCAGTGAGCTGGCTGATCTTTCTGGGCTGTGTCTTTCAGCTGAATGCTGTTTATTTTCTACATAACAAATGACAGGGAGAGTGTTGGCCTATTTTGTATAAAAACTTAAAAGTATGCTTTAGGTTACACCAAAATATATCAGTCAGCCATTATAAAAAACAAAATCATTTCAATAAGCCTCACACATTATGTAATTTTGGGAACATTTGAAGGGTATAGATGTCTTGTTGCTGACATGTTTGAGCTTCGGAAGCGGCAAAGCCGAATTTTCTAGTACAATGGTTCTCAACCTATGGGTTATGAACCCTTTGGGGTCAGGGTGGCCTAAGACCATAGGAAAACACAGATATTTACATTATGATTCATAACAGTAGCAAAATTACAGTTATAAAGTAGCAACAAGATAATTTTATGGTTGGGGTGTCATCACAATATGAAGAGCTGTATTAAAGGGTCACAGCACCAGGAAGGTTCAGAACCACTGCTCTAGTAGGAGCTATTCCCAAAATTGACTGAGTCTAACTTTTCCCTCTGAAAGACTGCTAGGTAGTTCCTAGGGAAAGTCAGAAAATGTATTTTAATCATATTTTACAAGACCATCTTTGAACTTATCACTTCTCTATTGTTCTCTCTTACCTGGGGGAAGCTATCACTCCTTCATTATCTTTACCTCTAGAGTGATGGCATGGAATGTTTTGCACAATAAAATAAACATTTATTATTATTTCCTCATTATGAATCCTGATAAGAAAGACAAAGGCATGTGCCCATTTCCATTTCAGACAATACGCTAACAAGGATGTGTGAGAACATCTCAATCATGTGTGAGAACAGAACTAAGATCAACTCTCCATTAAATCCCTAATACATCTCACTTGGCCTGCCAAGATTTAAATATAATTTGATGTGGCATTTGCATGAATCTACCTCCCTCTACAGCTTTCCTCTACTCTTCACTGAAATAACTGCAATTGTACTCAGTATTAGCCAACAGTGGGCACCAAAGGTATCCGGGAAACTTCACGTCATCCTCACGGCCATAAAGGAGGGAATATCTCTATTTCATAGATGGACAAATCTCAGCTCATGGAAGGTGAGAGTCTCACTCAGTTTTGCTTATGTGAGAATTGACTTCTGGGTGTCATTTTGAGTGTAAAATACCCTTTTTGCTCCCCCACAAACACACACACACACACACACACACACACACACACACGCACACACACCACCCCCACCCCCACATGACACTTGTTCCCCAAATGGTGGTATGCTTTTCAGAAGCTGTAGAATCTTTGGGGCAGGAAGCATGGTTGGCAGAGTGGGTCCCTGGAGACGAGCCTCTGAAGGTGACAGACCAGCCTTATTCCCAGTCCTAATGGGTTAAGACGTAAGGTGCTGCCATGTCACACTAAGTTAAAACTGTCCAGAAGCCTTGTCTCCCTTATGGTAATCAAAGAGTCCATACCTACCCTGAAAGAAGAGTTATTGGACACAAACAGCAAATAATTCTCTCCGGCTCTCCAGATGACATTATGAACAAAAGCGAGAGTGAACACACTGAATAGAAGAGAAAGGCATCCATAATCATATATGTAATGACATACTTAGAAGTTCGGGAACTGTGCACATGAGCTGGGTGCTGAAGAGTGTCAGACATGAGTAAACGGAGACGAAGGAGAAAGGGAGCACAGCTAAGAAAAGAAAGGCAGAACCAGGCGATGACTTCCCTGACACTAACTCCAGCGGCGGGAGGAGCTCAGAGCTGGAACGGCTGGGCCAGCAGGGGCGAAGGCCTCAGTGAAGATGTAGCATGCATCTTCCAGACCTGGCTGCCTGACCCCAAGCTGCTACATGTTAGATCCTCACTGAGAACATGTTAGGCGAATTGCAAACGGTCTCTTCTGAAACTGAAGTGTCTATAATGGTAAAGACATTGCCCCAGGATTTGAGAGCTACAAAGCAAGCTAGCTGCAGGGAACTCCCTCTTCTAACCCCCTCCTCTCTCCCATTCGTGTAGGTTGTAAGTCATTCCTATAAACTGGTGATAAATTAGTTATGAAACTGGTGGTGTGTGGTTGTCTACATCAATAACGAAATAGCAAACAAGCAAAAAATAGTGAAGATCAGAAGAAATACAACCTCAGTCACTTTCTATTAACTGATCGTTCACTCATCCATTTGCTTAAATATTTATTTAATATCTGCCACATGCCAAGAACTGTGCTGCATGCTCAGAGATACACTGTGAATAAAAGACTTCAGTACAAAGCTTGCTGGGAAAACAGACACTACTCAAATACAAGACAAATAAGTCTGTGGCCGTGAATTCTAAGAGCACACGAGGAAACAAACTACGGGCAGCAACAAGGACCAGCTGCTGGGCAGGGGTAGGGGGAAGGGGCCTCTGAGAGCCGCCTAGAGAATCTAAATGTGTCTCGAGGAGAGCTTGCTCAGACTGATAGCTGACATTGTGCCTTACCCCACCATCAACCTTCTCCTTCAGTACTTCTAGAATTCTGTAGAGAATTTGTATTTCTAACAAGTAGGCTTATACTGTTGATGCCACAGCACTAGAAAGCCTACTTGGAGAACCACTGGTCTATAACATAGCCTTAGAGGGAGACAAAGGCAAAAGCTGAAATTGAACAAAGCAGAAGCTAAATGTCCTCACAAATGCTAGGCAATGATAGTCACATCTGTTCTAGACTCAGACTTGCCTAAAGGCAATTATGATCTCTCTCTCTCTCTCTCTCTCTCTCTCTCTCTCTCTCTCTCTCTCTCTCTCTCTCTCTCTCTCTCTCTCACACACACACACACACACACACACACACACACACACACTCTCTCTCTCTCTCTCTCTCTCTCTCTCTCCCTCTCTCTCTCTCTGTGTACATGCATGCATGCATGTGTATATGTATGTATGTGAGTGTGTATGTGCAAGTATGTATATGGATGTATGTGTATGCTGCAGTTGTATATATATGTCTATTCATTGTGGGTATAAACGCACATACATGTGCATCTGAATGCACATGGAACCAGAGGTCAATGTTGGGTGTCTTCCTCAGTTTCTCTGAACTCTTTGAAAAGGAGTCTCTTACTTGAGCTCACCAATTCGCCAAAGCTGCCTATTGAAGGAGGTCCAGGAATCTGCCTATCTCTACTTCTCAATGCTGGAACAACCAATATTTACCACCACACCATCATTTTACCGAGGCAATGGAGATCTGAACTCTGGTCCTCATGCTGTGCACGCTGTGTAGCAAGCATTTCACCAACTGAGCAACTGCCCATCCAAAGATAGCTACTCTCATGTTTCCCAAAGAAGGCCGCCATTACCTGTTTCTAAGTTAAGAACCTCTATGAAATTCAGCCAGGGAATATTAAGAGCCAACACCCAAATCAAACACTATTTCAGTAAATTATTCCTGAGTTAACACAGTATCTCATGCAAAGAACTGGATGTTACAATAGCACATTTAACAGCAAAGATAAAAGAGATTTTTTTTAAAAGGGTGAAAATTGCAGCAGAAATACAGTGTTCTAAAGACTATGACAAGAAGGTCATCTCTGCTGGCAGAGTAGAGGCAAGCACACAATTGCTGTAAGAGGGGCTAACTCACGTGGAAAGGATGTTTTTCTAGCCTAGGGTGGTTTGAATCATCAAGCTGGCTTCCAAAGGAAGATGTCGTTACTAGTAGTTTTCATTTCTGAATAGACAAAAAGCCATAACATTGCTGATAGTTTGATAATTCTTAAAATTTAGACTTCCTCTGTGTTATCTAGAAACTGCTGGGGAGGACATTCCTAAGATGCTATGTCCTGAAATGTGCAATGTCAATGGACTAATTAGGTACCCCACTAGTGGTGGATGGAAGATCACTATAAGAAATGCCCACCAAAGGCCTGGCTCCCTGGTCAGGGCAAACCCCAGATGGCTAATCTTACACAGATTTTTGGCAGAGATACAAGTGTTTTTAAGGTTTGCTGTGCACTGGGGGCTCACTGGACAGTTCTTAAAAGTAACTCTTTTCACCTTTAACAGTATTGTTAACCATACTTAAGTGACAGGAAAATGGGGTCCAGTGATATAAAACAATATGTCCAATGTTAGTTATGCAGGGAATTAGTTGTAGATCCAGCGTATAAAATTGAGGTTTTGGCTATAATAACAGATTTACTTAACTGTACTGTGATTGTGAATGGCAACCTTTACAAGGTGCATTATCACAAAATGATTTCCTGACCTCCGTTGCTTCTCGTAAAGTACTGAATGATAAAGGACTTAAAAAAACAAAACTTAATTATGTCCTAAGACTTTCGAATCTTCTTGAATGCCTGATAAAATTCATGTGTTCTAGAAAACAAGCATACAGATCAATATGTTTGATAAAGCCATTATACATTTATCTCAGAGACAGAATAAGAAGAGCAAGAACCTACATTAAAAAGACCATGTCCCTGGGATGTAGGGGCAGCTAAGTGGTGCCATGCTTGTCTATCATTCCACTGCTGGCAATGGAAAATTAATTAATTGATTGATTAATAAATAATTAGGTGATTAATTAAAAACTTAAAGACATGTCTCTCTAATGGGTCAGCTACATCAATGTAGTTGATATAATGTGTGAGTCTCTCTCATCTATAAAATGAGTAATATAATACCTATGGAATTATATATATATTGCTATTTTTATATTACTATACATATATATATACTTTACACACACATAACATATATAGAGAGAAATGTTTTGGATCATTTTAACATGGAATCTAGCACCTAGCAGATGTTTGATATATACTAGCTTCCTCATTTATTAATTATAACCTTTAAGGGAATATAACACAATTTATGAAATAGGGAAAAAATAAACATTAAGAACCAATAAGCACATGTGAAAATGGCTGCTCTGTTACAGTCTCAAGACAAAAGAAATTAAACCAAGACACCATTGAGCTCTCCAGGAATAAGTCAATCTTGATAATAGAAAAGAAACTAATAATAGAAAAGGAACTCAACATCTAAATAGCCATTTGATGAATTATTTATTTTAAATGCTATGACAAAGGAGTATTTCTTATCCCTTGCTTTTAAGATCAGCAAGTCAAGAGGCAGTAAATTTATCTATAAAGAAATGAAGAGTCCATAGTTAGGGATTTGAAAGTCTTGGGGTCTCTCTCACACCACCTTAATTTAGTCACAATTGCTCACAAGCAGAAACAGACAATACATATGTGGACATGGCTGAATTCTAATACAAGTTTATTTATATGTAGTGAAATGTATATTCCCCATAATTTCCAACAATCAAAAAATATCTTTCATCTGTTGACTTTTTCCAACCATAGAAAAATATTCTCAGCCATTAGGCCTGTTGGGCTATGTACCAGAAGGGCAGTGTGCTTGCTTTGGCTTAGAGGTCAGTTGTAGTTCTCCAGTTCCCAACTGAGAGTAATTCTCATGTGTCTGTGCAAGTACCAGGAAAGACAGCAGCTAAGATTACTTAGAAAACTTGGGAACACCCATCAGTTTACATCAGCAAAAAAGGCTGAATGAGGCAAAGTAATCGTTCATAGTTTGTAAATGAAAACAAATGAAGCAATTTGTTAGCTACTAACATAAAAATATATTCAGTAAACTATTCAATAAAAAAGCAAGTTGGCAACTACTGAATGACAAAGCAAAATAAGTCCTTGTAATAGCCTGGCACTGGAGAAGCTGAAAAGGGATGTGGTAAGTCACTTTGGATCCACCGTTCTGAGATCTCGGGAAACAGCAGAGGGGTCCCTTTGCTTTACCACAGCCAACTTACCAATCAGACACAGACCTGAATGAGGACAGAGCACAGATATAGACTAAAATGAAACAGACACACAGTCATTGAGAGTATTGGGAGACTTGGGGACAGATCCCTGCTGCGTTCTTCACTGGCAATTCAACCATCCTCAGTGATCATGAGGGTGATAAGATATTAGGGAAACAGGAAGTTAAGTCTCATTTCTGAGTGTCCAGAGACTCTGATGGACATTAAGTCATCTAACAAGTTTAGGAAAGAATGTGGTCACAGCAAATACCTTGTCTTGGCTCATTACTTTACACCTGTTAAACGTGATTCACAGTCTTCCCTAATTATCTGGCTAAAATGGATCCCAGAGGTCGGTGAAGTTGACTTCATTTACATGTTTCTCCTTCTACAAGGTCTCAACCAAACATCACCAAAATCCAC
Organism: Peromyscus maniculatus bairdii; assembly: GCF_049852395.1. Taxonomy (NCBI): domain Eukaryota; kingdom Metazoa; phylum Chordata; class Mammalia; order Rodentia; family Cricetidae; genus Peromyscus; species Peromyscus maniculatus. Next base: position 28,772,473 of record NC_134860.1, on the reverse strand, counting down.
TGAGCAATTTATAAACTTCCAGGTGATCAACTCAGAGTTCCAAACCAATGTCTTCTTACATGGGCAGGAAATGGCAAAGATATATGTCTGCTCTATAAATAAAGCTTGTAAAATTTAATTTGTGGGCCACAAAAGGGGGCCTTAATTGCAATGAATATTTAAGAGGCTGCTACCTGTGTGTATTAAACTGGTTTTTACCTTTTGAATTCTTGGATAAAAGATGGAGAGGGGGGGCTAGAGAGATGGCTCAGAGGTTAAGAGCACTGGCTGCTCTTCCAGAGGTCCTGAGTTCAATTCCCAGCACCCACATGGTGGCTCACAACCATCTGTAATGAGATCTGGTGCCCTCTTCTGACATGCAGGCAGAACACTGTATACATAATAAATAAATAAACCTTAAAAAAAAAAAAAAAAAAAAAAAAAAAAAAAAAAGATGGAGAGGGTACTTAGATGACAAATTGACCAACATCCTTGCCCTCTTTCTCCTTAAGGAAAACTGTAGCTAGAGTTTTCCTGCCTTGCCCACAGTCAGGACAGATCTTTGTCACCCACCAGTCCCACAGCTACTCAGACCCAACCAAGTAAACACAGAGACTTATATTGCTTACAAACTGTATGGCCGTGGCAGGCTTCTTGCTAACTGTTCTTATAGCTTAAATTAATCCATTTCCATAAATCCTTGCCACGTGGCTCGTGGCTTACCGGCATCTTCACATGCTTCTTGTCATGGCGGCAGCTGGCAGTGACTCCTTCTGCCTTCCTGTTCTTTTTATTTCTCCTCTCTATTAGTCCTGCCTATACTTCCTGCCTAGCCACTGGCCAATCGGTATTTTATTTATTGACCAATCAGAGTAATTTGACATACAGACCATCCCACAGCAGAAAACAAAATGGTCAAAATAGGAAATCTAAAACTCTTTAAAAAACTTCAGAAATTTTAGTTTAAAAAATATCAAATCTATAAATACATTTCAAATATGTAATATGTAAATAATCACTAGATATATTAATATACTTCAATTGTTTAAAACACATGTTCAATATATTGTTGAATTTTATATATTCAATATCTGTACTCACATACATACATACATACACAACAAAAATCCTACACAGTACAGTAGTAGTGCATAGTTCTTAGTTATTTAAAGTATTGATTCTAAATATTATTGAACTCTTCCTAGAGTTAGTTAATTGAAAGTCAGCAAATTAACCCCCCCTGTTTCTAGTGGCATATTAACTTACAATATATCATGTATAGTCATCCTCAGCAGATTTATAAAATTCTTAATAATCTCATAGTAACAATCCAACTAGATTCTATTCAACTTGTCCCCAGTGAGCAAAATTAATTTTACTTCAACTATAAGGCTGTAAAGGATAATTTTTTTTGTGTGTGTACATGTACACAGATATGAAATATGTATATAACAGATTTGGATGACAGTCCTCTGTAAAAGGCTATGTGTATTTTCAATATATACTGATATGGTTAAACTGCTCAGCAATAAATATGGGTCCCAACATTTCTCTTCATTCTAAGAAGGATTGGATGATATTATGTATTTTTAAGTGGAGCTTATATCAGAGGTGAGAAATTCTACCTGGTTTTACTCAGCCATTATCTGAGATGGATTCTTCCTTTATTGGCTATTTGCAGTTTTCCTTTGCTGTAAGCCACTCATTCATAGTCAATGCCCAATTTCCAGAGGGTTACTCAAGAAACCTTCCTTTATGGAAGCTTCTCTTTTACAGGGACTTAACTACTGGCATTCCATGTAGGATTTACATAGTGATTCACCTGACTTATTGTTGAGGGGATAGCACTTCAAGCCACATGGCCAGTCTGCCTCACACACTTTATATTACCATCATGTCTCATAGCTAGTTTTCTTGTCTGTCCTCCGCCTTCCTGTTATCACAGTTTCCTCCACTAAGAAGTAAAATGTCTCCTCTCCCTTGCCCTTTTTCAAGGAGGAATAAAGCTCGGACTGAAGACTGTTTTGATGAGATGGCTGGAAAAACTGCTTTTCTTCATTGGCGTTTTGAAAATATTGCTTAGGTGTTTGGGGACCCATTTGTTTCTACTGCCTCCATCTATCTTTGCTTTATGGCTGTTGACTTCTGCTGCTCTTACTCTGTATGTGTTCTGCTCCACTTGGACTGTGCAGCTGCCAGTCTGGGTCTGGTTCACTGATTTACTATACCTAACCTCCTCCCCTCTCTGGATCCTGCACCCTGTCTAGAAAAGACACTTCCAGCTCAGAGACATATTCATTTATTGATTGAACAAAGTTTAGTTCAATAAACATTTTAGTCGGAGTGGGCTCGTTTCCAGTGAGCGGATGGTTTCAAATTAGTTCAGATGGAAAGACTCAGGACTTCTATTTTCTCCAACTACGGTTAGATACTGACGCAGATACATTTGTATTGGGGAAAATCATAATGCTAATAAGCATAATTATTACATAAATTATTGCTTTGTTTATGTTATAGTAGTAATTATATTTAAATTATAGATATTATATTTACTATACAGAGCACGATAATAGTAAAATTTCAGAAACCAACTGTAAAAAGTAAACTTTTTACAAAACTTTATTAAAACTTTATTTTTTTTTCTCATTAATACTACTTTACAGTGTTTTTCTACTTAGCATCAAATACTAAAGAAAGTATTAACTGTGAAACAAGATACAGAACATTCTGATAAATTACTTTTCCTGGTGAATTAATAAAATACAACTTGTAGTCTAGGTGGGCATAAAAATTGCCAGCATAGGGCGAGAGTACAGCTCAGAGGTTAAGAGCACTGGCTGGTCTTGTAAAGGGCCTGCATTCATTTTCAAGAGCCCACATTGCAGCTCACAATCATCCATAAGTCCTCTTAGGGAATTTGATGTCCTCCATGGACACCAGGCATGACCAAGGTGCACATACTCACATGCAGGCAAAACACTCATACACAGGAACTTAAATAAATCTTTTTATAAAATGTCAACATAAGGAGAATGAAACTGGTTGGCCACAGCAAGATGTGGGAGATTGGCTGGCAATAAGCAATGGGGGATCCATTTCAGAAGTGAGACTAACAGGATTTGCTAGAGAAATGTGAAACAGCATAAAGGCTTATTTTGACATCTTCAAAGCCAGTACATTTAAAATTTTCTGACCAGTTATCAATGCTGCCCATCAAAATCTCAACCTGGTTATGCAGGCAGATGTGTGGCAGACTTTCTGATCTTACTGTCCAAATATGACTCCAACTTTCAAATGTTTCTTAGTCTTTATATGTCCCTATATCTAAATATTGAGAGTATGGCAATATTCTGAAGATTTATGTGCAGAAGTGGTATGCCATATGTGGAAAGAATAGCCAAGAGATTGACTGGTTAAGTCTCAGAGAATCTACAAATGGATTCACTCTACAGCACCCCTGTATTGTAAGGCACCTGCAGAACTCAGACAAAATGTCTCCATAGCCCCAGCCCAAAGCTTAGAAGCATTTGCATTTCAGAGAAAGTCTGGGGTTTTCAAAGCTCTTCTCGTGGTTTATGGTATTTGGTATATCTGAAACGGTCAAAATTGGACTTTTAGGTATTACATGCTATTTTGTTGTTGATGATGCTTTTGTTGAAGGACAATCAATTGTGATTTGCATAAACTCAAGGGCAACTTTTAAAAGACAGTTGCAGTTAACTAAGATTGAAGCTGGCATGTCTCCCTCATGAGGTATGAAGCATAGCAATGGCTTTCATTTCACAATTGAGCAAAAGGGTAAGTCTGCCAAACAACCTGTCCCTCACACCTTGAATCTTTTCCACAAATAGCAGCTTGGTTGACCATTTCATAGTGAAAAAAAAAATCACAATTCCACATACTAAAACCTTGTCTTGGTTTCCATTAAAAAAGATGGAGACCAAATTCTTTTCCGGGTTTACAACAGTCTTCATATAAGGACTCTCATCCAAGTGGATCCACTTTCCCTTTCTGCTACAAACATTTTGTACTTTTCCTGTTTATTGTCCAAAAATTCAGTATTCTAGTCATATAATCTACCTCTACTCCTGACTTAAAAGCTGTAATACCTTAACTGGAAAGGAGGAGAATGAGATGGCAGGAGCTCTCATTTCCCTACTTGTCCTTCGGAAACATGCAACATCAACTACTGAAGGTTGCATCCATGACTGTAAGAGGGGCTGGCCCAACATGCGCCAGTTCTCTGTGTAGACAGCAAGAAACAGACAAAAGTCAGCACACTGAGGAATCAACAAATCTCAAGGCCCACACTACATTCATAATACAAACCAATGAAGTCCTTTTATCCTTAATTGTACTGTCATTAAAAAAAATAACATTAAAAGTAGCACACTCCAGCCAAAAATATCACATGAGGAGTGGTTCCAAGAACCTTTTCCAACTTCTTTACCCCAAGCACTTAAAAACCGTTAACTCCTTTCAAACTGACATAGCCACACTGGGTGGTTATTAGTTTTATCACCGTTTTGCTGATGAAAAGACTGCTCTCGGGTAGCTTAAGTCACTTACCCAAAGACATATATGCTGACTAGTGCCTCTCAATTTAGCAGTCCAGGAAATGGGTTTTGAAAACACTTAGGGGTTATGAGAACATGAACTATCAGGTACCTCAGAGCTTTTAGATAAAGGCACATAATACTGCTTTCCAATCAGAACAAAAAACTCCAGCATTTTCTCAAGAGTGTGAAAAGCTAAAACTAGGAACACAGGTAGGAGAGCTACAGAGATGGCTCCGCAGCTGAGTGAGTGCTGCTCTCGTGGAGGACCCCAGCTCACTTCCCAGCATCACTGCTAATGCCTTCCAAATGCTTATAACTCCAGCTCCAGTGGATCCAAAGTCTCATCCAACCTCCATGCAACCTGTACTCACATGTGCATACTCACACAGACATGTACACATACACATGATTAAAAGTAAAAAAAAATTGAGACAGGGTTTCTCTGTGTAGCTTTGGAGCCTGTGCTGGAACTCACTCTGTAGACCAGGCTGGCCTCAAACTCACCTCCCGAGTGCTGGGATTAAAGGCGTGCACCACCACCGCCCAGCAAAAGTAAAATATTTTTTAAGAGAAAGGAAAATGCAGATAAGGAACTAGGAGAATATTTTTAAGGTGTAATGCATATTTTTATATAACAGTCCTTTATATGACCTGGTATAAAGAGTATACATAATTACAAATTTTAAATGAAAAAGAAAATTTAAGAACTGGAACTCTATACTGTCCACTCTGGTCACTGTGAAAGTTCTCCATTCTAAAGTCTGGGTTCTGCTCATCTTTTATACTCACATTTATACACATTTGTGCATTTGCTCATGCACACAGGCACCAAATATTTATCCAAATGAAAACTGATATTGGCCCTCTTTGTTGCTGATCCTGTGTAGCTACAGACTCAGAAGGGGATAAGCATCCTGATGCTTTCTACAATGCTCACAGTAAGAAGAACATAGATCAGTCACATTTTACATAGCATTCTGAAGGGCAAAAGAGCTTATCTTAGGGTCTCTATTGCTGTGAAGATACGCCATGACCTCAGCAACTCTTATAAAAGAAAACCTTTAATTGGCTCACAGTTCAGAGGCTCAGTCCATTATCATCACGACAGGAAGCATGGTGGCTGAAGCAAACATGGCGCTGGAGAAGGAGGAGAGTTCTTGTCTGGATCTTCAGGCAGCAGGAAGAGAGTGAGCCAGTGGCCAGGACTGAGTATCTGAGGCCTCAAGGCCCACTCCCAGTGACACACCTCCTCCAACAAAGCCATGCCTCCTAATATTGCTATTCCCTATGAACCCATGGGGGCCATTTTCTTTTTCCCCACCACAGACAGAGCTGTATAATCCATCCTTCTGGGAAGCAACAGGCAAAGAGGTTTATTTCTTTGACTGTAGTGCATCTTCATGACCAAATCAAAAATGATCTATGAGTTCTTGAGTGTTCATCATTAATCAACCTTCCAATTTACAAACAAATCAGAAGTGATTTTAATCTTAGCTTTCCTTTAACTCCTAACTTCACAGTGAGTGTCTCTGCAATAGACACAAGACAAATAAGACACATTTCCAGTCAGCTGCAGGCAGCCAAGTGATAACTTTCACAGCTCTTTTCAACTTGACACGACCCTTTAAAGAGGGAATCTCAACTGAAGAACTATCTCCTTGAGATGGCTTATGGACATGTCAGTGGGGACATTTCCTTAATTAAGTGGGAGGGTCCAGCCCATTGTCATTGACAGTGCTATAAGCCTAGGCAGGTGGTCCTGAGTTGCCTAGGAAAGCTAAGCAAGTCAGGGAGACCTAGCCAGCCAACAGCATTCCTCCATGATGTCTGCTTTTGTTCCTGCCTCCAGGTTCCTTCCTTAAGTGCCTGTCTTGACTTCCTTCCACTTTGAACTGTATCCATGTAAGCCTAATAGGTTTTGGCCAGTGTTTCACCATTACAGAAAACAGACTAGAATGACAACCTTAGCTGAACTTACAGCTACTTGCAAGGCCTTCATAGGCAATTTGTTGTGCTGGCCTGTTTATCATTTTATTACAAGATACTAGAAGCTGGCTACTAAATAAAGAAAATAGATTCGCTTTGTTTCCCTGATTTGGTGTTAAGAAAATTAAGGAGCACAATGCTAACAGCTGCTTAGCTCCTGGTGAGGACTGTCTACTGTGTTACATCACAATGGAAAAGTTGAAGATAGTACACATATGAAACACCATCTGGTTTGGGGGCAACTAACTCCTTCCAGGAGGATTCAACTTATTTCCTAAAACACATTGTATTACTCAAAGGCCTACCATTTCTTACTAACATCATATTGGAGTTCAGATTTCAACTTGAGTCTCAGGAGGAACAAACAGGTACATGATGGAAAACGTGATCACCCACTCAGAGCTATCCACATTGCCCATGTGTTCGAGCTGTGCAGTTATGAGCTGTAGCTGGCTTCAGTAGAGGAACAATTATTTTATTTCATTCATGACAAAGTGGGAGAAAGGGGTGACATTGGTGAAATAATGCCAAGGCCATTGCCAAAGATCTTGCTCTCTAAAACTCAGGACTATCTATGCAAATTCATGGTTCTCTCCTACCTTAGACTTCATCTTTCAGGATTAAAATATAACTCAAGAGGGCATCAGGCAAACACCTCTTCCTTTCCCTTAAGGACTTTGGGGGAAGTGTCTTCATTTACTGTTTTAATTAAGTGAAATCTATTTTATAAAGCAAGAAATTTTCAGGGAGGTCATAGATCTATCGTGATGTTAAAAGTCATAAAAATTATAGTTACAGGCTAAGTAGTTAAGCTAAAATTACACACCACCCCATTAATTTTAAAATCAATAGAGATAAAAGAAATGAGGAGGCAAATGATAGAATTGTAGCTTAAATCAAATCAATACATATTTATTGGCATCTATTACATATAAAATGCCATGAAGTTGAAAAGGCAGTGTGGAATGATGCTGTATCTGTGAGGGGCTTGTAGTCTGGCTGGGGAACTGATATGCAGCGTGCAGAAACTCACGTGTACAGGAAAAATAAGGCAAGGGCATGTCATGTGCTGTTGATGTCCAGAAGAGCTCAGAGGAGACGACAGAGCACAGAGACTCTAAGGAATGGCAGGGCATCTACAGACAGACTTCCTATTTTAAATCTCAACTCTACTGCTTATTTCCCTGACTTCAGACAAGTTCTCAGTGCTCAGTGTAGATAAGGTGGGTCCTAGTTCACTCAGGGATAGAAGAATTAAGTGACTAAAGGCTTGCCAAGTGTTTAACAGTCTGTGTCTGCATGGTAAGTGCCAGATGAATGCTAAATGCATGGATTATGATTGGAAAGGGGGGAAGGTTTCCTGTCTGTGGTTCTGAAGTTCCTCAGAGTCTTAGTAACATTTCAAAAGTAAGGAAAAACATATTTGCTTTTCCCTTTCTGCATTACTATAAACATTGTAAGCTCTCAACTCATAAAAATGAGAAACAATAACAGGGTGTGATAGTAGGAGAGTTATAATTCCAGCATGTGGGAGGTAGAGGCAGAAAGATCAGGAGTTCAAGGCCAGTCTTGGCCACATGATGAGACAGAGGCCTGTCCAGGCTATATGAGTCTCATGTCTCCAAGAAAGCAAAATAAATAAATATTCAAAACCTAAGTGTCCTTGGCCTTGTTAACCTTAACCTGCTATAATTTCATCTCACCCCCATCATGGAGGAACATTATAAGCTTCTTCTATATGTGCATATATTTATAGTTTCACAGCCTTTCATCCCCTGCCAAAGATGGGCTCCAGCCCCTCACTCCCCACCCCCAGTTCTGCCACAAGGACTTAAAATTGCCTCACATTTACACTCACCTAGTTCTCACTAGTTGTCACTGATTAAAACAATAACAGTAGTTCAGCATTTGATGATCATTTCTCCTTTCTAGGCTCCAACATGCTAATTGAAATGTTGACTTCTGGAAGCAAGAGACTTTCCTTTCCCCACACTCATCTTTTGATGTCCAAAGTAAACTGCTAGACTCTCATTGCACCAGGGAGCAGCTTTGTGAGGTAGCATCCAGATCGCTGTTCTTGGTGGATAAAAACTTTCTAATTTCCTCCTCTTGGGTATACAGAAGTCTTTGACATGATGAAATTCAGTCCTGTGATTGCTACTGTATATAACAACAGTAAAGAGATTTTGTAAACAAATTAAGATACACCATTACAGTTCATTTTGTGTGAGTTCAGAGAGTTTAACTTCAGTGAGCCTGACCTAACCAAGGAAGCCCCTTCAAACATACTAGGTAGGTTTTCTCCCTGAAGGGAAAATGTTCCTGCTGACCATTAAAACAGCCAATTTCCAATACTGTTGCCTCAGGGAGAAGCACATAGCAAGGAGCTTAGAGTGAACACAGGCCTACAACCAGCAAGAAAATGAGAGCTTCAGTCCCACAACCACACAGAAATTGGTAGTAACTCTTCCCCAAGCCAATCCTCCGAATGGGTACAAAGCTGCTTGGCTCTTGGGGGTGCTTAGCAGAGACTCCAGGTCAAACTGGCTAGAAGCCAGCCTTGGAAACGTTGAGGTAAGATTCATGTTGTTTACAGGGCCGAGTCTGTGATAGTTTCCTCTTCAGCAACAGGAAGGAAAATAGCTGCCAGCCCATTTCCCTGGAGTTGTCTCCTCTTCTGACTGTCTTCACCCAACAGTAAGGCAGTACGTGTCTCTCCACTCTTTCTTCCCATCTCAGCAGGTTCTATAGTAACTGAGTCTAAGCAAATCACTTCAGTAAACATCTACACGTAGCTATTTCTAGATTCCTGACCTGTCAGTCTGTTCTATTTTTCCTGCTGAGCAAATTGATGTAAATATTATCAAATTCTTCCCAGGATATATACAAGCGCCCACTCACTGCCCTGCCTACCCCTTACTCACGGCCTGAGCTCTTGGCCGGCCTGACAAGATGTCACCTCCTCTCTTACCACTCACAGAACCAGCAATCATCTCTTCTCATGCAATCTGTGTTTGAATAAACACTGTGGTCTTTTACCAACAGATGACATTCAAGACATCTTTTTCATTTCCATTGAAATATGGACCCTGAATATTATTAATCTAGAGCTAATTTATCAAAGATCAATTGCTAAATCTCTATTTACATCAGGTCTTTATCAAAGCAATGAATCTGCACAGTTTCACCAAGTCTAGCAGAATTAAGTTTCAATCTCAGGCCCATTACTTAATTACAGTGACTTAATTTTTTTTCATGTCTCAGGATCATAACTTCCTCATATTATTACTGGAGAAGGTAATATCTACATCATAGAGTTGGCATGAGAGTTTCATAAAAAAATTAATCCAGTAAATTGTTTCAGATCTAACTATGACCTGAAGTGTTAAGAACATGTGGTAGTTTGAATGAGAAATGACCTCATGGGCTCACATTTTTTCAGTACGTGTCCCCAGGTGTTGATGCTGTTTGGGAAGGTTATGGAACCTTCACAAGGTAGAACTTTGCTGAGGAATTAGGTCACTGGGGGTGGCTTTGAGGTTTCATAACCTGTCTCTGATTTCTGTCACCCACCACCCCCACCGTTTCCTGCCTGTGGGTGAAAGTGTGTTTGACCGCCAGCTTCCACTCCTGCTTTCTCTGACAGCTGCCAGGCCGCCCCTGCCCTGATAGACACTCTCTCTCCCTCTAGAACTGTCATTCAAACCCGACCCTTCTTTCTTCAGTTGTTTTTGTCGAGCTATTTTATCACAGCAACAGAAAAGTAACTAAGCAGAACTGGCCTGGTGTCCCTGTCAAAAAGGTGCACAAACTCAGCACCTCTTCTCAGATCACAATGACTTAGAGACCATTAACCATGCTGCCTGCTTACACTGTCCACTCACGGCCAAACCACAATCAACACTGACAGGGAAATCAGAAGATTAAAATGGAAACTTGGGAACAGACAAGAAAAGAAGAAAGAAAAGCAGGGGGTGATTACAAAGCGTGCTTCATCTTAACTACAGTCAAGATGAAGCAAAAGTGTCCCATGTGCTGAGCTCAGTTTTTAATGAGCAAGTCCTCTTGGGACACATGTGCCACACAGAGTTCAGCTCTGCTTCTGGCATAGTTACACTTTCCTATGGGTGTATCGTTCATCTCATCACACGCCACCCAAAGAACTATCCAGTATGAATGGGATTCCTTTGTAACAAAGAGAAGGATAAAATAATTGGACATGCTTGACAACTTGCATTGAGCCCACTTGCCCCAAAGCTGTAAATAGCTGAAAACCTAATGTTTACCGAATGCACCTGGAACCTTGTCTATGGGAAGGTTTCAAACCAGCCACCACCAAAGGGGTGAAAGCACTGAGACCCAGTGACAGTGTCTCTTGGGAGATTTAGTAGACCATGACTTTCAGTGGTAGCATGACATAATTGTATTTCCTGCCAAACATTTACAAAAACTCAGATATATTTTATTAAAAATCAAATAGAAGGAATCAAAAATCTTATAAATATATTCTATTAAGTGAATTAAAAGATCTTCTTTGCATTATTCCAATCATTATTGCCAGGGAAGTCAGAAACATCCTAAATATGTTCCTGTAGGGAATCATTTGAAGACTATATTGGGAGACGTGATGTTGCTGAGTATTTAGATCAATCCCAAAGAAATGCATGCATCAAACTAAGGAGATGGTTTGGGATAAGAGCTCTTGCTAAACAACCATGAGAAACCAAGTTCCAGTTCCCAGAATTCACATAAAAGCCAGATCAGCATGTGAGTGCCCACTCTTCCTAAAGGGAGAGGGAAATGGAGGTAGGAGGATCCCAGAAGTTCTTGGGCTGCATAGCCTGGAGTATGTACAGAAAAGAGACCCTGCCAAAGAAGCACTGGCACCTGAAGGTGTCTTATGACCTGTATTATATATGTTTCTATACAAGGAGAGAGAGAGGGGGGAGGGAGAAGATTCATAAAGGAGACAGGGGTTAGGAGAAGCTTTGTGTCTAAGTCCAACAACTTCAGACCCAAGAGAAGAAACACAAGGCATGAAGGCTCCAGGTGGTCCTTCTGAGGCCCAGAGGCCCAATGACTATCTCTGGTCATTGTCCTAAGCAGGCTTTGCCCTAGAGAATCCACAGACGGTGAAAGCTCCAGCCTGATGAGGCACAGAGAGCAGTAGAAGGAGTCAAGCCAAGTAGACAAGTTACCAGCTAATACAAACTGCTTGTGTGATTTTCACACGTGTGTTGGTTTTGTCTCCACAGCAACGACTGAGAAAAGTATCACTGTAGCAATAGAAGAGCAGGCTCCAAGTGCAGTGGTACGCAGTGAGTTGTCCAATGGGATTGGGACACTAGACACTGGCCTTGGTCATGCCAGACTCCGGAGCCTAGCGTATAACCTGCATGGAGCTTGAGTGGAGTGTTGCATGCCTGTTGTCAGATGACATTTCCCACTGTCTCCACTTGCTCCTCTGGGAACCCTAATGGCTTTGAGAAGAACATGATCCAAGCAACCGTGAAGCCACCATGCTGCACAGCACAGTGAAAACTGTGAGTTCAAGCCACTGCCCTTGCTTGGAGACTCACAATAGAAAAAAGAGCCGCCAGCTATTCCTCAGAGCTAGAAGGGCCACTGAGATCACTATGCATGAGCAGCTGAAGGAGCACCCAGTTAAGTCTCTAGAAATGATCTTTTCTTTAGCTGCCACCTATTAGCACCTTCACTGCAGCTAAAACTTAACCATTTTCTGATCAAACACTAGTTGTGTTATTTCTCACAAAAGGAAACCCATTTCTTACCTCCTCACCTCTAAGCACAGTGCACATTGTATTTAATGTGTCTCACTTCTAAGTAAACGAGATCCTACATAGCTCCTCCTCTTTACTATGCTTTGTTTGTAGAGAGCTGTGCTCTATACTCACTGTGAACTATCTTTTTCCACTGTATTTTTGTTTTTGTTTCATTTTACAAACCACATTAGCTAAAACATATTATATTTAATTCTCTTCCACCATTGTATTTTGAGCAGCATAAGTTCTTCTCTGTTTTTCTGCAAATCTCATCCAGTATTTGTTTCTGCTTCCTGTACTTATCTCCATCAAGTGCAGATAAGAGTCATGCTCTGACGGTGCCAAGCTTTTACTGAGCATTGTGGGATTACATTTATAAAAGGCTTTTGATGCACTTGACCAATCAAAGAGCTCTTTGTACTACTTCCAAATTTTTCAGCCCCTCACACGAAGCCAGTAGTTAAGAGAGCTGTCAGATTCATGGCTGCAATAGTTTTCAATTACTCTAAAGCAGAACCTGTTTTCTTTCTAAACCTCCTGGCCTTCATGACTTGCTCTGATCTAATACTGTGATTAAGAAATAACTTATCAACATTACACTACCCCTCAGTCCAGCACTCCTGTGTCATAACATTCATTTATGGTGTTAGCCTGACAATTTTGTATTTAAAGATTTTCCTTTGTTGTTGTTACTATTGTTATGATTGATTTCGGGGTTTTGAGACAGGTTTTCACAAAATCCACATTGACTTTACTCTGAAATTAGGTATGACCTTGAACATCTGATCCTCCCTCCCTGTGGGTATTACAAATATGTGACACTATGCCTGATTTACTTGGTACTGTGGATCAATCTTAGAACATTTTGAAGACTAGACAACTGATCGACCACCCAAGCTACAGCCCAGCACCAGGAACAGCATTTGTAACAGGAATAAAATCAATGTGTGGCTGAACTGCCAACATGCCCTTGAATTTTGTCACCAACATCATACCAACTACAGTCCCCTGTGTTTCCTGATGTGTTTTAAAGATATGTTTTTGTATTCTTCTCATTGATAATAAGATTAAGAGGGGTCAGAGAACTTGCTGAAAGAACTGTCAAAAAATTCGCTGACTGATTCATCATCCTTTGTTGTATTTTACTGAGATATAAACACAACATGAGATCTACCTTCTGAAAATGGTAAGTGCACAGCATAGTACTGTCAAATGTAGATAAAGGGCTGCACAGCTGGTCTCCAGAATATTCGTCCTACATCCCAGACACATGACACTTGCTGCACAGCACCTCACTGTCCCCGCCCCCCACAAGCTCCTGACAACCATGCTTTTATTGTTCCCAGGAGCTAGACTCTCTTAGACGCCTCATGCAATTGGAATCACACAGACCTCACCTTCTGTAACTGCCTAACTTTGTTTAATGGTGTGCCTTTAGGCTCCTCCAAGCCATTGTCTCTCCTGGCTGAATCCTGTCTTTCTTGAGGTTGAAAAGACTCTATTGTATGTGTAAACCATGCTGTCTTCATTAGATTACCCATGGGTGAACATCTAGGTTATCATATGTTTTAGCTATACTGACCACAGCTGTAATGGACAGGGTACTGCTAACATCTCTTTTAAAGCTTGGTTTTAATTCTTCAGGTAGATACTCAGAAATGGGGTTTCTGGGTCACAAAGTGATTATACTTCCATTTCTTAGGAAGCTCCAGGCTGTTGTCCAGAGGGGCAGCAGCACTGACTCCTGCCGGTGTTGCACACCCCTGCCAGCTTTCCTGACTCTTCACCAGCACCTGTTTTCTTCCTTTCAAACAACCACAACTCTTCTTTTGAGATTATAATTACACTTCTCCTTCCCTTTCCTCCCTCTAAACCTCCAGTATACCCCCCTGACTCTTCTTAAATTCTCAGCCTCGTCTTTCATTGACTTACCGCATATGCATATATGTGTATGCATGTATATTCCTAATTATAACCTGCTCTTTCTGTACAGCGTGTGTTTTCAGGGCTGACCACTGGGCACTAGACAATTGATGTGCCCTTTCTGAGGAAGACCACCTCTCCCACTCCCAGCCTTCCTCAGTTGCCTGCAGTTCTTTGTGTATGGTTGAGGCCTCATGAGCTTTCCCATATGTCCACCGGTGTCGTCCCTGTTCAGCTCATGGTTGGCAGTCATATTGTCACACTTTATGGGTATAGCCTCTCATATCACCAGGAGATACTATTTCATAGAAAACTCCCTGATCCTCTGGCTTTTACAATCTTTCCATCCCCTCTTCCACAATGTTTTCTGAGTCTTATGTGAGTGTTTTATAGATGTATCCATTGGGACTAAATGTGTGTGTGTGTGTGTATGATGTCACTGTGATTTTTCATCCACAGTCTGAATGATCAGTGGTACTGACCATCCTGTCATTTCACATGCCTGTTAGCCACTTACATTCTTTTAAAAGTTCTACTCCTGTCACTTGCTCGTTTTTAAAAATCAGATTATTTGGGTCAGTGTTCAGAATTTGGTTCTTGCTTACATATTCTGATAGGGTTTATATATTAAACCTTCATCAGACATATAGTTTAGAAATGTGCTCTCTTTCTCTATAGGTTACTATTCTTTGACAGTTCCTTGGCTGTGTACAACTATGCTGGTTTGGTATGGCTTCATTGGTCTGCTTCTGCTTTTGTCTCTTATGTCATATCTAAGAAAAAATTGCATGAGCTCATATCATGAATACTTTCCCATATGCTTTGTTCTAGAAGGTCTATATATTCTAGCCTGGCAATTTTTAGTCCCATGTGAGGTATTTATTATGTGTGGTATAAATGACATTAGACCCCCCCAAACCATTCTCAACCAACTGCTATAACAGTATCTGATGGCAACTGTCCATCTCATCTGTACCCCCCCCCCCAACTTCCTCAACATCAGCATCATCCTTTGGGAATCTGTCACAGTTGTTTCCCACTGTCCACCTCTCAGCACTTGAAGAATAAATGTCTGCTGTGGGATGTACTGTATGTTGTGAATATATGTTGCTATAATTGATTGATAAATAAAACACTGATTGGCCAATAGCCAGGCAGAAAGTATAGGATAGGTGGGACAAACAGAGAAGAGAGGCTGGAAGGTGAAAGCTGGAGGAGACATCAGCTGCCGTCCAGGTAGCAGCATGTAAAGGCAGCAGGTAAAGCCACGGAACACATGGAGACATATAGATTAACAGAAATGGGCTGAGTATAAGAGTAAGAGCTAGACAATGGTAGGTCTGAGCTAATGGCCGAGCAGTTTAAATAATATAAGTGTCTGTATGTTTATTTTATAAGTGGGCTACGGGACTGATGGGGCTTGGCGGGACCCAGAGAGAAAAACTCTAGCTACAAATGTCTTCTTCCAAATTCATATTGACAGCAACATTTCAAAGTGATTCTATATGCTTTATAGTCATTTTGAAAGAATTGGTGAGTTAAATACACAGCAGGAATCAGCATCCAGGATTGGGTCACTCTCTTTTCTTTTTTTTAAAATTTTATTTATTTTTTATTTTATTAAATTTTCTATTCATTTTACATACCAACCACAGATACTCCTCTCCACCCTACTCCTACTCTCTCATGGGGAGTCAACAGAGCCTGGTACATTCAGTTGAGGCAGGTCTAAGCCCTTCCTCCCTGTACCAAGGCTGCACAAGGTATCCTACCATATGCACAAAAAGCTGGCTTATGCACCAGTGGTGAATCCTGATCCCACTGACTGGGGGCCCCCTAAACAGTTCAAACTAAACAACTGTCTCTCCTATCCAGAGGGCTTAGTCCAGTACCATGGGGGCTCCACATCTATTGGTCCACAATTCATGCATTTCCACTAGTTTGGCTGGGTATCTCTGTACATTTTCCCATCATGATCTCGATGTCCCTTGCTCATAGAATCCCTCTTCTCTCTCATTGATAGGACTCCTGGAGCTCAGCCTGGCACCTGGCCATGGATCTCTGCATCTGCTTCCATCAGTCACTGGTTGAAGGCTCTATGATAACAATTAGGGTATTCACCCATGTGATCACCAGAGTAGGCCAGCTCAGGCACCCTCTCGACTATTGCCAGTAGTCTAAGGTGGGGTCATCCTTGTGGGTCACTCTCTTCTCAGTGTGTCTTCTTTCTTACCTTGGTACTTCTGGGATAAGTTCAATGTTTCCATCCGTTTGCCACAACAGAGGAGAGTGGCCACACTTAAAGCCTCCCCCAAGGACAGCAGGAATGCAGCTGCTGCTTCCCTGCTGCTTACGGCATTGCCTCCTATGCTTTCCCTTGCCTCCACGTTAGCCTCTAATAACAAATCACACTGTCATTTTGCTAATGCCTTGACAGACCTACACTAGCGTTGCTCTGGATAAACACTTTCTTCCCAAAGAACTACCAGAAAGAATAATTTCCCTTTAATTTACTCCCATGTTTTACCTGTTAATTATTTTTGAAACATTTTACAGTATATTGTGTGGTCCTATTAAACAGAAATTCTCTCTTTAATTCTGTACCACTGCTGCCCACCCTCCAATAATCATTTTTACACTTTAAATTGTCAGTTCTGAAATGGCACTTTACTAACTGTAATAGTCATAGTTAAACTCAGGGAAGGAGGTATCATTTGCAACAATTTTTTCTCATCTGAAACATGTATCAATGTATCAGCGCTCTTTGTTCTTTTTTTTTATTTTTTTAGTTTAATTTACCTCCAAACAAACAAATCTGAGATTAAAATACAAAGTCTCCTTTGCTTTACAGTCTTTGCAATGAAGCAGGTAATTTGTACCATGCATGATGGAACTGTACTGACTGGGCAGAATCAATGGTAAAGAAGGAAAACAGTAATCCATCAAAGGACCACAGCCTATCAATCAGTCAGCAGCAAAATGACTGTGTTGCCCAGCGGCCAGCCATCATCACACACACTTTCCTCTGTGACTTCTACACCACACACACTGCTACTGAAATGCAGGCTGTCCTACCTGAGCCTTCAGCCAAAGGCCTGGGGGAAGGAACTGCAAAACCATAAACTCCCAGCCCCTTAAAAACCTTCATAATGGATAAAATATGCAAATACAGTCACCAGCATTCCCAGGGAGGTTAACTTGTAAACGACTGAGTGTTATTGAAGCTGACTTTCAAATGAAAAATTTAGATAAGATAGCAAAGCTATTTTTCACAGCCTTCCTGATGTGGTTCTGGAGTTGATGTAGTAGTGAGAAATTATATACTTCATGATGCAATAAAAATGTTTGGTTTTTTTTCCTCACCAACTTGGTTTATGAGGAATGATGCACATGCCTGCTTAAATATTGAGCAAATATCATCTACACAGGGGCAAAACCCAGGGATGTAAGACTCCCAGGGCTCAGGAAAGACTAGGTCTCCTTCTGGTGCCCTTGCAAAACAGAGTTCAATGCCACACTGAGTTACTTTTACTCAAGACTTTCTCACTAGCATATACTATGTGACTACTAGAGATACTTTAGATATTATCTTGAGCTCTTGAGGCATTGAAATGGAGAAGAGAGACCCCAGACTCTGCACTCAGGCAGTTTATATTGTAATCAACACTTTGTGCATTTGGAAAGATCAAAGTCGGAAGATACATATTTTTGTTTCTGAAGGATTTGACACTGAAATTAACTCAGTTCAAATTAATTTCATTTTCCTTTGAGATTCAGCACAGATTTATTGAAATTTTGCCATGTAACAACTGAAGTGAGAAGATCATATACCTTAAGAACCTATCAATGATGGTCTCAATCAATAGCTGGCATCAATAAATCTTAAGTCTATGAACAGACTTGCTGGAGCCAAGCAAGTGTTTTTATACAGATAATGATGTCAGTTAGGCAGAGAAAAGGGGCAGATCCTAGTAGAAAGGAAGTGATTATGTAACATATGCAAATTGTAAATAAGTAATTTGTGTCATTACAGAATTCTGTATGTTCTTAGGAAGCCTTTCTGCCAGCCACTTAGAGAAAAATGGAAAGTGCTAATAGCTCATTCATCCAAAACTTACTGATGCTTTGTGGTGGGCCCACCGTATTGACTGTGTCTCAGACACTGTTCTGGATGACATATGCCAACTCATCTAATCAGGAGCAGATTTTCAGGTCAGATATTTCCTTTATCCTCATTTCACAAATGAAGTGAACAGCATGTAGGCAGGTCATGTGACAACTAAATAATCCAACACCAGAGAAGGCTCTGCTGTTCTGCCAAACTTGTAGTCTTAACTACTCCATTTTACTGTTTTCAGATTGGTTGCTTAATACATAGGTTTGTCAGCATTCTAGTATTTTTGACTAGATAAGGTCTTTAGACAGTACAACTGAATAAACAAACTTCAAAAGTCCATCTGTCTTCCGAGATGGGATGGCTAGTTAGAGGGAAATATGAAATTGGAGTGGGTCCTATCACAGGGGTGAAGCTACATTCCACAGCCACAGCTGTAATAATAGTTAACACCATTGAGTTCTTAAGTAACTGCAAGCATTATAGGTAAGTCAATGCCACTTAGTGCCACCACTTGATGAATTGGGTCCTGTCACCCACATATCATAGGTATACAACTATTGATCAGAGAGGAAATTTCTGCCAAAGGTTCATAGTTAACAGAGAACAGGGCAAGGACCTGAACCCAGATTTGTACAGATTTGAACTGTTACTCTATTCTACCAATTTTCCCAACTTACCAAACTTTTTTAAAAAGGAAGAAAGAAATACTTCTTAGTTTCTCTATGACCCTTCTCTGACCCATACCAGCCTAAAATGATACCTTCATTTTCTCACCTCTGGGCAAAGCTTTGAGACTCCAATGTTATCAAGCTGATTCTGTGGATGAATGCTCCAAAGAGACTGAGGAGAATATCTTTCATTCTCCTAGTCCTTCCAGGATCCAGATGTTCACAGAACCAAAGCAAGGTGGCCAGGACGAAGTCACAGGATGGGAAATCTAACAGGGGATGAGCATGCATCATTCTTCAGCCTCCCTGCCCACTGTGCTCTCCTACCTCCCTTAGGCACTCTCAGCCCTGCTTCACATCCACAGCCCCACAGTGGCCTGCTCTTAGTGACAGCTTGCGACTTCTGCACTGGCAAAAGACTGACACAAAATTGAGACTTCTATCTATTAGCCAAGTGAATACTCCTGGAGTAAACAAGATCTAAGTGTCTATGAAAGATGCTGAAGGACAACAAGTTTCCCTTGCTCACCTCCTCCTCTCACTCAAGTCAAGTATTCAGTCAAGAGCAAATGTCCATTGCCCATCTCTACTTGGAAGATATATATATATATATATATATATATATATATCCCTTATTATATATGTACATGTTCTTATATATTAATGTAATATATTATTAATATAATATTCATATGTAATATATATTAAGTATATATATTCTTCTTCCTTATTACTAATTTAGCTTCTTAGAGAATTTAGGTATTTTGAATTAAGCATATGGCAAATTACAATATTGTTTTAAGCAATAAAAGTAAAGGCCACATAAATTGTTAATTATGTATGAAGTCCTGTGCTAGAATCTGACCTATATTATGGGCTGACTATCTCAAGAACCCTACAAGCAATTTTATTGCTATCTCTTATAAAGAAGCTCAATCCATAGTCACCGGGAACATTTGTTTATTTAAATCAAATTCCAAACCCAAACTATGCAGCCCAAAGATTCTCTAATGTAACCCAACAAAATATTTTTAGATCTAAAGTAATTTTTCTCATGACTTTGTAGCTATTTTTTATGTTTAATACAGAACATAAATCTCTAAAAATGGTTTTATGGTATTTCATCAAAACAGGATCTCTCACACAAATGCTCTTGTGTCCTGGCTCCTCCAAGTACACAGCTTGGGATCACAGACCAAGTGCAGTATCATAGGGTGAACGCAACATAAAGAATCAAGATTTCTTCTGTCCATCCCAATATGATTCTAAAATTATAAGCAAATACAGCAAGAATAATGTTTCATGACTGACTTGTTCCATGATCATAAAGTTTCATGAACCATAGGAGTTACTTAAAATGCTCTTATCTGCTTAACAATAAATATAGTCTTTCTTTAAGTATTTTGGGGTAGGAGAGGGAGCCTCTATTCCTTGCACAATAAAGCATCTCTGAAGAATTATTTTAAAATAGGCTGGAGAAAACAATGGAATTGTTAGAACAATTTATCATCTCAAACTTCATTTTAACTGTTTCTTTTTCATTTGTTTACCTTACAGAATAGAGAGGAGAAAAAAATCATTCACCTGCACAGAACACAACACACAGGCACACTTTAAAACAGCCGCACACAATCTGGTTAAAAGATGGGATAGTTTTTGTCTTAGAAAAGCCTTTGTTGCAAATCTTAAGCCAGAAAGTTCATTGTTTGAAGACTGTATATAGATAAAGTACTTTTTTTTTTGAGAACTTCATTTTTTGATGCACACAGTGATGTCTTTAAAAGCTTGACCTTCTATCCACCTCCCCATTGTCCTTCTGAAAGTTGAGCTTTCCACCTCCACCTCCCTCAACACCAGTGGTTCTCAACTTTCCTAATCCTGCAACCCTTTAACAGGGTAATTCATGCTGTGGCAACCCCCAACCATAAAATTATTTTAATTGCCACTTCCTAATTGTAATTTTGCCATTGTTATGAATAACATTGTAAATATCTGATATGCAGGCTGGTCTTTGGTGATTGCTGTTAAAGGGGTCATGAGGTTGAGAATCACTGCTCTACATTATCTATCATCTTGGGCCATTTGTCCTCACAGTCACAATTCACAGGGCATGAATCCCTCTTTTTCAAGGAGACACGTTCTGCCCAGTTGCTTCATTGCACAGCTAAGGCACCATCACTTTCCTAATTAGAACACAGACTTTAACATAGGATCACAAATATCTGCTGTAATGAAGAGTCAGGTGGGGCCTCAGAAAAGATAACACATTTCCAGTGTTATCTTGGAAAGCTTTGCCCTCCCATTCAAGACATGAAATGTGGTTTTTAGGCTGAGATTACAGAGTCCTAGGAAGTAACAATGTACTGTTTTCCTGTACCACAGCCCTGCCACATGTGCACTTTAGTGATCCTGGCCCTACCTGGTCATTCCACATGGTCTAAACTGAGTAATATAGAGAAGTGCTATCAATGACTCATGTGAACTTATCATTTGAGAATCTTTTGAGAGCCCCATCTATAGACTCAGATTCTCTAGGACAGGGTAAGACTCATTAATGTGCACCTACAACAAGTTCAGAAGTGAGCTACGTGTGCAACTGAGGACAAGACTGACTGACTTCAGTCTCTGATTCCAAAGCCCTCAGGGCAGTGTTCCTTTATTAGCCCATCTCCCAGCTTTGAGAAACTCTTAGAAGGCACTTCCTAGCAAGGGTTGATTTGAAGAAACCACACTGCCTAAATGACAGGACAAAGTAGAACTTGATGTAAAGGCTCCTCGCTTGAGCTGATAACAAGCCAACTCTGGTTCTGACCCATCTCATTCCCAAGCCTTCATGATCCAAGAGAGCTGTGAGCAATCTGTATCAAAAGAAAGCCACTCATGGGGCCAACTGTAATTCTGCTTAAGCTTGTCTGAACTTGCTTTTTCTTTTTAATCAATCACGCCCCCCATAGTCCCTGAAGATTTCTTCTCTTTCAAAAAACTCACTCAAACCCCAAAATGTATGTGATTTCACTAGCAAAACTAGCAACCTTTAAAGCAAAAAGCCCAAGTATTTCTGTTCTTAATACAGTCCTTTATTGTCTTTCCTCTTACCCATTTTCCTATGCAAAACCAAAAAACAACAAAAAAAAGTAAAATATTAACATCTCCTTAAAACTTAATGAATTGTAAAGTCACCCAAAAGCCACATTGCTAGTACCATATTAATGCATTTAATTTGTGCATCCATTTGCTGCCATTAGAAGGCCAAACACCTAAACAACCCCAAAGCAAGCAGCAACAATAGGCAGGGAAACAGCAGTTACAACACGAAATGTCTACAGTACAAGTAAGGTGTAGTTTAAGTCAGAAAATGAGGGCTGAGGTGGAGAGAGCAGTAGGACTTCAGAGGTCTAGCCTGATCTAAAAAGAGGCCAAACTTCAATTGTATTCACACTAATGGGATCATATTTAGGGTTGTTTCTGTTTTCTGTTTTTAAGTCTTGGTTTTCTTTTATATGAGCACAAATGCTATATGTGAAATGTATATTCTGTTTGCTGGGGGTGGTGGTAAACACTTTTAAATTCAACAGAAGCTGGTGGATCTCTGAGTTCAAGATTAGCTGGGTCTACATAAAGGGTTCTAGGCCAGTTAGGACTCTATATTGAGAACCTGTCTCTAATGAATAAATAAGTAAAATTATACTCTAAAAAGGATTTACCACTAAAGATCACACCTGTCTTTGGAAGAGTCTGAGATGCGTAACTTATCTTTATCCAATTCAAGAATGAGAAGCTCTAAGCCTTTGGAAGGATTCAGGCTCCCTCTGGGCTGTCTGAACACCTTCAGTGTAGGCCAGTTGTGTTGACAAGTATCCTTTGTCCTTTATGGATGCTTAACTTCAATTACTGTTCCCCTGGGTACTGGAGAGTGTAGTCAGAAAGTTTCTCCTGTCAGCCAGCTACCCCACCCCTGCTTTGCTTATATTAATTATAACTGTTTGGCCATTAACTCAGGCTTATTATTGACTAGCTCTTACATTTAAATTAACCCATAATTCTTATCGATGTTTAGCCATGTGGTTTAGTACCTTTCCTCAGAAATTCTCATCTTGCTACCTCTGCATCTGACTGGCAACCCCTGACTCAACCCTTCCTCTTTCTCGAATTCTTTCTCTGCTCACCCCACCTATACATCCTGCCTGTTACTGGCCAATCAGCATTTTATTAAACCAGTGTACAAAAGCATTATCCTACAGCAGGAGAGGTTATCAGAAACTGTTCTGCTTTTCTGTGACTTTTTCTTAGCCTCACTCACAAGAAGTCACAAAAATTAAGCAAATCTGTGCTTCAAGCTGCAAGGGTAAAGTTAACATCCCAGGGTCTATCTTTTCCCTGAGCTGTTAATCCCTCTGAATCTTGGCTGCTTTCCTGCCCTGCCTGTCTCTTCTACTTTGAGAGACTATTCTTCTGCCTTCTACTTATGCCTGGCTTCCCAGCTGCTCATCCAAGCTCCAAGCTCATATGCTTTGTGTAGGTAGAAGCAGTGTGAAGAAACATGGCTTGCTGCTCCCGTTTCAGTGAGTCATTCTTTTCTGGAAGACTTTTAGATTCCAAAGGAAGTATACTTCCCTTTTGTCAACATTGGGCCTTTCAGTGTTTAAAGAAGTGCTGTTGTCACAAATTACTCCAATTGCACCAAAGCAGAAGTCCCTAGACAGATTTAATTGTCATGTAACCATTTCTCCAATAAATAAGGTTTTCAATCTAGAATTTCAGAAGCAAAATCAATTTTAAATAATTAATTTACAGAAACCACATAGGAATCATTTTTGGTAAGACTGACTGAATATGTGATAATATATATCTATTCAATCCAGTAAACATAGGACACCAACTAGTTCTTCAGGTTCAGTGATCTCTTTTGAGATAGGTATCTGAGGCAATTTTTTGCAATTTGTCAACAGTCATAGAAGAAATCTAAAATAACCACAAATCGGTGTTATTATTCGGAGTTCTTGAAAAGCATTTGATACATATTTGATAATAAATGGACACAAGGCAGAGAAATCATTTCATCTAACACAGCAATAAAACAGCAGTAAGCCACCCCACCCTGTGCTCATCAGAGAGCAAGATGAGAAGGATGCTGGTAGAATATCACTCCATAGCTACCAGCATCAGTGCGGCCCAAAGGAAAGAGACAGACAGTTAAATGGGAGCATCATTTCAGCACAACTTAGTATCCTAGACGAAGATCTATGTAGAGGGATGGAGAAAGAGTAAGCTGTCCCTTCAACCTGGGACTTCCAAAATACCTAAAATTTCACCCTCAGAAGAAAATAAAAGAGTGATAAGAAAGATAAATTTTGATCATAAAAATCTTAATGCCTCTTTCTGAATATTGCTCAGCTAGTATATCTGATCTAAGGTAGGAAGAGTTGTCCACCATTCAGACAGCTTGAGAACACAGCAGAGGACTTGAGAAAGGATTGTTTATAGAGCCTGCTGATGTGAGTTTTCTAGGACTGCAATCAACCACAGTAGCATGTTCTTGTTGGGAAGGTTCTATGCTCATCCTTAGCATGTCTATCCACCATTGTGTTAGCATTACAAAAAGAAAAAGAAAACAAAAACACACCTCCCAGGCATTCTCTATAGAAATGACATCAGAAAACGAAGTCTAAGAAATTGCTTGATTTTCCACATTTTTAAGAATTTTAAGATTGAGTCACTGAAAACACAAAACAATGACTTTTGCATGGTATAGTGTAACAAATTGTATTAACTGAGGAGAAAAGACAGCACTTCCTAGATGTACAAAGCACCATGCCAAAGATATTACAGAAAGTGTGTCAATCTTCACAAGTCATGAGGTTGTGAAGTTTTTATGAATGAGAAAAATGAAGCTCAGAGTAGTTTAGGAATCTACTCAAGGTTAGGCAAGTAGTTGAGAGTTGATTTGAAACTTGGTCCCTGGATGCTCTATCAAAAGCTGTTAGCCACATGACTTCATGGGCCTCTTGGACTACATTGATCATTTTAATGTCTACCTGCATATTCCCCACACTTTACTAATGTAACTATGGATTATGGATATGTGCCTTTCCTAACTGCTCATAAAGTATGAGCTAGATATAAAATTAATGACATCCTGGGGGCTGTGATTCTTCCCTAGAATATCTTACAAATAATGTGGTTTATGAAATCTTTATATCTAGTTGAAATGGTGTTTACTAAGTTCTGACACACACACACACACACACACACAAACACAAACACACACACCCTTTTGTGTTGGTATTGCACACTGTCAGTACAAGGTGCTACAGGCCTAAGAAGCTTCCATACCAAGTGCCCCTTCCCTCAATATAATTCCCTAGCTCTGGCAAATGAAGTGCCTGGTCCGATTTCCTTTCCCACAGTGCTGAGCCTCCATGAAGGTACATTAGATGAGAAAGCTTCAGATCTTACTAGGAGTCTGGCTCAATCCATGTTGCTGCTGCTGTGTGTCAGTGTGTAGAACATGAGTTTCAGAAGAGGCACAAAATTGTGTTTATCACCTAGAAATGTCCCATTGCAGCTAGTAGGGATGCATTCCTTTAATGCCAGAACCCAGGAAGAGGGAGTCCAAGAATAGCTAGGACAACATGGCTACACTGTGAGAAGGTATCTCAAAAACATCCAAATAAAAGAAATATAAAAAAAGAAACTTCACACTGCAAACCTGCATTTCAGTGAACATTTAGAAAGTATAGAGAAATGAATAATCTATCCTCTGGGAAAAATTATGCTGTGAGCCTTGGTCTTCCCCAGTAGCAACCTTATGATGGTGGTACATGTAAAAGCATTTTAGTGATTCTTCAGTTATAAGAAGAATGTGAATAGAGAGAGATGGTTAAAAAATACATACAACACACACACACACACACACACACACACACACACACACACACACACACACACACCATCTATGCCCCAAGAGCAATGCAGGGCATATTTTTCAGATACCAAGGCATGCATACAGGTGACAAAGAAGAAAACAACAGATGAATTCCACCCTGGAGGAAATTAGGTATGGACGAGATAGTGGGTTTCTAGAGTGATGAGAAGAGGATAGAGCAGTTGATCAGCAGGATAGAAAGGAACAAGAGAGCTCAGGAAGAATAAAGTGGCTCCTGTAATACTCCCGTGATTCATCAGTGTTGAAATGAAGCAACGAGAGGCAATGACTCGTGTCATAGCAGAAGATCATGTGGCAAAAGAGCCAAGAAACCAGAAACATCAAGGAAAGACTGCCTGAACTCAAGCAGGAGCGTCTTGCTAAGAAGGCAGTGAAAGTGCACCTTTAATATCATTGTTACCAGAAACTTTGGGGTGTACCCTGTTGAGCACCATAAGTTAGCATGGAAATCTCAGTCCCTCTTGGGGTTCTTAGTGCCACTAATAAAGATTTTAAGAATGGACTCAGAAGGAAACTCAAGGACTATTTTATTAGCATTACAGAGATGAACTATGGGGCAGGCAAGCTGTAAATCTCTACAGCTTCCTTGAGGAAGACAATGGAGGAAGGAAGAGAAGAAGCCATACCTTTGTGAGGTAGGCATGGAGGCACAGCATGCAGTCTCATGGCAAAAGGAAGGTAACCGAAAAAGCCCTACTTACCAGAGAAAGTGTGCTTGTGCTCTGGCCAGCATTGGAAAGAAAAAGACAAAAATGAGGAAAGAGTTAAAGGTATGCCTTTCCACATCAGCACTGAGAATGGGGACAGACCTCACAGAGCCTTGTGGCAGCTCTGCAGCTATTGCACAAAACAGTGACTCTGTGAAGCAGAAGTACACGCTCTCGTGAGGGAATAACTACTCCTCCCACCTCTTAAACAGGGCATTAGGTGAATCCACCTTCCAAATGGGTAATCATTTTGCTAGATGATTGGCAGGTCCAACTGGGTAAATCCTTACATTTTCAGTAGCTTGGAATGTTAGTCTCTACCCAGGCTACATGGAGATTTTATTCTCTTGATCAGGAAGAAATGGCTTTCTTTTAATGAGCCTCAATAGAACCTTGATCAAAGCT
This sequence comes from Peromyscus maniculatus bairdii, assembly GCF_049852395.1. Taxonomy (NCBI): domain Eukaryota; kingdom Metazoa; phylum Chordata; class Mammalia; order Rodentia; family Cricetidae; genus Peromyscus; species Peromyscus maniculatus. The sequence goes on along the minus strand of NC_134860.1, from coordinate 28,745,400 downwards.
ATTGTAACAGAATGATCAGGTTTCAGAGTCTGTGAGCAATTTACCAAAAGCCAAGTATACATAGAGCATAATGGATAAATCAGAGTTCACAGAGAGGCCCATTAATTCTCCAGGGCCTCAGCATAGAGACAGGAATATCTAGGCATGCATTTCTGAGAAGGAAAACATCACTGTGCTTGAGTACATGGGGAAATGTCAAGTAGGCTGTACATTTCAAATGCTATCTGAATGGCTATTTTTGTGCAGTGGGATCACAGTGGATTCTGTTAGGTACCACTTGACCTTAACCATCAGAAAGGAAAGAAAATAAAAAAGTTAAATGTATCTTTACTTTTCCATGTTCAGGACAATTTTTTTATTTCAAAATTATTCAGAAAACCTATGCGGAAATCAGGCATGTTAAGTTGGAGTTAAAAGAAGTCATTGATTATATTACCTCATATTCTATTATAAAATTGAAAATGTGTGACTCAGCCTAGTCTCAAGGAAGGTTGGACCTGAGGGGGTGATGATTAGAAATCAAGGGGGCTGCTAAAGAGAGCCACTGTAAGACTCTTTAGAAACTGTGGAGTCCCCACCACAAGGCATTCTAAAGTCGCCCTGTGAGAACCACGGACAGGATCGACTGTGAACACAGAAATCTGCAGTCAGCCCTCTGATCTAATGGCCTGAAGGAAGGCTAAGAGTCACTGATGAGCGAAAACATCAACAGGAAGCTGCAAGAGGGAGAATGTGAGAGCAAGACTGAAGACCACACTAGAAGCTGTGCACTTATCATGGAGAGAAGACGAAGGCACTAAGAAGGGAGGGGCATTTGCAGGGGAGGAATAACATGACCACTCTAATTCTTGCAATGGAAGTTTAAAAGTCCAAAAAGTTTCAAAAGATGATTTTCATAAAGTACATAAACCTTTGTGTGAGCTCTTAGAGAAGATGAGAACACCAGTTTGCATTCATTAACATGGGGAATGTAATGATCTACTATTGAGGGAGGACTTTGCAGACTACTCAAATAAACTTTATAAGCAGATAAAACTCACAACCCACACTTGCAGTAGTTTGGTATTGCTAAACTATATGATGGACTCCTGCTCCTAGGAGACCTGAGTTCCTTTCCCAGTGCCCACATAATAGTCACAACCATCTGTAGCTTCAGTTTGAGGGAACCCAAATGCCTCTTCTGGTCTCTGAGGGTACCAGGCATCCACATGGTACAAACAAAACACATAATCACATAAAATAAATAAATCTAAAACATAATTAATTGAAAGCTAGGATGGGTAGCAAATGCCTACTGATCAAAGGCTCAAGGGGAGAATGAGTTTGGGTCCCACCTGGTCTATGTAGTAGGACCTTGCCTAAATAATTAATAATAATAATGATAATAGTTCCACAGTTTTACTACATGGAAATATATCAACTACTATAAAAATTTTTATGCATTGAATATTTCAGAAAAAAATCCATATTTATGTTAAGAATTCTACAGAGATGACAGACCGATTAGGACTTGTGAGAGGGGTGAGTTTCGATGTACCTAGCCCAGAGCCAAATTATTTGGGGCTATTATTAGCACCCTCAATATTCATTTCCATCTCTCTGTGCATCCCCTAACATTCCTATGACTATCAGGTAAATCCTTTTGGACTGAATTAAGGCACCACTGAAATTTCCACCCACCCCAAAAGCTAAGAAAGCCTTCAGATGATAGCATCTGAAATTTGTCATGGAGATGTTACCAGCGTGGCTGTCACCACCATGTGCCACCAAAGCACATGGAGAGCCTGGATTTGGGACATCTTTTAGTCTTGAACTAAAAGAAATTAATTAAAAAACAAAAACTGAATATCATTGCATATCTTCACTTGAAGACCAAGGACAGTACACTGAATAAAGAGACCAGATTCCCTCGTTACACAAACATTCCCAATGAGTCACCCCGCAGGTGGCAATCAGTGCAGAGTACAGGCCTGAGGCTTTGACCAAGTCTGGCAAGACAGGAAAGAGAAAGTTACAGCCTTGGTAGAGAAAAATGTTGACCATGATGACTAGTAAAAGAAGCGATCTTGCCGGGCGGTGATGGCGCACACCTTTAATCCCAGCACTCGGGAGGCAGAGGCAGGCGGATCTCTGTGAGTTCGAGGCCAGCCTGGTCTCCAAAGCGAGTTCCAGGAAAGGCGCAAAGCTACACAGAGAAACCCTGTCTCGAAAAAAAAACAAAAAAACAAAAACAAAAAAAAAAACAACAAAAAAAAGAAGCGATCGTTATGTCCCAAGAGGATACAGGGATACAGGGAACACCCAGCTCCAAATCTCAAGCACAGTTCAGCGGTAATACCTCCAAATGACATTTTAAGACTCATGATTTTCTAGGAGTTTATTTGCTCACTGGGAAATCAATAATACAAAGTCTTTTATATCTATATTTCTGTGGAATTCCTCATATAAATAAATGCCCAAACCCAGGGCAGGGAGGGTGATGCTCTTCACTGGTCTTCATTTCAGACCCTGCAAGAATAAACTCTGGTCACAAGTCAAAGTTTAATAAAGGCAGCAGAGGCAGCCACACCTGACAGTAACACCCTACTAACAGAGTCAAGAACTAGTAATCTTCCTGGGCTATACATCAGTGACTTAACATGTGTCAGTCTATACCAGTGATAATCCAGGAAGGGGCTGAGATCTCACTCATCTTATAGATGACCAAAAGAGAGGCTTGGGAAAATTCAACCACATGCCTAAGGGGACTCCATTAGTTAAAAAAATCTAGTGCAACATTAGTGCTTATTGGGGAAGAATTCAACAGGAGACACTGTCATACCGAGCAGACACCTAAGGCAGAGAGAGATGCAGCTCAGTGGCAGGGAACTCCCTAGTATACAAGGGGGCCTTACATTTGATCCCCAGAACCACAGAAATAAATAAAAGCTACTTGTGATTTGTGAGGCCAAGAAAATGTGGCCAAACAAAGGTATTTAAAGCACCCGATGGATGTAATGAATTCAAAGCGGTGATTACTGATTAGCGCATCGCTCTCCTGGCTGCCGACGGATGGTGCTACAGTGCTGGAGCTCACTTGAAAGGCAGCTGCTCTCGAGTTGATTAAATTTCTTTCCAAAATCTTTTTTACGTTATTAATTTCCACAGCAGCAGTCTTCACAGACGTGTAAACCTACACCTGGTCCCTCAAGAATTAACACATATTTTTAATCAAAATGGTCTAGAATAAATTATTATTTCATAGACTTTTATTACCACTATTAATTCTAAATACATGAGATTTTAAAACAAGAGACATTGAAAGTATACAAATACAGGTGTCCTAAACATCAAATGTATATGACTTCTGATTACTAAAAATGGATAGGGAGTCACTTTAGTTTACATGAATAATTTAAAACTTCAAAGAAAGCAAAGATTTGTCAAAAATTTACAAACTTCAAGCAATAAACTAAAATTGTCTTTTAAGAAATACTAAAATGAAAGTAGTCACCATTAGAAAGATTTGACACATTGTTCTCTTATGATCCAAAATATAGTAACAGAGACTTGTGCATAGTAATGAACAGTTTAATTATTTTAGGACTGACCAGATTCTTTTTTAAATTAAGTGCCCCACAGAACTTAAATGTGAATGCTTCTATCTTGGTTTGCTACCCTTCAGCAGGCACTTTTTAAAACAGTTCATTTTTTAGTGTCCACAGAATGGCAAAAACCAACATAGAAGCATTCACATTTTTAGTTTGCTAACCCTCCCTCTCCACCCCTCCCTCCATGCATTTGCATGTGCATGTGTGTGCGTGTGGGTGTGGGTGTCTGTGTGTGTGTGTGTCTGTCTGTCTGTGCATGAACATTCGCGTGTGTATGCACACAGGTGGTGAATATTGGTGCAGATACATGAGGAGGTCAGAAGATGACCCCTGGTTTTGTTCCACAGTTGCTGTTGCTCCTCAGTTGCTGTCCCCCTAGCTTTTAGAAGATGGGGTCTCTAACTTGAAGAGGTTGGCTGGCCAGTGAGCCTCAAGCATCCACCTGTCTCCATCTTCCCAGGCTTGTGCTCCACCATGTCTGGTGTTGTTGGTTTTCACATGGGTAATGGGGAGTAGCGTGGACAGCAGCATGCTTTCAAGGCACACACGTTACTGAGGTGTCACGCCAGGCCGCTATGTCCATGTTTCTCTAGACATGAACAGTGGAATTTGTTTTAGATCATCTGTTAACACCTCTTGCTTCACTCTTCAGTCCTTACAAGCTAACTGCATTTCAGCTGCAGAGAGGCTGGACTTGGCTCAAGTGTTCTTTGCAAAACTCCACTGCCTCTTACATCCCAGGCCCCATCATGAATTTGTTTAGACAGCCGAAGACAGCTCCAGCAGCTAACTGACCGAGAGGGGAAACTAGAAATAAACAGGGTGTAAAAGAATCAGAAAGGCTGCTTCAGGGCAGGTCTATGTCCCCAGGTGCTACATCACACCAGCCATAAATCTCAGCTTGGATTTAGGTATGTCACTTCTCTAACTAATTTCTTCGCCACCGAGATAACAGGAGCAATGCAATGTCTCAAAACGAGGTGATAATGTAAAGCTTTTTAGAAAACGCCTGACACTCAGTGTATACACAATGAATACTGGCTGGCTTGAGATTTGTAAGAGTATGTCATTACTTTATACACTAGAGTGTCTGCCAGGATGAGCTGCATAAATGATGCTTATAAGAACACTAAGGAAGAACATATTCTGAATGTGCACAAGCTGGAAGGAGAGATGAAGAACCCTTGAGTAACATGTATTTAAATTCTAGGAGGAAAACAATGTGATCAAATATTGCCCAAGAAAGACAGTCAAAGAAAGATGTGGCTTTCTGTGAGGTGACTGTTTCATGTCAGGGCCAGATCACGTGGGACCCTGGCCATGATGGTGGGCTGATGAGGACCATCACCTTCTTCATCTGTAATGTCATGGACTATGTCACACTTTGGTACAGGAATACTGGGAATCGTCACCATCTTCTTTCATAAAGTCAGAGATGTCACATCTTGGCACAGCAATGCTCATCTGCTACAGTTATCCCTTCAGTCTGACAGGAGGAGAAAGCAACTGGAAAACAGCTTCTATTACTCTGGTAAGTTCCACCAAATAATTAACATTCTGGAACGTTCCTCCAGTTAAAAGCATATGAGACCACTGGAGAGGGTGCCTCCCTAGAAACACAAACTCAGAAACCCGAAATGTATGGTTAAAAACATAGAAGAAGGGGGAAAAAAACCTCCAAAATGCCATCTAGTTTGTCTTGTGTTGGCTTTCTGCTGGGGGCATTGGGTCTGCCCTTAAGAGTGTAACATGGTTCTTATCTAATACAGGAAGAGCACACACAGAATATTCTTGCACAGGGGCAATGCCATCTGTATAGGAGATATAATTGAAACAACTGATTAGCTTGTACAAGTAAGGAATACAGAGAACAGCTACCCTTTTTCACCTGTGGTAGTGACTTCATGGCCAAGATTTATTTTAATAAAAGTTGGTCAATAGAGAGAGCCTCTAGGATGAGACTGGATATAGAGAAAGGAAATTCGTGTGTGGAAAATTTTTAAGAAATTTACTTTAAGAAGGAGAAAATGCATTATTTGTCAAATTTGCTTATCAAATACAGTTCCAACAAAATGCCATTAACCCCTGTGTAAACTGCATCCAGAAGTGAATGGGGATCTTATAATAAGCTGATTAGTCTGTTAATCCAGAAAATACCCAGTATACCATGTACACAAAAACGCTGCCAGTGAGCTGGAGTCTTGGAAAGAACTGCCCCAGAAAAGGCCACCAGACTCAATTAACTCACATCTGGTCAGATTCCTCTAGATAATGCTGGCTCACAAGTGGATCTGTGCAACATAAGAACACAGCATGCCATTTAAACATTCACGGGTATAAATACTTTAAAGAGTGTGGTTTTCTTTATTTCTGTCTCTTTCTTTTCACTTACCACAAACTCTAAGAGAAAGAGCCTAAGATTGCAGTAGTCCTTCTTAGGTCTCAAAGAAACTCTGGGACAAATGGCTGAGGTGCCTATGTAATATATTAAAAGGGATGCTGGCCATCAGACTCTTAGCATCTCAAGTACCAGGTACAGAGTCCTGGCTCCTCAGCACTTCTCACCCCCTACCCTAAACCTCTCCAGCCCCTGAGCTTGGCTTCCCTTCCCCTAGAATCTCATTTCTAACATAACCTGAGTCATTTAGGCTAGCTCTCTTGCTTCTGTGTCCTCTCTTGGTTCCCTTTGCCCTCTTGGTCGTATCTTCTCTTTTTTTCTCTTCCTTTCTTACTCTCCCCACCACCTCCTCATGGCCCAGTCTATCATGCTGGCCATGTTCAGTCTGCACTCTTCCAGATGCCTATGGCTGAATTTTCTCCCATATCTATAATAAAAATCATCCCCTCAACCATACCTAGGAGTGGTCATGTTCTCATTTTCATTCAGTCCTGGGCACCAGAAGTGAAAGGGAACTACCATTCCTTACCAAAGCTCAAGAGCACATTCCTTATCAAAGCTCAAGAGCATGATCTCACACTCTCCTTGCCATTTCCAAGACCACATCAGACTTGATCCCCCAGCTGATGCTAACCTGATACATGACTGTCAGTTCTGCAAAGTCACACTTCAGGGAGCATCATGTCCTTTCTTAAAAACAACACTAATTATGGAAGTAACCCTTTTAGTCTCTTGCTTCAAAAAGTTCAACAATTTAGCAGACTTCCCCATAATTCACTGCACTCCAGAAATTAAATTAATGGCAGCTTAGCTGGCCACACTGAACCCTCTAAACCCCTACGGGCTTGTTCCTTTGATTAGCCCAGATCAAGGCGGCAGCAGCTATTTGCAGGCAGATTAGAGCGACTCAGGTTTGCACTGCTGTCAGTGCTAGAAACTGTTGACAGCGTGTCCACAGCCATCTGTGACATGTAACAGTCAGGTTATTCTTAAAGGAGATCCATTTAAGTATGGTGAGAAGTCCATGTGATGGAGAGGTGTGATGGCCCTTCATATACACCCAGCACAGCCCTCAGTGGGTTTCTGTTCACACTTTCTGTTCACACTCTGTTAGCCACCACCAGGTGCCAAGATTCCCAACAGGAGCAGGCATCATTTGGGAGCCAAGTTTACTTGTGTCTTTGTTAGAAAGACAGTCATATTTTATCCTTTATCCTTCCAAAATCTAGCTTCACATCACATGGCTCTAATTAATGGTGTTTTAATGGTTGGATAGTGGATTGGTGGCTTCTAAAAGTTTCCAGAGTTAGTCTAGTAATTACTGTTTCTGGGACTCGTTGGAATATGTCAGAATATAAAGCTGTAGATACATGCAAGTAAATAATTTAACAGAAGAGAGTGGCAGGTGATATTCCGCTAAAATCCCATTCTCAAAGTGAATTAATCATAGAGCTCTTTGAGTGTGATTTTCCTTAGCTCTAAAATGGGTCATGATACCTATCACAGATACATGTATTAAACCATCCAGTATAAGGCAGAAACCAGATAGATTCCAAGAAGTCTAGAAAACAAAGCTCATTATAAAGTTGTAAACAATTTTCCAACGAAAACAGCCTTTCCTTTTCATTCAATTATTTTGACTTAATATTGGGCTACTGTGGATTAGGCTGAATTTAATGAATAAATTGGAATTAAATACTACATTACTTAATAATTTATTTAATTCTAAGGCACCTTCAATTTCTAATAGTCTTCATATAATTACAAAAGACATAAATAAAAGAAAGAAGGAACCATATGTGCTCATTATAAACTGTATCCTAATTTCCAAACTGTTTAAATGTATTGAAGTGGTATAGGGGAATTTAATACCATATCACACCAAAAAGTCTCCAGTAGAAGGCAGTCAGACAAGAGGCCTTCTATTGTGTTGCAACCTACTTCTGTAAAAATCCTTTAGAATATTTCAGAGTGGGAGAAAGAAACATGGTCAAACAGTGGGAGAAATATATATGCCTGAACTCGTTCTACAAGTATATCCATTCAACTTGCCTCCTATTTGAGCAGTAAACATCCTTAGGACATATTGTGATAAACACAGAAATTTCTCCTAGTTAAGGAAAATATTGTTCAAATATTATCCCTTGTCAGAATATAAAGTTTGCAGGAGAAAGTTTTCCACCTCCTTGGACCAAGCACTGGCCATGAGAATCCTAAGATGTCAGGCTTGCTGCCTGGAGCTTCTGCAGATGCTCTTGTCCTGCTTCCAATCTGACCATGAGTTTGGAGATCACAGGTGCACACCACTGTATCCAGCTTTATGGGTTACTGAGACCCGAACTCAGGTCCTCACTCCTGCAAGCACTGTACTCACCAAGCCAGCCATCTCCTGGGCAGAGAATCATGACTTCTTTTCAAGAGAAATACTTTGTGATTGCTTGTTTATTGTTGTTTTAAAGCTAGCCATGCAAAAGTCACAAGGAGAGGCACGAATTTTCAGGGAACTTTGTCAACATGAGGAATTATTGAGCATTTACAATGCATAATAATTTGATAAATAGAAATTTTTAGTTATTAAACCCAATGATAAAACTGAAAGCCTAGTAGGAACTATTTATTCAGGCCTACCTTGGTAAAATGAATACATGTAATAAACACAGAGTATAGGCAGTTTTAACTTTAGATGTGGGCCAGCAAGGCCATTTCTTCCCAAACATGTATCACCCCATATGTGCCGTGATTTACAGTCCCTAAAGCATTAAAGTTTAAACTCTGGATTGACTGTCTTGGATTCATTGGAATTCTGATCTAATAGTCTCTCCAAAATAGATGCAGGCTGGAAGACAATTTCCCAAAGTTTAAAGCCAGATGGCACATATCAGCTAAATATTTTTCCCTTTCTTGTTCAGAAGAAAATTCATGTTGGAAGTAGTGAGTCAACTTATGTAAGATAAGAATTTAAGGGATCCTTACTCACCAGTCCTAAACATAGGGTTCTATTTAAAGAAAGCACATTTTAGCTTTATATATATATATATATATATATATATATATATATATATTGATACTGGCAGAGGAAACCTTTTTTTTGGAGGAAATTCCCTTAACATTAAAAAAAAAAAAGATACTCCTATCCTATTTTTCCCCATTAAATTTTACACAATCTAGTAATCCTTTTTCTTCTCACTAAACATTAGAATCAGTTTGAGCTAATCCTGGTAACTAAAATGTCTGATTATTTTATCAAGTACTTTGTTGTTAAATATATTATTCAGCATTAGGTTTTATTCATAGTTTTCAATTTGGTATTTAAAAATAGTGCCAAAAATCTAGTTCTACTATTGTTAATCTGAGCATGGTAGAAAGCCAAGTTATGAAAATTATGTGACATTCTCAAGTGCATCTACTATGTTCTCTCTCCTGTCATGGACAGAAAAACTCCATAGCAACCTATGGAGATGTTACCATACTGAGCCATGCAGCCAAAAGACATTTAGTGACTAAGGAATTAGCTAAGCTTGCATTGTCCTCTCCATCATAGTTAACGTCCCTATTCTCTAAGATGAAAGGTAGCTACTGCAAAGTATCCTTCAGTTTACTGAGCCACAGTGAATTTTCCTCTCCAGTGCAACACACATACTTAAGCTGTCTACAGTGTCAATACTTCATATCATCCCTACCTAGATTTAATTGTTGGAGACTATTGCTTCCTGCAGGCTATTCCCATGTTTGCTCCTTAGGCATTCCAAGTTGGTACCTTACTTAATGTCCTTTGAGGGCATCATTATTTAGGAAAAAGGTTGATAGGGACAGTCATAAGTAGGTTGGGGTGAAGATCATACCCAAGTCACACTGTTACCTAACTCAACAGCTCTGCTTTTAATCTGTTTGTTATGCAGAGCTTCTATGTATGATGACAACCAATGAAAAGAGCTGTGCATCCTAAAGATGAAAATGGACCACCATGAGTTTAGTAGAAGTGAAACAAACACTCTCAAGACAAGGTTTAACTTTGCACTGTTGTCAAAATCAGGCACAGGAGAGTATGCCCTTCAACAAAAGGTGAAACACAAAAGCCACACAATAGATCTTAGCCAACAAGTAGGATTTATTAATATCTATGGCAAGAGCATACCACCAAGCCCTATGTACATCCAAGTGTTGACTCAACCAGAGATTGAAGTGATCACAGTTTGCCTAACTGTGGACCAGGACATGGTTAAAGCAATTGCTAAACATTTCCTACTGTGAGTTAGGCATCGTATCAGGAACAGGTGGGATTCTATGCAACCAAATCTGATACAGCCTTCATTATCCCACAGCTCACAGTCTCATGGAAGCATGATTGTTGGCTAAATTGAGTAGCAAGCAGAGACTGGACTGCCTCTATGATCCTGTGCACTACATCCTATTGATTTCACTCTACTGTCAACCCACTTAATCTCTACACAGTGATCATGAGTATTTTATAGAAGATCCACTGAGTCACAAAATGCCATGGGGCTGCAAAACATCCGAGTCTGGTATGAGTCTAGAAGAATGGTCTCCATGTTTTGAAGCTCAACTATCATATCCTATTCTCTCACTCAAATATTATCAGAAAATTAATGTAAGATACATCTGAAACAAGGCCACTAGAGTGAGGCCTGGGACACAAATGTAACCTCATTGAAGAAATGACTCCAGGGGCTGGAGAGATAGCTCAACCATTAAAGGCTAGGTCCACAACAAAAAGGACAAGAATTGATCCTGGAGCTGAAAGGAGAGGAAGAATAGTGAAGAGGAGAGGAGAGTGGGGTTGAGGGAATCAGGAGGCAGATAAAATAGCCTCTATGGACCCACAGGGACAAAGGCTGGGAAAGTGAGAGGACAGAGACTCAGCACCCGAGATCAATTATACAGGAGGGTGGCAGGTACACAAGAATGGTAACTGGAGGGAAGAGAGGCTAGTGGAAGCCTGGTTGAGCTAGTGGGAAGTCCGTGAAGAGACCAGAAAGGGGCAAACAGCTATATATACATGCTTTTAAACACTGTTGTGGCTGCATCTACCCACTAGGAAAACCTCTGTCTACAGCAAGACTGACATGATACTCCCAAACTGGAGACCAGCAAAAGCTGGCCCTGTTCTGGATTGTTCCATGTGTTCCTGAATATATCACCATAGTATACCAGGTAGTTCCTGTGAGTTGTACTTTGCAGATGGTAGCTCCTCAGGTGGAGTCCTCCCAGTTTGGTCTCTTGGCAAGATGTGAACACCTGTGGCTTTAGTATGGAAAGTGAACCGTGAACAAGGAAAGCTTAAAAATAAGGCTATTCTCTTCAAAACTTTCCATTCGTAAGTGGGAGAAACACACACACACACACACACACACACACACACACACTATTGAATACCATGGGACATTTGTTCACACTTAAAAGCATTTAGGTGTTATTTCATGTAAATGTTGAGAAAGAAAAAGACTCCTGTTACTACCTCTTGGGAGTCAGATTGCTTTTTTTTTTTCTTTAAACAACTTCGGGTTGAAAACATTTTTTCTTTCTTTTCCTTTGTTTTATTTTCTTTTTGTTGATGTTCATAAGGACTTAATCACATTTATGGAGACTTATCATAAAGGACCAATTGCTCAGTTCTTGGTATGGAGCTCTGCAGATATGATCAATCAGCCAGAGTGGCCAGCTCTTGAGTTATGATTGCTCTGATGGTTATGAAATGCACACTGCCCCCTCACCTTCCATCGTGTGCTCCGTTATTCCCTCTCTGGAGAGAGCAGAAAACCTTTGAAGAAATCCACTGTTGATTTTTGAGGGACATTAAGCTTCAGAATCCTAATCATCACAGTTTTGCAAAACCATTTTTGCAGAAGCATGTTCCCAGGAGTTGCCGGGGTGAGGCTGTGGCCTTGAACTCCTGAGAATCAGCACTGTCATCAAGACCTCAGATCGGGGCTGTTTTCTAAGCTCTTCTGGCCATCAGCATTCACAGATATGAAATGGAAAGGTAAGATCGCAGAATGAGCACAAAATCCTGCTCAGCAATGGCCAGCGATAGCAGTTATTTATTTAAGTTAAAAAAATTCACTTTTTCAAAATCCTCCCTCATCTACAAGAAGGGTTACCATGCCAAAAGGTTAGTTTGTGGGAGGGTATACCTTTGTTCTTTATCTGCAGAGCTCGGCAGTGTCATCTGAGCAGACTGAAGACAAAGCCCCATGGTAATTTGTCCTGGCAGTCCTCTGAAAGAAGCACAGATGAACACAGAGGTGGAGCGACCCGCTTAAAAAGCAGTACTATGGCTGAACAGAGTTTACTAAAAGACACTCATAGGTCTAGCTCAAATAGGCATGGCTTGGGGACAGGAAAAGGTCTTCCCAGGTCTCATACATTCCTGACATGAGGAAAAGGCCTCTAGGTTAGGGATAGTCACTGAGTATGCTACTGTTGAGTTATCAGCTGGAAAATTATATTTGAAATAATCAGATCAATTGGATATCAACTAATGACAGTTTTATGAACTTATTAACATAATAGCAGCAGAAATCACCAAGACTGTGTCTTACTGCTTAACTGAAACAGATTTGTTCTCTGGTCCATTTGTCTCTTCAAACTCCAAGCCCTCTCTTCACTGTGCAAAGCCTCTGACAAAGAATTCTTTTATAAAGACCATGCCAGCGCTCACTGTCTTCCGACTCTAGAAGTGTTGTTTGTTTGTAGGGAACGTAGCAATATTCAACTTCTTAAAACCCTACTGACAAAACAGGAGACTACCTTATTTGTCCAAAAGCCACCAATTCCAAAGACATCTCAGTGAGCTAAATCGAGGGAAATTTTAAAGAGAAGCAATTATCATAATCTCAGACTGTAAGAAAAATAAATGCCTCAAATACTGTTATTCATTTAATTTTTCTGACAACCCAACATTTATCTCTGTTCACATCATATAATAGAAATGTTTCTTATTCTGTTCATTTTACAAAAAATGGATACTTTTAATATTCATAAGATGTACTTCCCATAGTTGATCCCTTTCTTTAAAAAAAAAAAGTTTGAAAAGAAAAACTATTACATTAATTACAAACCAACGTGAGGTGTAGGAAATGATGCAAAGGAGACAGAAGGAGGTGGCACATGGACTTCAAAGTGGCACTTCTCTTTGCTCCCCAGGTGTTGCTCTGAAGATACGCACTAACACTAAAACATCCATCTGCACACAGGTAGCTGGTTTCTTCGATAATATTCAATTCAAATCAAACAGTAATTAAAGCTCTTAATTTGTATGAGCACTGTTCCAAGATTAACTAAAGGGCTTAGGGGAGCTAAAGGAGGGGCAATCAATTAGGAACCTATTAAAATATCCAGAAGAGGAGGAGGGAGCAGGGAGTGAATGCAATGCACATCACAGGAATCTGAACCTGGGATATGGAAGTGAGAATGCAACAGGAGAAAGTGAGAAATGTTATGGAAAGAAAATGAATAGTAGCTGGGCAGATAATAGAGTGGAGAGTCTGCTGCATGACTCAAGGCCTGTGACAGGGACACGCCCATCACTGATGGAAGAAATGCCACTTGTGGTGGTTTGGTGGGAAGGATTTTCTTTCACAACTGTTGAGTTTCACATGAAAATCTAACCTCACAGAGAACTGTAGATAACGCTGGGAGACATATCAGAGACAGAGACATGATTTGGGGAGACAATTTTCACAACCTTATACTCACAATTGGAAAAAGATATCTCCATAAATTCAGACACATTTTTCTTCCTAACAGCGGCAGTGACAGAATCAGGACAGTGACTGCGTCTCTTCACCCAGCAATCAAGGGAGATGAAGTAGATGAGGCAGACAGAGGGCAAAGAGGGTCAACACTGACGGAGCCCACACCAAAGGTTCAATTTTCTTCTGGCATACTGAGCTAAAATAGCTTCCCTCGTTAAGCTTATTTTTTCCATCCAAAGGAAAACGAACACATATTCACATTATAATAATTTGAGAATTTCAAAATTAATGAAAAAACTAAGCCCTGAATCTTAAGTCAACTGAATACAGTCACAGAATAGATAGAGCCCCCACAGGCTTCTGTCACACTCGCATATAATAAAAACACCAGTCATGCTGATGCATCCATCAGTTTTATGGCCAAATTAATGACCAGATTTGGAGAACTCTGGAAGTTCCATAATGTTGATTTTTATATTTCAATTTTTGCATGTATTAATGATCAGACAAGGAAATCATTAACTATATCCTAAAAAACTAAGACACAGGAGCCTCAATCTCACATGTCCTTTGCTCTAAACAGAATCCAATTCTGTTTTAAAGAATGCCATTTCAGTAACATACACAACTGATAATTGTAATGAGCCAGGCTGAATCGTCTGCCACTGATAACATTCTAGAACTTTACTCACTGAAAGAAAAAAATATATTTATGCTTCTTTGATATAAACAGATCTTGAGAGAAACGAAGGCTAACAATAACATCAACAATAGCTACAGTACCTATTGAGTAATCACTTTTGCCAGGCAGCAGGACAGAGACTTTTAACCCATTGTTCACAACTTTTACAACATTACATATATTCAGTGAGAAAATTCTGCTTAGAGGTATGAACTAAAAGGTCAAGGTGGGGTGGATAAGGAACTCAGTTACTTAAATATTTTTTCTTGGATAACACAATACCTACTGCAGGTCTAAAAACATTCTTTTTCTTACTAATAGATATTTATATAATCATATTAATAATAATTATTAAGCTCAACTGCAGTAGAAGAGATGGATTTAATGCTGTGAATATTCCTTTAAAACTCAAGCTCCATCTTTGCCAGAAGACCTGCATTAACCACTCCAGCAAAGGCCAACTGAAGGTCCCATTTTCCATTAATCACTCTAAGCAGCCACAGAATATCCGGAGAAGCTATAACCCAGAATATTTAAGGGAAATCCCAAGGGGAACAGCACTAGTGGTGTGGCCACTTATAAATGCAGTCTTCATGAATGTGCTCCATTGCTTAACCTGCTCAGACCTCATATCCCTTTAGTGGAAATCAAAAAGGGAAGTGAACAGGAAAACAGAGCCAAGGTGTCTATTAACGGTACTCATCTCAGGCTCTGTGGTGAGCATTATAGAGAAAAGATACAGTTGGGTGGTGGTGGCACAGGCCTTTAATCCCAGCACTCAGGTGGCAATACAGGAGGATCTCTGTGAGTTTGAGGCCAGCCTGGTCTACAGAGCAATTTCCAGGACAGCCAGGGCTACACAGAGAAACCCTGTGTCAGGGAAGTGGGGAGGGGGAGAGACAGAGGCAGTAAGACAGAGAGAGGAAGAATCCAGCACAGGAACTAGTGCACAGCCAACTCCCTGGCAGAACTGTCACTACCGCCACTGCCTTCAGGATGAACCGTGACATCAAAGACTTCATGCAGTGAGGCTACAAAATCAGTCAAAGAACTCTCCAAACTCCATGTCTCCTGTTTATGAGGGGGTAATATACTTGAAAGTAATTGTCATGGGACATCAAATATAAACAAAACAGAAGACAACTAAGGTGTCCACA